>NW_027315812.1:7841124-8233624 GCF_026437365.1 Eucyclogobius newberryi
CACTTAAAACAGCTGTAAGATGAGTTTAATGAAGAAGTGCACTAAAAACAGCTGTAAGATGAGTTTAATGAAGAAGTGCACTAAAAACAGCTGTAAGATGAGTTTAATGAAGAAGTGCACTTAAAACAGCTGTAAGATGAGTTTAATGAAGAAGTGCACTAAAAACAGCTGTAAGATGAGTTTAATGAAGAAGTGCACTAAAAACAGCTGTAAGATGAGTTTAATGAAGAAGTGCACTAAAAACAGCTGTAAGATGAGTTTAATGAAGAAGTGCACTAAAAACAGCTGTAAGATGAGTTTAATGAAGAAGTGCACTAAAAACAGCTGTAAGATGAGTTTAATGAAGAAGTGCACTAAAAACAGCTGTAAGATGAGTTTAATAAAGAAGTGCACTTAAAACAGCTGTAAGATGAGTTTAATGAAGAAGTGCACTAAAAACAGCTGTAAGATGAGTTTAATGAAGAAGTGCACTTAAAACAGCTGTAAGATGAGTTTAATGAAGAAGTGCACTTAAAACAGCTGTAAGATGAGTTTAATGAAGAAGTGCACTAAAAACAGCTGTAAGATGAGTTTAATGAAGAAGTGCACTAAAAACAGCTGTAAGATGAGTTTAATGAAGAAGTGCACTTAAAACAGCTGTAAGATGAGTTTACAAAGATACATACGCTCAGCACAGACATGTACAGTTTGCAGATAGCGAGCTGATATGGGAAAGAATCAATCTAAAAGTGATGTGTCCGTCCCGGAGACGCCCGTCATGCTGCAACGTCAAATAAATATGGGAAAGAGTGTTTGGAATGCTCTGTATGTGATCTGTCATGTCTTTGTGATTTTAATGCATTTTTCCTGTTGTGAAGCATTTTGAATTGCCTCGTGTATGAAATGTGCTCTACAAATAAACTTGCCTTGCCTTAAATGCCAGTGACATCTGCCCTGAGACGAGCACGTTGTGAAGCCTCCATCAGCACTTTAACTAAACACCACAAATGCATAATATAAAGCCTGTGGTCAAAATACTACTACTACTAGTTTAGTTTGACACTAAGGAAAATGCTCAATATCACCTTTGCCACCACAATGAGGATTAGAAACTGTTTTTAGTGTTCTTTTTCCTCATTCCGGAGCATTCTAACAAAGCTCAGATTCTGTTTATGTGATTATTTTGCAGTATTGACTTGCTCATATTCGAACAGTATCGGATTTTTGATACTTTTGACTGCCCTAATAGGACCATTTCTGACACCAAATCCCCCTCAAACACAAACGCAGTCCTGTCCCGCTGTATCTCCTCCATCGCGCAGTATTGAGTGTGGCATTGTGCCCGATAATGTGCGATGAATTGGGGGGGAAATTACCACATTGACACATTGATGGATGCGCTGGAGCGGGCGAGAGGACCATTACGGCGGCGCATATAGACGCAGTACCACCACATTAAATATGTTTGCGAAAAAGACGCGCGATCATCAACAGAAAACTCATTCTCACGCATAATTATTTGACATTCGACGTGCCAAGAACAGTTTAAACGTCTTTGCATGGAGCGCGTTTGTGAGTGACAGCGCGTTCTGCCACATGCCAACGCCAGAAACGAGAGTCGTGCGGTAATGTTCTAAAAGGAAAACGTTTAAAAAAATGCTGAAATCACTCTTGAAGCTTAAGAAAGGAATACAAAAACCTCCCGATTGCATTATCAAGTGACATAAGAGTCACTCGCAATCGGTCCATATTTATGAATGAATGTTACTGTTGTTAAAGGAAAGAGGGACATTGTGGAGGGGCCTTTGACCATTTGAGTAGGTAAAAAATGGCACAAACTGTTATTATTTTGTATTTTGAATGTAAAGCATTTCGGTGAATGAGCTGTAAATACTTCAAAACAAGGCCAAAGAGTACAAATATTTCAAAATCTGTTTTCAAAATCGAGTAATACATGTTCACAGATTGACCTGTACATCAGATCTAAATGCTGAGGTTCGTTATGGCGAAACAAGAGCCACAATTTAGACTTTACAGTATAGAAATGTACAGTAGTATGTCTATATTTCTAAACTACTGCATTTGACGCGTCTCTCAATGACACGTGGAGAAAAGGTACAATGGAAAACTATTGTGTGGTCAAAATGTATGTAACGTGTGTATTTGTCCAGTAAAACCTACATATTCAGTGTTCATCATTAAATCCTATGAAATAAATAATAATGTGAAATAAAATTGGGCCCTGCAGTCGCTCACATGGATTTGCAAAACTCCCCTTGATTTATTTTCCATGTTTTGTTAAAAATCGGTGGTAAATCCCATTAAGTGGTACATAATGTGATTTCAGACTCCTTTAGAATATGTTTAAAGGTCTGTATTAAGTACTTCCAGTGTTAAAATGGGAGTAGAAACAATATTCAAGCCATTATTCACATGTGACCCGGGGATTTACCTAGCAACCGGGTCACGTGTGATCAGAACCAGCAGTGATTTCCCTGTATTCTTTATCTAATGTCCCGGATCTGGACCTTATAAAACGACCAGTGAAGCTGATGTGTGAGACAGGCCTTGATGGATATGTCTTCAGAGTGTCAAGTTCAAAGTATCTGATGTATGTATATATATATTTACTGCCTCTATTAAGAAACAAATGAAAAGAAGGACTAAAGACTGCAGACTGCTGACCACTGTAGGCCCTCACACCTTTGGACACTCATACTTCGGCCCCTGAGAGACTGACAAACATAAAATGTGTACTTCAAATGGCGACATGTTCAAAAGCAGGATACTCAATGAACTAATGGATGTTACCAAAGCATTTCCGATACAAACTGGACGGGATATTCAACCTCAGAGGTAAAAAAAAAACACCATCATTTTCAGTTTTGATCACTCGTAAACGTGAAGAGAGAGACTGGAATAACAAAAAGTGACATATCACAACCCTGAAAGCCAGTGCGCCCAAAAAACATCACGCTATATGTATTTTTGTAATATACAATGGGACTTGTTGTCGTCCAGAGACAGCAGGTTTGCAAAATTATCCACAAGAAACAAATTGGAAAAATGAAATAATCGTTATAGAAGACATTTCATGCTTTTTTAACCGCAATATTAATCAAAAACGGCTTTATAATAGGAATAGAACCAATGACTTCCTGTTCAAAACCGCAGAAGTGACATGCCCCGCCTCTTCACCGTGACAAGCCCCGCCTCTTTACCGTGACATTCCACCGTAACAAGCAGCAGATTGTATTTACATGGGCATTTTTGTCACCTTACACGTGCAACGCTGTATCTCAAGTCATCAAATAATCACAATCCAAGCACAGGGATGTGGGTGGAGACAGGGGGTAGGTGAAATCAGACATTTTCCGAGCGCTTCAGCTGCAGGACAACACAGCATGAATCGAACACAAACGACAAACAAATCAAATTGAAATACAACTTTGAGTAAGAGAACGACGCCGTAAGTTCAGGTCGATTTCTGCACAATATGTCCCCTTTAAGTTTGTGCTCGTGCAACTCTTGAAGCCCACAACATGCAAACTGCACGTCCAGCCCCAGCCCCAGACCGGCTCGAGCATGAATGATACATCAAAAGAGGAAACAGGCGCGTGCAGATGTAGATGTAAAGATGCATCTATATATTTCCCCCTCTTCCCTCGTTGCGTAAAACATAAGCTGAGAAAATGACAGCCAGTCAGACCGCCTCAGACAAGTCCCCGGGCAACAATGTCCAAAACATCTCCACCACTCGCCTCCGATCCACGCGTGTTTATCACTCTAACGTCCGCGCGCCCACCGACGGCTCTCCTGATGATGCCCCGCCAAGTTCCCCTCCCTCCCCCGTCCACGCGCGGCCGATCCCCCCCGTGCCCACCGCGCCTGAGAAGCGAGCCTCAGCTGTGCACACACTCCACGCACGCTCCACGCACACGAACAGGGACGCACGCACGCACACGCACCACAGAGGCTGCGATCCATCCACAAAGTGCGCCTTGCTCCGGTCCCCTAACGCGTCACCTGTCACGTTCTCCTGCACACAACACGCCAATTCCACAGCTTTTTATGCAATTTTTTTAAATTCATTTTTGTTGTGCGTTCACGATTTCGCCTCGTGCCCGAAGTGTGGAGAGTGCATTTCAGCTTGGTGCAAGACGAAACAGAGAGAGGAGAAGATGAAGGAGAAGGAGGAGAAGGAGGAGAAGGAGAGGAGTGGATTCCAGTTTCCTGCAGTGTGCGTAAAATCCCCAAATCATCATGCAGCCTCGGGTGTCGCGCGGGAGACCGGAGACGGTTTCACGTCCCTCTCCGGTTCATCCGTACCGAGCTAAGCCAATAAAAGGCAGAATCAGCAGCAGGAGCCAAGAGCACGGCAGAGGAGCAAGAACGAAGCCCAAACATCTTCCATCACAACATGTCATTACGCGCAGCGGCGTCGCTTCCTGACGGATGGACAAGTTCAGCACCGCGCGCGGGGAACAGCGCCGCAGATCCCCGCGCGACACCAACACCAACTTCAATAGCACACGATCGGCTCGCGCGTGCACGGGCAAACTTCTCTCACCTCGTCGGCCGTGATCTTCCCGGGGAAAATCCGCATCAGCAAAAAAAACCTTCTTCTTGGCAAGTTCCGCGCGTCATTTTACGCGTCCGAGCATCGGCGTCGGCGGCGGCAGCATCGCGTCCTCCTTGTGGTATCACCGCGCGTGCTTTTGCGTTCCCATGGAGAGGAGAGAAGTTGCGAGGTCTCCGACGCGCCCTCAACTCACTCGCCCCGCTGCCGCTCCGTGTCCGCGCGAGTGTGAGGAGACGGGACGCGGCGTGTTTGCGCGCGCGCGAGAGCGAGCGCGCGGGGCGGGCGCCGGGGAGACTCCTCTGCCAATCCCTGCCCGGTTACCGCCCGCATCCGCCGCGCCATTGGTCCGTCCGCGCGTCAGTCTTTGCAGCGGGCTTCAAACGGGCCCGGTGCTCCCCGCTCTAGTCTCACTCTCTCCTCCTGCACCGGAGCCCGTTATCTGCGCCTCCTCCGGTCCTCCTCCGGTCCTCCTCTGTTTAACACGTGATCACGGAGGAGATGGGAGTCAAGAGGAAAGGAGGCACGAGGTTAGATGTGGAGGAGGTTAGATCTGGAGGTGGTTAGATCTGGAGGTGGTTAGATCTGGAGGAGGTTAGATCTGGAGGAGGTTAGATCTGGAGGTGGTTAGATCTGGAGGAGGTTAGATCTGGAGGAGGTTAGATCTGGAGGAGGTTAGATCTGGAGGAGGTTAGACCTGGAGGAGGTTAGATCTGGAGGAGGTTAGATCTGGAGGAGGTTAGATCTGGAGGAGGTTAGACCTGGAGGAGGTTAGATCTGGAGGAGGTTAGATCTGGAGGAGGTGGAGGAGGTTAGATCTGGAGGAGGTTAGATCTGGAGGAGGTGGAGGAGGTTAGATCTGGAGGAGGTTAGATCTGGAGGAGGTTAGACCTGGAGGAGGTTAGACCTGGAGGAGGTTAGACCTGGAGGAGGTTAGATCTGGAGGAGGTTAGACCTGGAGGAGGTTAGACCTGGAGGAGGTTAGACCTGGAGGAGGTTAGACCTGGAGGAGGTTAGATCTGGAGGAGGTTAGACCTGGAGGAGGTTAGACCTGGAGGAGGTTAGACCTGGAGGAGGTTAGATCTGGAGGAGGTTAGATCTGGAGGAGGTTAGACCTGGAGGAGGTTAGATCTGGAGGAGGTTAGATCTGGAGGAGGTTAGATCTGGAGGAGGTTAGATCTGGAGGAGGTGGAGGAGGTTAGATCTGGAGGAGGTTAGATCTGGAGGAGGTGGAGGAGGTTAGATCTGGAGGAGGTTAGATCTGGAGGAGGTTAGACCTGGAGGAGGTTAGACCTGGAGGAGGTTAGACCTGGAGGAGGTTAGATCTGGAGGAGGTTAGACCTGGAGGAGGTTAGACCTGGAGGAGGTTAGACCTGGAGGAGGTTAGACCTGGAGGAGGTTAGATCTGGAGGAGGTTAGATCTGGAGGAGGTTAGACCTGGAGGAGGTTAGATCTGGAGGAGGTTAGATCTGGAGGAGGTTAGATCTGGAGGAGGTTAGATCTGAAGGTACGAGACTAGATCTGGTTTTCTTTTGGTTGATGTCGAACCGCACCGCAGCGCTCTTTCCCCGTGGGAAGTTGGAGAAAGTCTGGTTAGGTTTGGCACCATAACATCCATTTTTGTTACTTTTAGTGCAGTGTTTTCATGATGATTTTAGTAACATTCTTATTTTATTTACACATTGCCATCTTTTTTTCTCTTTTTTTTGTACTTGACACATTATTTCATTATAAACATAACTTTACAACAACAACAACTGTCACGGTCTGCTCACCTCCCGTCTGCTGGTGTCTTTCCACTCTGTTAGCCACGCCTCCTCATCAGACCACTCCCTATGTCTCTACTCCACCCCACCGGTTAGCCACACCTCCTCATCAGACCACTTCCTACACCTGTCTCTACTCCGCTCCACCTGTTAGCCACACCTCCTCATCAGACCACTTCCTACACCTGTCTCTACTCCGCTCCACCTGTTAGCCACACCTCCTCATCAGACCACTTCCTACACCTGTCTCTACTCCGCTCCACCTGTTAGCCACGCCTCCTCATCAGACCTTGTTGCCAACCTCGCCTGTGCCCTGGATACTAGCTCAGCCTTCTGTCTTCGACCACGATTTTCGCCAGTCCACTCCAGGTTAGACGCCTGCTCGGCTCTGTGCCTAATCCACCTTCCTCTGGACCTGTCACCGGACTTAGTATGAACTGTTAAATACTGTTGTAAATAAAAGTCATTACCAAGCTATATTCCGTCTGCCGGTGCTGCTTTTAGGTCCTCACCAAACCCGTGACAACAACAACATCAAGACGTTCATTCTCGTCATCGTTGCTCTTCTCTAAAAACGCGCACATATATAACGACTATACAGACTTTAAAGCGCATATCCACATACACGGATGCACACATCTACTTATACACTCCCTTACAATTCTATATATGCCATAATATCTGAAATTGGAGTCATATCGCTTAAACATGTAAAACCAAATATTACATCACATATATCTCTTAAATGGAGAAAAGTTATTAAAATGTGCTGAAACCCGTGAATACTCTGATAATACCAATAGTTTGGACCAAGATGTGGTGAAGGCTGTGATTTTGGCAACAGAAAACACCTTGTGATGTGTTTTAATGTATTAGTGGATTATCAGAGTATTTGTATTTGTACGACAGGGTGCAATGAATATTACAATAACTCCTACAGCAATATCAACAATGCTGAATATGGAATGGACAAAAGCAGGATATAATGATTACTAAAGATCTTTTTTGTGAAAAAAGAGTAGAGAAGAGCAGGTGAATAGAAAACAAAATGAGAAAATAATTAAGATCATCATCGTTTACACAGTGTCCATGGAGATTACAAAAATTACAAAAAAAATAAGACAAAAGTGAAACTAAATTTCCAAAAAGCTTGTGCACAAATTAGTAAAATTATCGTATGAGAGTGTTTTGACGTGTGTTTACTAAAAAGCTAATTTAGTGCTGGTTTGTTACGACTTTTGAGAGGTTGTAATTCCATAAAGCAGTGCAATAATGAGGCAAAATATTACAACTAAATCAACAAATCGACTGCAAAACGGACCCAAACGTGGGCGTGGCCTCGTGGGAGTGTGTTCGTTCAGATACGCAGTGTATTCTAACTAACAAGGGCATGATTTATAACACAATACGTCTATTGGCGAGATAAATATCAAGCAAATGCCGAGTCGAATGAAGGTCAGATCTGTGGAGTGGCGACCTTGCTGACTGTGAGAAACCTGATTTACAAGGCATTTTTTAAAGAATTAGAAACGAGCGATTAAACGCGAGAAAGGCACGTTTAATGTCGTATTAACATGAAAGACGGAGTTTATAGAGCGTGAAAAAGGCACACGCGCTTCAGTAAACTACGACTAAAAAGAGAATGACAAATGCAATGTAAATACAGTATGAGTCATGAAAAGTGTATCGTACGCAATGGTTACGCTAATTAAAAGCTAATTAAGAGTGTTAAAGAATGACAGAGGATATAATGAGTTAAAGTGCCTATGACAGGTTTTCACGATTGTATAATTCTGACTTTATTTAGTGTATTTAAAACTGTATAAATTATAGTTTTACACCGATCGAG
The DNA here is from genome assembly GCF_026437365.1 of Eucyclogobius newberryi. Lineage (NCBI taxonomy): Eukaryota > Metazoa > Chordata > Actinopteri > Gobiiformes > Gobiidae > Eucyclogobius > Eucyclogobius newberryi. The sequence goes on from NW_027315812.1 coordinate 7,849,298, forward strand.
CAGGTATTTGTGGAGAAAACGTTAAAAAATCTGTAGAAAAATGACAGGAAGTGACATCACACCAGGGACACTCATTCCAGTCAAAGTTTATGTAGAATTTACGCAAAATAAACTAATTTTTTGACTTTCTAAACATTAATTCAACAAAATAAAGTTGCGATCATGTATTTTTATTTGTCAAATAAAAAAATAAAAAAAGTGACATTAGATGAGTTTTGGCCCAGTGTTTGCTTGGGTAATTTCCTATTGTGATGTCATCAATTACAAACAGGAAGTGAAATTATAAACCTAAAAAAAATGTGATAACATGTGCATCATTTTCAGCAAAAAAAATTCAAATTATATTTATTTTAACTGCATTTTAGTTCAATGAGTCATCCGGCCTTTTACTTTGGGTATTCTGTGCACAAAACCTTAAAATAGAGTCTCTAAACGATCATAGAGCCGTGTTTTTCTATCGTGTAACGTTTCCTAAACCAAATGAAATACATGTTGAACCTCGCATCATTTATTTATGGAAGTTCTGCGAGTTCTAATCAATGAACACGCAGCACGGTTACTTTGAATCGCTACTAAATGTAACATTAAATAAACAATGATTCAAATAAGTCGGAGTAAAATAAAACATACTGAGCATTGAGGTTTGTCCAATGCTGCGTAAACTTTAAATTAGTCATATCTGAGATAGAGTTTGGGAGCGTTTTGTCTTTTTACTATAACTGGGGTTCGTACTAAAGGTTTTCCATAAGTATTTCCCAAACTTGAAGTACTTATTTACACATTTTTAATCAATCACTTTATTTTCCTGACTATAAGTTGCACCTTTTTTAATAGTTTTGGCCGGGGTGCGACTTATACTTATATTTATATAAGTCGCACTGGAGTATATATGTTATAAGTATATATGTTTTTTTCTTCTCTATTATGCACTTTTTGGCTGGTGCGACTTATACTCCAGTGCGACTTATACTCCAGTGCGACTTATAGTCTAGTGTGACTTATAGTCCGGAAAATACGGTATATGCGTTTATGAGCTGATTACATCTGATACATCTTTGAACGGGACACTTAAACAATTTGACACACAGAATCTTACTATTAAATGATTGTACTCAAGTCAAAGTGCAAAGTAGTGATGCGAGAGTATGAAGAGTAAGAAAACGTAGTAAGGTGGAAGAAAGGAAGTACATTTAATGAGAGGCAGGTTCAGCACATATTGAGCAGGTTTCTGAGTATTGGACCTGGAAAAAAGACTCCTTGAAGAGTCTTTCCACGAAGCGCAGCCGCCTCGTACTCTGTGTACACCTGCTACTGCACAAAAGGAGGTATTTTCACAGAATGAACCAGACAAAGTAGGAAAAACTAGTACTATTACTATTTCAGGGAGTAGTGCACAAAAACACAGCTCAAATCTTCTAATCTAATGGGAAAACTTTACTTACCGTATTCTCCGCACTATAAGGCGCACTTAAAAGACTTTTATTTTCTCCAAAAACTACAGGCTGCCTTAAAGGTGGAATGGACAATTTTTTGGCCCAAATTTTAGTCTTATTTCCTCGTGGCGTGGACTGCAGATTACTCCTGCCACGCATCAATCATAAAACGCACCTACCGTTCACCTGCAGCCGCGTGCGGCTCGTCCCCCGAGAGCAGCACGTTTCCGCGTGTCTAAGCGCATGGATCTATCATAATATAGTTCCCTCAGTGTACGGGACAAAATTAGGACGGAGAAAGACAGTTCGAGTTGACTCATGTGAGACTGAAATCTACGGGAGACGAGAGATGCGATGTGATCCGTTGCGCTAATAAACAAACGCACGTGTGTGTTGTATCAGTCCACACGGGGGAGTGGCATGTGCACTTCCACCTGCGTTCTCAAATCGCCGAAAAATCGTCCATTGCGCCTTTAAATATAGATTAATTCTGGTTGTGCTTACTGACCTCGAAGCGATTTTGTTTGGTACACGTTTAGTTTAATGCGCCTTATTGTCCGGTGCGCCTTATAGTGTGGAAAATACGGTACGTCGAGGTAACTCTTTATAATAATGAAGTAATAAATAACATGTGGGTGTAATCCCTCATTCGTCCAGGAGTGTTCCATTGTAGAAAATGTATAAAACAGTACAAAATAAGTAACTGTTACTGTTGTTACCCTACACTCCAGCCGTTCCCTCAGGTCAGCTGACCAGCTACTCCTGGCAGTGCCACGGGCTAGGCTAAAGGTCAGAGGTGAACGAGCCTTTGCAGTGGCAGCTCCAAAACTGTGGAACAAAGTGCCACTCCTCATAAGAAAAGCCTCCTCACTGCCTCTTTTTAAATCGCTTCTTAAAACCATCTGTTTTCTCTGGCTTTTAACTCCATGTAGTGTGTTGATTGTATGTTTTATATGTGTTGGGAGGGCTGCACCTTTTATTTATTTTATTTTGTTTATTTTTATTCCATTGATTTTAGTGTGTTTGTTTGATTTAATTTTCTATTTGATTTTGTTTTTATATCTTATTTTATTACTTTTATCCTATTTTTGCCTGTCTTTTACCTGCTGTGAAGCACTTTGGAACCCTCTGGTTGTATAAATCGTGCTATATAAATAAAGTGGACTAGATTGGATTGGATTGTTGTCCGGAAACAAATCTAAGAAGTACAATTTCTTTAAAAAGGTACCGTATTTTCCGGACTATAATTCGCACCTTTTTTCATAGTTTTGACTTAAATTTATACTTATATACTTATACTCCGAAGCGACTTATTTGTGATTTAATTTGTTATTTTCACACTTGCAACTGCATTTCATACTCCAGTGTGACTTATACATGTTTTTTTCTTCTCTATTATGCATTTTTTGGTGCAACTTATACTTCTGTGCGACTTATAGTCCGGAAAATACGGTACTAGAATAAATATACAAGTAAATGTAACAGAGTTCTTAATAAAATTGCTTATTTATGGATTTCAAGCGCATTATTACTTCCTGATTTGTAGAAATACACTGTCAAAATATCCCGTTTTCAATTGTACCTTTGCTGGAACACTGGAGGACCACTGCCCGAGCCTTGAATGCAGTGAACCCTACAAACCGTGATGCACTTCGTGTCACACTCACAGCTTCCGGAGCCTTCCACCGCACTGGCTGGAGCTCTGCAGAATGTACACATCACACCGAGTATATGTTTTAGAACGCGGCCTTTGAACGCCAGCGTTTGAAGCCGGCGGCAGACAGCGGCTCAGATCGTCTCAGCAGGGCCCCGTGTTCCCGTCTTCACGAGCCAACGAACAATTTGCACTTCAGCTCGTCTCCAGCCATCGGAGCTCACGCAAATGATCCCGTTTCGTCTAAGCGAACGCGACCGATCGTGTTTACCCGTTGCGTCGTTAGTAAACGGACGCGTCAGGGCGACTGCGAACGGGGCGAAGTCAATTAAGTGTGCGCGTTATTTGCATGCTGCGTTTTGGTGGTGAGCGAGCGTTTGTAGTAGTTTTTAAAGTGTTATCATGACAGAAAATACAATTAAAAGTACTTTATTCCACTTACACCTAAAGCTATAAGTGAGCCGTGCGTGTTGGCGTCTATAATGAGCCAATTTGACCTTCTGCATTGTTCATTTGTGGAAGGATGAACCGGTAAAGCGCCTCCTCGACGGACCCGGTAGGAGATTCCGCCGCTTGCCCGTCGCCATGGAGATTGTATGGCATTGCTTTGTCTTCTGGAGTCGAGCAGGTGACCCCTTTGCCGTAGAAACACCTGTGATTTGAGCGAATGCAAGAACGACAGATATATATATACGTTTGGTGGCGTTTATTTGTCGTTTTGTGCACCGTTCCAGGCAAAGCAACACCATTGCCATGGTAACGAGCAGGGGACGGGTACTCAAACAGGAAAGTTACGTAGTTTCTCTTTACATTTTGTGTTTGGAGTGTTTCTGCAATTAGTTGTTTTCATAATAATAGAAATATGGAATTTATTGTGTTTTTATTTATTGTATTTTTATTGATTTATATAATATATTCTTAAAATGGTTCAAATGTTTTGCTTTTGTAGTCAAATGGATTCTAAATGAGTAAAAATAAATAAAAAGTGATGGCAAAATTCTCCATGGAATTATTATTCAAGTTAAAACAAAGGAACAGTATAAAGTGGTGGTAATACTAACGGTATAAGTATTAATCAAATGCAGTATAGGGACTGGAATCAAGTTTATTTTATATATTGACTTAAAAAAAAAAAGAATTTTAACGCAAAATGTTACAGGTGAATGGGGGAAAAAACTCAGACAAATGCTATTCATCCTGTAATACTTCCATACCAAAATAAAGCACATTATTTGTCAAAATTGCCAAAATTGCACGTAATTTGGGACATTTAAATCAAAAAAATGGACAGAGCCTGGTTTAAATCTGTCGGTTCATTTATTTTGTTGAAATATTAGTTACAAAAAGAAATTACAGAGATTTTGGATATCGTATTTAGTTTCCATATAAAAGTCGAGCTGGCTGAAAATCGTCTTGAAATATTAACGTTTTGCCTCATTTTTCCAGACTCAGAACTTTTATAAATCCGGCTCAGAATTAGATATCAACAAATCCTCTTGCACTTTCTGTCAAAATCATGTTCAGTACAAGATTGTAAAGTTTGGTGTTTGCAGGTGCTACTTTAAGGACTGTTAATGTTACAATGTCTCTGCAAAATCTATGGATTCAAGTGGATTAAATAAAATAATAAAACATGTGTTGAGAGAGCAAACTCACCAACAAAAAAGAAAAGATTTACCTGTATTGTAAAATCAAATAATTTTAAAAAATACATAGAATTAGTGCATTGTTTACAGTTTTACATTTCAAAGGTCAAAAAACAGTTTCTCCGTCTTCTTTTTGCAGTCTCTTTCAGGCTACAAAGAGAACATCTTTGAAGCCGCACATCAACTGTACTTTTGAGACAGAAATAAAGTTGAGTGTTACTTTTTCCCCCCGGAGTATTTGGGTGGCGCAGACGGCAATTACGGCAGCGAGATTGGGGAGATGTGAGACGGCGTGATGAAAACCGGAGCGTTTAATAAGACTCACAAGCGACGATGTTCACACGTGGACCCCAAAAATCTGATCGTTATCGTGTTTCTGGAGCTATCAGATTATTGAAATGTGATGTGAACGGTGACTGCATCCGGCGTGAGGTGATTTGTGCTGGTAAATACTCTGTTTTGATTGGTTCTTGATCTTGAGAGGCGCGAATACTTGCGTGTCATAATCTTTTAGGCTAAAGAACAGCGACGCGCAGGAGAGATCAGCGTGTAAAAGTGATGCACCGAGCGATCTGACAAGAGTCTTTGGTTTTCCTCACACGTGATGAGGTTCTGAAGTCAAACACATCTGGAGACACAACCGGCCCGAGAAGAACCATAGAACAAAAGATATGAAATACAATATGGCATTAAAGCCTATATGTAAGTCTAATGTCTATGTACCGTATTTTACGGACTATAAGTTGCACCAGCCAAAACATGCATAATAGAGAAGAAAAAAACAAATATAAGTCGCACTGGAGTATGAAATGCGGTTGCAAGTGTGAAAATAACAAATAATATCACATATAAGTCGCTCCAGAGTATAAGTATATAAGTATAAATATAAGTAAGTCACACCCCGGCCAAAACTATGAAAAAAGGTGCGACTTATGTCCGGAAAATACGGTATTTCTCTCTGCACTTGTGTCCTCATTAAAAGAGGAATTCAACTAATTAGTTCAATACCATATTTTCCAGAAGTCGCACCAGCCAAAAAATGCATAATAGAGAAGAAAAAAAAAACACATAAGGCACTGGAGTATAAGTCTTTAGGGGGAAATGTATTTGATCAAATCCAAGAACAGATGATAATAACAGATGAGAGAACATGGTGAATAGGTGTACATATGCTAACGCTAACACCTTCAGCTACATGACGTATGCTAACGCTAACACCTTCAGCTACATGAGGCACAGACAGAACTGTGGTAAGTGTCTGGTATGTTAACGTAACATATGAACAGTTATTCAGATAACTATAGCATAAAGAACATGCTAACAAGTTTACCAAAGCATCAGTTTTACCCCAAATCACTAAATCCATTGAATTCTTCTTCCTCTGTGTCACTTCTAAACAACTCCACAAACTCCAGAGGAAGAGGAAGTGCAGATTCTTCTTCTGCGTCGCTTAGAGCCTAGAGCGCCCTCTTGTGGTTGTCAGTGTGAAAATAACAAATAATATCATATAAGTCGTTCTAGAGTATAAATTGCACCACAGCCAAACCTATTACAAAAGGCTTATAGTCCAGAAAATATGGTAATAGAGAACAGTAGACTACATTTTACAGACATTTGCTCCTGAGCATTTGTTACACCAATGACTGCGCCGGGATCGGAATATCAAATAAAAATGCTATACATTGAGGGAAATATGTATTTGAACCACCTGTGAATTTCTCCCACTTTGACATGATGGACGGCTCCGAAATTAGTGGAGAAAGAATCAAACAAAAAAATAATAATCTGCAAATCACATGTTCTCAGGTGTTCAAATGTGCTTTCTTTTTTTAGATTCCGTCTCTCAGAGTGGAAAATGCACCTACGATGACAATTTCAGACTCCTCCGTTATTTCCAAGTGGGAAAATTGACCAAATCGCGGGTTGTTCAAGCGTAATCATCATAATCAGGATCATAATTATCATAAATCTTTGAAAACATGCATTTCCTTCACACATATGACCTAAAAACTTGCGTAACCTGCTCCGTTTCCGTGGAAATAGATGGGTTGTACAGTAAAGATTGTATATACTGTGGAGCATTGTAAATAATGAGGAGGAGCGGCGGCTGAGAGGCTTCTCCTGTTCAATAATAAAAAGAAGATGTACAATTCCTTACATTTTTCATTCATTCTACGCTGCAACATCCACATTCCTCAGTACAACATGATCACAATATGCTTCTCGTGGTGTGGTATTTACTGCAGTATTCTTCTGGAGAGGCAAACTGGGTGTTGAGGGCTCTGCACTTGACTGGCTCACATCCTACCTCACCAACAGGCAAGAGTTCATTTCCCTCTCCGGTCACTCATCCACCCTCTCCCCAGTAACGCAGGGGGTCCCCCAGGGCTCAGTCCTCGGCCCCCTCCTCTTCATCTGCTACATCTTCCCCCTTGGTCACATCCTCCGCCAACTCAACCTGGACTTTCACTGCTACGCTGACGACACCCAGATATACCTCACCACCAAATCCACCCAAAACCCTCCCCTCAGCCACATCGAAACCTGCATCTCTACAATAAAATCATGGCTCACTCTCAACTTCCTCAAACTGAACAGTGACAAAACAGAGCTCCTCCTCATTGGCACCAAATCCACTCTCAATAGAACTGTTCCCTTTTCACTCAGCATCGTCACCTCGACCATCACCCCCTCTACCCTGGTACGCAATCTCGGTGTCATCATGGACCCCACCCTCTCCTTCACTCCCCATTTCAGCCACATTGTCAAGACCTCATACTTCCACCTCCGCCGCATCGCCAAAATCCGACACTGCCTCACCCTCCCCGCTGCTGAATCCCTCATCCATGCCTTCATCTCCTCCCGCCTTGACTACTGCAACTCCCTCCTCACTGGCATCTCCTCCCATTCCCTCCATAGACTCCAAATGGTCCAAAACTCCGCTGCCCGCCTCCTCACCCACACCCGGTCCCGTGATCACATCACTCCCGTTCTCCGCTCTCTCCACTGGCTCCCCATCAAGCAGCGCATAAACTTTAAAATACTCCTCCTCACCTTCAAAGCTCTTCACCACCTTGCCCCCCCCTACCTGTCTGACCTCCTCATCCCCCACCGCCCCACCCGAGCTCTCCGATCCTCCTCCTCTCTCACCCTGACTGCACCAACATCCCGACTCAAAACTTTTGGCGACAGAGCATTCTCCCGAACAGCACCCCGACTCTGGAACTCCCTCCCCCAACCTGTCCGCCACTCTCCCTCACTCACAACATTCAAATCCCGCCTAAAAACATACCTCTTCACCCAAGCCTATGACCTCCCCTACCCCTAGCCTCCTCTACCCCATTGCCTACTCTTCTACCCCCTGTTACATCCCCATCTTTTTCTCTCTACTTCTTCTGTCTTGTTCATTTTATCTGTATATTAATGTGTATTGTACGTGTTGTCCCCCCTGTCTGTAAATACTCCCCCTTTTTTATATATGTTCAGCGTCTTTGGGTCACTGAAAAGCGCTATATAAATAAAAGTTATTATTATTATTATTATTATTATTATTAAACAACTTGTAGATATACTCGTCATTACTGTCATAATCCAAACAATGTAGATTTAAAAGTTTGTGATCGCAGTTATTTCTCCAGGATCGCGTCGTCTGCACCGATCGCGGTAACGAAGCGACGATCTACCACAAACGAGCTCGCGGTTCGATTGTAACACGCCCCGTTATCACTGCGAGACTTTTGACAAAACGATACAATATTTTGGTCATTGCTACGTCCCTCGCCGGTTGTGGTGAGCGAGGATGCGCAAATGCAAAAGACAGGACACCCAGTTTGAGAATTGAACCTTGAACCTTGATGCCACAGGGTTATATAGCTCTAACCGACTGTGCCGACATCATCACGTCATCATTTTTGAAAGACTTATAACGACAACGAATGTCCAAATCCGACTGGAGCCTCTCTCACCCGCGGATTAGACAGTTTGAATTTGAAAGTACAAAGTCTCCAGTAACACACTCCAGTTCCTCTGCAACGTTCAAACGCACTGGAACTATAAAAGGTTCCTTCTTCTCTTTGGCTTGGCTCGTGGCCCATCATCTCTCAGGTGACTTCAAATGCTCCCGGACCTCTTCAGATCCCAGGATCCCGAGGAGAGCAGAACCTGCCCAACACTCTACTGCACCTGAGCAGACGGGAAATAACAGTTGTGTGGCGAAAAGTACATGGAACAGAGACAAAACAGACCCAAAAAACATATGTAATTAACAATAAATCAAATATCCCAACTGATAATGTTCTAAACACGGACTTAAATATACCATGTCTTCGAATTATTGACATGAATGTGCGACGTCTTCAATCAAAAATAGACTTTATTGGGCAAAACAAGCAGATCTGGATATAATTCGTATTGTCTAAAACATGGTTCACCGCCAGGATCTCAGACGCTGACATTTCATTGGACAATTGTAATATATTGCGTTGTGATGGACCAACAAAAGGAGGTGGAGTTGCAATATTTATAAAAGCTCGTTTTACTGTAAATCCCAAAGTCTCCAAGTCAAAAAGTTTGGAATACACAGCTCTAGAGGCGGGTTTGGGTCAAAATAATACTGCTAAAATGACATTTATAGGGTTTTGTTGTCCTCCGTCTGCCCCCTGCTGGTGAGCTAGAGGACTTCTTTACCTTCCACTTATAAGTTACTTGTTTTAGATGACAAGAACCACTTAAAGCAACATCACTGGACATTAGCTTAAGCGACACGCCTCAGAATGACCGATGTAGTGGTGTCTTTCCTCTGGACTTTAGTGACCACTGTCCTATTGGGCGATACACAAAATGTATTCAATCCAAATCAAGTATAACTGTTAAAAGGTCCTATAAGCATTTTGATGAACAAGCATTTAAGTCTGATCGTTTCTATAGCGACATCGGTTTTACCTCTAGTGTTCCAGAACCCAACACAGCACTGGACTTGATGACATAACTGATAAACACGCCCCTCTTGAAAGAGTCGGGGTCGGTCTCTGAAACAACAACAACAACAACAACTATTCTAGTCACAAAGACATATCATGACCTCATGGGCTTTGTAACACCAAAGGAGGACTACGAAAAGTCTGAGGAATAAAGTCTGGCGGTAATGCAACAATTGGATGCCAACCGCCATAAAACAACAACAACAACAAGAATAAGAATAATCCCCGGTTCTGTCCAGACATGGCAGTATTATCTCGAGAGCGTGATAAAGCCTGGGCAGAAGCCACGGCAACCGAGTCAGCAGCAGATTTGTCAAAAGCGCAATAAATATGTCTCGACTGTTCGTAAAGTCAAAACAACTTACCACGTAAAAACTTTCACGTAATCGCTGGGCAATTCTGCAACATTTTGGCAAACGGTTGAATCCTTATTGCAAAATCAGCTCGGCGGCAAAAATAATATATATTTGTGATGCGTTTAATCAGCACTTTGCTGACGCTGGCGATATCTTTGATGCTGCTCCATCTGTTACTAAACTCTTGGAGAAGTTATTAAGTACCAGGTGCTTTCTTAAACAAACATTTAATTTTAAATAACTACCAGTCTGGATTCAGACCAGGGCATGGCACTATCACAGCTGCTCCCAAAGTTATACATGATATTGCTCTTGCATTGGACAATCATGGAGAATGTGCTGCTGTTTTTGTGGATCCATCAAAGGCCTTTTTATTCTCGGATCGTCTGGATGTTTTTGGGTTTCGATACAAATTGTAAAAAATGGTTTGCAGATGACCTCACAAATAGAGCTCAAGCTGTTTCTGCTGATGCGTTCAATCTGAATTTTCATATCTTAATAAAGGTGTTCCTCAAGGCTCCGTCCTTGGACCACTGTTATTTACAATTTACATCAACTCAATTGGGCTTAATCTAAAACACAGTAGCATCCACTTGTATGCAGATGCACTTGCTTTATATAATTGTATCTCATATTGTATGTATACATGTGTTTTATGTATTAGTTTTAGGATCCTGTGTTTGTTGTTTATGTGGTGTTTTAACAGGTGAAAAAGAGAGCTGTTCTCAGTGGGTTTTCTCCGTATAAATGAATGAAATGGATGAATCTTTTCACTTTGCAGAGGCTTCTTCACCTTCCTCTGCTTTCACATTATGCACAGAATGAGTCACTTGCACCACATTCTAAGTTTCAAAGACCGACGTCTCAGCTTCACTTGGTTTAGCACTCGTGGTTTAGACTTTTAATGTTCTTATTATAGCACAACGTGGCACGGATAATGTAACGGCCAATAAAAAACGACATATGTAATAACATTCTGGTACTATTAAAGGTGGCATGGACGATTTTTTTCAGCAATTTTTTGTATCATATTTCCTCGTGGCGTGGATAAATCATTTGTCCTGCCACGTATCAATCATAAAACGCACCTACCGCTCACCTGCAGCCGCGTGCGGTTCGTCCTCATGTTTCCGCGTGCCTAAGCGCATGGATCTATCATAATATAGTTCCCTCAGTGTACGGGGCAAAATGAAGACGGAGAAAGACAGTTCGAGCTGACGCAGAAGTGGACAGAAATCTACGGGAGACGAGAGATGCGATGCGCTCCGTTGCGCTAATAAACAAACGCACGTGTGTGTTGTATCAGTCCACACGGGGGAGTGGCATGTGCACTTCTGCCTGCGTTCTCAAATCGCCGAAAAATCGTCCATACCGCCTTTAAGAATATACTTATTACTGGCAGTTTATTACTTGACTGGGCTGAGGAGAAAAAAAGTTGATAGAACGAGAAAAAAATTAAAGAGCAAATAAAGCATTTACTGCTTTTCCTTCTGGCAAACGGTTCAGACTAAAGGCAAAGACCAGTGAACTGAAAAACACTTTTATCCACAAGCCATTAAAGTAATCGCTCCCATTCTGTAATTCAACCCTTTTGCTGCTTGACCTGGGATTAGACTAAACTGTATTTCATTGTTTCTTTTTACCTGACAATGACAAATAACAGTCTATTCTATTCTAAAAGCAGTTTACTGCCTCACAGCAAGAAGGTCTCTGGTTCCATTTGTATGTATTTATCTGTAAAGGGACAACACACATGAATGCACTTTTCACATGTAAATATGTAAAGATTATACCCAGCGTGACATTGACTTCTGCCCAAAACACAATGCTGCGCTGCCATTGGTCAGAGCAGATGATTCTCAAGAATGTGTTAACCCAGCTTAGCTCAAGATACTCTCCAGCTTTTGAGAGATGAAACAGTCTGAGCACGTTCAGCGCAGCAGTAATGTTGCTGCTGTAATCAGAGTTATTTATGTGTTGGGAAAACTGACTGCAAACATTGAAAGGTTAAACTAATTGTCAGCACAGCAGAGGGGGATGCACTTCTTGTTGTCCATATTCTGGGTGTAGTTTTGACTGAACAGCTGGTTAGGAGGATTCATATCCATGTAAAGCTCCTTTCCTCACCGCTTAAGGACCCTCCTTGGTGCTTAGCGTTGGCCTCACGGCGTAGCTCTCAAAGGTTAAGGAATAGCAGGAGGAAGGAGAAGAAAGGATGAGTTTTTTGCCATATTTTTGCATTTAGCCTCGGACTTGCACTTCAAACTCCGCCTCCGCAGGTTTGTGTCTGATTAAGCACTAATCAGAGCAGAGGGTTGTGATGTCAAAGGCTTCTTAAAATGCAGTGGCCGTTGGCGACAGCACGCAGTCGTTTTTTCACCATTTTGCAGATAACGATGAAACCTGGGTAGAAGAACAGTGGAGTTGATTTAGTGTTTAGTCTCACTCGGGCCTGTCACCATTACCATATTGACTTTAAAGGCACTGTACCCAATTTGTGTTGTGTAAAATCCGTTTTTTCCCACTACAAATACATATAATAGCAGCTCAAAAGTTCCCTACATGCTCTGCTGTCATTTTTACACAGTACAGATCTAGAACAGAGCCTTTAACTGCTTTTTTTCTGTGCTTTTGAACAATTATTTTTGCTATTTGCATGTAAATGGACCAAATTGCCCTACGTTGCTACCCACCGTCTCCCGTTTCCGTCAAACCGATGGAAGTCTGTCAGTCACCGGGTCTCGCAGTGCGCTCGTTCACACGCCTACGGTCGAGCCCGACGCCGCTGTTGCTGCTGCTGCTGCTGCTGCTCGTGCCAATTCCACTCAATGCTTTTTCCTCTCCCTCCGTCCAAAGGGAAAAGAAATGAATAATGAACAGAGGAGTGGGAGATGCTCGGGGGGAGTTCAAGAGGGAGGGGGGGCTAAAGCGAAGAGAAAATCCCCCTCTAAGACCAAGAAGGATGGAGAGAGAGAGAGAGAGAGAGAGAGAGAGGGAGGGAGAGGGAGGGAGAGCGATGGCGGAAGGAAGAGAGGGAGGAGTCGTTGGCGTCCATCCATCAGTTACGAGACGTTGAGTGAGCTTAAGAAGATGTGATTGGAGGAGATGGGAGGTGTGTTTGGAGACGTGCCGTGTAGACGAGCTCGTGATTTCAGTCCTGGGTCAGTCCTGGTTCATGCCTTGGTGGGTTTAGTCCAGGTGGTTTTGACCTGTTTATGTCACGGTCCAGTTCAGGTTCAGTCCCGTTTTAGTCCTGATTTGTTCTGGTTAGGGACCAATTCAGTCCTGGTTTAGACTGTTTTAGTCCTGACTCGGTCCAAGCTGGTTTGACCTGGTGTTCTGGTTCAGTCCTGGTGCAGTCCTGGTTCAGTTCTGATCCAGTCTCGGTTCAGTCCTGGTTCAGTCTTGGTTCCGTCTTGGTTCAGTCCTGGTTCCGTCTCGGTTCCGTCTCGGTTCAGTCTAAGTTTAGTCTTGGTTCCGTCTTGGTTCCATCTCGGTTCCGTCTCGGTTCCGTCCTGGTTCAGTCCTGGTTCAGTCCTGGTTCCGTCTTGGTTCCGTCTTGGTTCCGTCTTGGTTCAGTCCTGGTTCCGTCTTGGTTCCGTCTTGGTTCCGTCTTGGTTCAGTCCTAGTTCAGTTCTGATCCAGTCTTGGCTCAGTCTCGGTTCAGTCTCAGTTTAGTCTTGGTTCCGTCTTGGTTCCGTCTTGGTTCCGTCTTGGTTCCGTCCTGGTTCAGTCCTGGTTCAGTCCTGGTTCCGTCTTGGTTCCGTCTTGGTTCCGTCTTGGTTCAGTCCTGGTTCCGTCTTGGTTCCGTCTTGGTTCCGTCTTGGTTCAGTCCTAGTTCAGTTCTGATCCAGTCTTGGCTCAGTCTCGGTTCAGTCTCAGTTTAGTCTCGGTTCCGAGAGTTTAGTCTCGGTGCCGTCTTGGTTCCGTCTTGGTTCAGTCTCTGTTCCATCTTAGTTCAGTTCTGATCGAGTCTCGGCTCAGTCTCGGTTCAGTCTCGGTTCCGTCTCGGTTCCGAGAGTTTAGTCTTGGTTCCGTCTCGGTTCAGTCTCGGTTCAGTCCTGGTTCAATCTTGGTTCAGTCCTGGTTCAGTCTCGGTTCAGTCTCAGTTCCGTCCCGGTTCTGAGTGTTCAGTCTCGGTTCAGTCTTGGTTCCGTCTCGGTTCAGTCTCGGTTCAGTCCTGGTTCAGTCCTGGTTCAGTCCTGGTTCCCTCCCGGTTCAGCCCCGACACCCGTTTGTAAATGACACAAACACACACCGAGCTTGTAATTCCTCGCGGCCAAATACAGGCCAATGTCCAACTGCAGCACATTCTTTCGCGTCCACCTTGTTCCGCTCAGTGCTGAAAATGCTAAGTGTCCCCACGAGTTTGCGGTTGCCAGGCTTCAGATGAGAGGCACAAACAGTGGACAAGCACAGCGTCAGGAGCGGCTCATTCTGTCCCCGTGGCTTCATCCATCATCCAGGGCCCAGATCGGTGCCAGCGCTCCTCTCTGCTTCACCTCCAGAGCTGGCAACGGCCTTCACAACCACTTCTCTTGCCGGGCTCCTCTGCATATTTAAAGAATAAACAACGGCTGTCCTTGAGCGAAGACAGGTGCTGCATGGTCAGAACAAGGAGTTCTTTGAAGGCAGAATATTCAACCTTTAGCGATTTAGGAAACGAGGCAAGAAACATTATTTGAAGAGCAAAATATTCATGTCGGTTCATGACGTGTTTACATTATAAATAGAGCCAATAGCACTGCTCAGTCCACATGAGAATTACATTGAGAAAAAGAGTGCACAGACTATTCATATCGTGGATGTTAGAAAGTCATTTCAGTTTTCAGTTTCATGTTAAAACAATGGAGATTTTACTTTGCTAAATAGTAAACTTAACCAATAATCCTTTGATTGAATGCCATTTGTGACCAAGCATCTCATCGGGATGTTACAGGTCTTTTTAGTTTACATGTTGTATAGTTTTTGCCATTGTTTCTGCTTTGCACGTCAGTCCAGTAATGTGACGTTTTTATGTTCAGCCCTGAGCTCTGCATGTTTGGAGAATCCTTGGTGGCATGTTGGGTTTCGATATTTACAAAAAGACATGTACATTAGCCATTACTCCCCTGAAAGTTTTTGCAGCAGGAGATTAAAATGATCTATTTTAAATGAATTCAATCCTCTGTGTTTTTATTGCCCATACATGGCTGCCGACACCTCATGCACTTTTGTGTCATCTCTAGCCATAAACCAGGTGTTGATACTCTGCAGTCATGCTAGATTCTACTGAGTGATTGTTGAGGTTAGGAAAAGGATGGTTGAAGTAAGCATTTGTGTTTGTGTTAGAAAAAGAGTTATGGCAGGGCTATGGTTGACGTTAGGTTTAGGAAAATGCTAGGCTGTGGTTAAGGTTTGTGACAGTTATTTATGTGTCTCTAAAACACTGAGCAGCGTTTAACACAAGCTCTAAACAACATCTCAACATGGCTCCTCCAAGTGTCTCATTGAACTTTAAACAAAACAACATTCTCAGCATGTTTCTGCGTTCACAATGGGGCCCTCGACAGTACCTTTGAGATACACTAGAATCAGGAAGTGATACAGGATGTGGAAGAAACCAAATACCCTGGTATCATTCAAACACTTAAAGTTTCAGGTCAAATCTAATCGGATCGTAATAAGAGGCAGTTCCCACACCGTGCTGATATGTGGGACTTGCTTGCACTACCATCACATTTTAATCTCGCTCACATAATAACAGCCAATTACCATTCTGGACAAGAAAGCCAGAGATGGCATCATTGTGAAATCATTGAAAAGCACGTTAAAAGATGTTAGAAACTACTTTTTGAATAATGTAAATAATGATGCGCTGCAGATGTTTTCCGGTCAGACTTTACAGGCCAGAGCTGCTCACGTCATTGTTTTCCGTTTGATGTAACTCTACCTTTGTGCAGATTTTCGAGTCTATTTGGAGTAAACCCCTTTAAAATGGTTGCCTGACCCGCCAGCCCCGCCCACATTCATTTCGAATGCGTCTCGGTTTGGACTCGGAGGCGTCAATAGCCGATGAGATCGTCGGTATTCCATCTACCGACCAATTTACCAATCCCAGGCGGAGGTTTTAGTGCGTCACACTGAGATACAGAAGTAGCTCTTCACCCCTGTTCCAAAGCATTCAAGATGGCCGACCCGGCTCGTGACCCGGCTCGTGACCCGGCTCGTGACCCGGCTCGTGACTGAGTGTTTACTTCTGCTCTCGCTTCGGTTTGAACAATCAGGAAAGTCCGCTCTACTCGCCGTGATGAACGTGCGTTAGATGTGGTTATACAAAGGGCGTCATAACGATTCAGGAGACATTTTCTGCGTTCGGGGACGGATAACGTGGAACACGCCTTGTTGACAAGAGCTACGTAATATCCGATTAAGCGTGTCGCGTTTTTGCGTCACTTCTGGGTTTATGTGATGGTTCTGTCTCTGCTCTAAACTCCGCCCTAGAAAGCCCCAGACCCACACACAGTTTTGATAAGTAGTTTGCCAAAACATGTTGGGAATGGCTGGTCAGGCATTTAAAATGGCTAGGTCCATATACCAATAAATAAATACATAGAATTTAGAAACAGGAAACGGTTTTATGTTTTTTGTGTAGTTGAAGAGTAAAACAAGTGGCCTGGGCCTATTTCATCGCATCAAAAGATCAAAACTGTTTGATATTGCACCTTTCACCCCTGGTCGACTGGAGGTGAGACGTTTGACCCCTCATTGTCTCGTTCCTCTGGTAAGTGGGGCTGCTACCTGCTTGTCTCCATCCATGGTCAAGGTTTATGAAAAATGACAAATAGATGCACTTAAAGAAGACCTATTCTGCTTTAGTTTATATTTTGTGAATGGATCTAAAAAACTTGCTAATAGAAACAGAGCATTTGCATGACAGCAACTCTTGACTCTGGGATTTTATTAGAGATTGTCGGTGAACAGAAAGGTGGGCAGGGAATGAAAATGCGAATATTTTATTGATCTTCAGTTGCCGCTCTGATAGAAACCATTATCATACAACAATATCCAAAATAATCACATGTGGCATCAAACAATAGCAAAGCTTGTTCCTGTATGTGGTTTATTTCCAAGTACAAGGGTCTGAAACATTCAGGGGAGATTTCAGAATTTTTTTAAAACATAAAAAAAAACATTCACTCGCACCAAAACCCTCAAACGAAGTCTAATATTTCCTTCTTTGTTATGTTCTCGTCTCAGCTGCTCTATACTTGCTCAGACAGTAAATGCAAAGAGCAGTGTAGGGCACGGAGTGAACCTATTAGATTTTGGATGAGATCAATAAAAGTCGGTCTAGGGTTTCTCCCTCCAACACAAATTCGTCGTTTAGCCGCGGGCGAATTGCACAGCCCGAGCTTTTAAGTGAGCAGCCCATTTACCCCGTGACAACTGAAGACTCATTGTTTTACTTAATGACTGAAGAGGCCTTTTGTTGGCGCCGCGCACCGTTTTTTTTTTTTAATGAACTCGCCACCGCGTTTCACTTGTTTGATATGAATTTAAAGTAGACATAATGGAAGTATGTCAGTTGGGGAAATATTTAACTGCTGAAGCTAAAGATAATGTTTTGTGAATTATACTGTTTGACTTCATAAACTGTCATTTCTACCTAAATCAAATCTCCACTGGCCTTTGAAAGCTTTGGTCCAGCTATAGGCTTGGTTTAATAGCTAAGTTAAGTTTAAGAGCTGGTACAGACTTGTTCTGTTAGTAGTTGGAAAGCAAAAAAATGAAAGAGCTCCTGTTTATAGCCTTTTTAAACACTTTATCTCACCACGGAAATAACTTAGCATTCTTTAAAGTGACACGTATATGCAAAACCGGCTGCTTTTAACCCTGTTCTAACATATTTTCCCCCATCACAAACACACCTGGAGTAGCATTTAGCTTAAGTCACGCTAGTTTGAGGAATCTTGGTTATCTCCGAGCGTCAAAAACACTCCGTTCTGAATTCCCTCGATAACTGACGTCGCGATTCACGATCCGTGACGTGGGGCTGAGAATCTTCTCTGCCGTTTTTAACTTCCCCCATTTAATCACGATCAGTACAACTGCGCTCTGAGATCATATCAGAGATGTCAATCCCTCTGCAGCCAGTAGATGACGCCAACACACTATTTTTTTCAGTTCTAAAACATGACATGCCAAACTAAAAGGTACTGTCTATAGCAGACCTGGGCAAATTGCAGCCCACGGGCCACATACGGCCCGTTTGTCTTTATAATCCGGCCCGCCAAACATGCCAAGTAATATAAAAAAAAATATATATATATATATATATATATATATAAAAAACAATGTGGCCCTCGGCATGTTTTAATCAGGCCTCTCGAAAGATGTCTGTATACTATATTTGACAGAAAAGTTATTTTTTATTTGTAATTTTATATATATATATATATATATATATATATATATATTCATATATATTATATATTTAATACTAGCACGCACATATTATATTATAGTATGTGAGTGCTTATGAGTCCAGAACCAAATTACCAGGATTTTGTTTTGTTTTTCAACCAATAAAAGCTAAAACAAAAACATTAATTTCATAATACTGTTTTCTCATCAAAGCATGACTTATGCTAAACGCTAAATGCAAAAAGCATACACTTCCAAATGTAGTTGCTTGATAA
Organism: Eucyclogobius newberryi; assembly: GCF_026437365.1. Taxonomy (NCBI): domain Eukaryota; kingdom Metazoa; phylum Chordata; class Actinopteri; order Gobiiformes; family Gobiidae; genus Eucyclogobius; species Eucyclogobius newberryi. Next base: position 7,868,047 of record NW_027315812.1, read on the forward strand.
CTGATGCTAGTGTTTGAACATTACAAACACTGCATCCACACAAACCGCATGTGGAAACAAGACTAAACCAGGACTGGGAGAAACCAGGACTAAACCAGGACTAAACCAGGACTAAACCAGGACTAAACCAGGACTAAACCAGGACTAGGAGAAACCAGGACTAAACCAGGACTGGGAGAAAACAAGACTAAACCAGGACTGGGAGAAACCAGGACGAAACCAGGACGAAGAGAAACCAGGACTAAACCAGGACGAGGAGAAAACAAGACTAAACCAGGACTGGGAGAAACCAGGACTAAACCAGGACTGGGAGAAATCAGGACTAAACCAGGACTAGGAGAAACCAGGACTAAACCAGGACTAGGAGAAACCAGGACTAAACCAGGACTAGGAGAAACCAGGACTAAACCAGGACTGGGAGAAACCAGGAGTAAACCAGGACTAGGAGAAACCAGGACTAAACCAGGACTGAGAGAAATCAGGACTAAACCAGGACTAGGAAAAACCAGGACTAAACCAGGACTGGGAGAAATCAGGACTAAACCAGGACTGGGAGAAACCAGGAGTAAACCAGGGCTAGGAGAAACCAGGACTAAACCAGGACTGGAAGAAATCAGGACTAAACCAGGACTGGGAGAAATCAAGACTAAACCAGGACTGGGAGAAATCAGGACTAAACCAGGACTGGGAGTAATCAGGACTAAACCAGGACTAGGAGAAATCAGGACTAAACCAGGACTGGGAGAAATCAAGACTAAACCAGGACTGGGAGAAATCAGGACTAAACCAGGACTAGGAGAAACCAGGACTAAACCAGGACTGGAAGAAATCAGGACTAAACCAGGACTGGGAGAAATCAGGACTAAACCAGGACTGGGAGAAAACAAGACTAAACCAGGACTAGGAGAAATCAGGACTAAACCAGGACTGGGAGAAATCAGGACTAAACCAGGACTGGGAGAAATCAGGACTAAACCAGGACTAGGAGAAACCAGGACTAAACCAGGACTGGAAGAAATCAGGACTAAACCAGGACTGGGAGAAATCAGGACTAAACCAGGACTGGGAGAAATCAGGACTAAACCAGGACTGGGAGAAAACAAGACTAAACCAGGACTAGGAGAAATCAGGACTAAACCAGGACTGGGAGAAATCAGGACTAAACCAGGACTGGGAGAAATCAGGACTAAACCAGTACTAGACCAACAATTAAACCAGGTCTAAAACAAGAGTTAACCAGGGTTGAAAACTGGACCAAGACTAAACTATGAGTACACATCTAGTTTGGACTGTTGTTACTCTGTTTCGTGGCTTGGACCAGTTTTCTCTTTGCTGCTCGCAGGAGCCCACCACAGCACTGAAAGCACTGAGTTAAAGTCATAAATGATTTGTTATTATCTGCTGCTGATGGACTGGTCTCAATCCTGGTTCTGTTGGACCTCAGCGCAGCGTTTGACACCATCGACCACCACATTCTACTGCAGAGGTCAGAATGTGATGTAGGTGTCAGAGGCCCCGCCCTCAGCTGCTTTAAATCCTATTTATCTGAGAGCTCCTCACCTTGTTCTAAACTAACTTACGGTGTGCCACAGGGGTCAGTACTCGGTCCAGTTCTGTTTACTCTTTGCTGCCGTTAGGTCACATGATCAGAAAGCATGGCATTAACTTCCACTGCTATGCAGATGACACTCAGCTGTATTTATCAATGAAACCTGATCAGAGCGATCAAGTAGACAGACTTAGTACTTGTGTGAAGGAGATAAAAACCTGGATGAGACTTAACTACCTGCTTCTTAACCCTGAAAAAACCCAGGTCATTGTGCTGGTCCTTTAACATCTACGAGACGCTTTATCTGAGCAGATTCGCCATTTGCACAATATAGCCAAAATCAGAAGAATCCCGTCTAAAAGCAATTCTGAAAAACGTATCCATGCATTTGTAATGTCTAGGTTAGACTACTGTAACTCCTGCTTGTCAGCCATATTTTTAAGTGAGGGGTGTTTTATATTTTCAAAAACAAAGTGACTTAGGACATGTGACACTAGGTTAATGCTGAGACAAAGGTTTTAATCATCAAGAAAAGAAAAATCTACATTTGAGCATTCAGCTCCTTGTCAAGACTAACCCAAAACTATGAGAAACCAAGACTAGACAAACAATTAACCAAAGTCTAAACTAAGACCAACCAAGAGTAAACCAGGTATGAAAACTAGACCAAGACTAAGCCAAGACTAAACAGTGAATAAACAAGAACATTGGTATTAAAATGATGGATCTTGGTATTTCCAGAACACTTCCTGAATGAATCTGTCTGCTTTAGTTTCTTTAAGTGTTTGATATTTCCAAAAGCAAAGGGACAAAGGAAACGTGACACAAGGTTAATGCCGAGAAAAAAAGGTTTTAATCACCAAGAAAAGTTACATTTGAGCATTCAGCTTGATTACAAATGTGGAGTAGATGTGGTCATTTTGGTTGATCACTTGGATTGGGGGGTGCAGTGGCAGACAAAGCCCTCCAGAGTCAGCGACACGTCCCTGGGTTTAGGGATCGGCTCAGGGGACAGATCAGGGGTCGGCTCAGAGGTCGGCTCAGGGACATCTTTGGCACAGACGTAGGACAGAGACCAGCTGTTTGGTAAGTCGTTCCAAAGAGTAGCTGTTTTCAGAGAGAAATTAGTCACAAGTTCTCATGCTTTTCATATTATTACTGCAGTTTGTCAAGAAAAAAATAAATATAAAAGTAAGAGATGAGTTCTAAAACAGAATCTCCATGTTTATGTCATCAATAAAGAACAGTTTATTGAAAATGAAGGAACAATTTGCAACAAACACAATTTTCTTGGCAGTTTAGACATGAATTTTATCATTTGTTAAGTCAAAACTGTGTAATTTATATACATTCTGGCCCCAAAACATTGTAAGTCCCTTTATCTGACATTATGGAGAAGAGACAGAAGGTGAGAGGGATGGAGATGTTTCATACGTTTAAAGTTGATCATGAGCCAGTGCTCGTTGCCTCCAACGTCGTTTGGCTCTCCGGGTCCCCAACGAGTGAAGTCCCAGACGGTTCCATCGCTCCACTGCCACTTCCCCTCCTGTGGACGTTCAAAAACAGAAGTTTAAAACGTGTCAAAAGATTGTGCGGATGTCGACTTGTGACCAGACGTTTATGTTTTACCTCCGCAGCGTCAGTTCCACCGAGCCAGGTGTAAGTGTTCTCCCCTGTGGCCTTTACGATCAAGTCCACGATGAGAGAGTTCTGCGCCTCACTGTGGATGGAGGCCAGGTTTGCACTGAGCAAGTGACAGCTTTTCTGCAGAATAAACAAGGATCATTATCCATCTTCTTATGTTGATTATTATCTTTCACACTGTTTGTCTTTACCTCTGCATCGTTCCACAACTTTTTATCACTGAAGAACTTGAAACAGCGAGAGCCAGACTGAGTCCAGCCCTCATCACAGCCTTCATCACAAACAGTCAAGGCAAATCATGAACAATATTTACCATATGAAGGTGTAAAATTAAATCAATTCCTCTTACCTTGGTCACCTTCTGCCATCTGTGACAGGAAAATTACAGAATGCATTAAACAGATGAACATTGCATTCACACAAACCACATCAACATTGAGACTAAAGGGGAACTAGACTCAGAACTAAAGCTGGGCTGGATCAGGCCTGAAACAGGAGAAGAACAGGACCAAACCAAGGACTAAACGTGTGGATAGTCCTGTACTTACAGCTCGTGGCGTCAGCAGAGCGGCGACGGCCAAACTCAAGAAGAGCATCGGGAGGCGACGAGCGGCCATGAAGTCAAACGTTTCTCTGACGATGAAGGAGGTTTTAGACGCTGAAGGTTGTTCAATGTGAGACTTTAGTGCTCAGGAGTCACTGTGGCTTTGACACGGGGCGGACACATTTATAGTGCCAGGAGCAGGAAGGAGGAAAGAAAAAAACAAAATCAAGTGTGTTTGACAGGGGTAGTTCAAGTTATGAGGAAAAAATGCCCCAGAAAGATTATAATCTTTAGGTGTTATTCAAGTGACAGAAGAAACTGGAGATCTTTGTCCAACAGGTTTGTGGCACTGCTTAGACTCTTTCTCCAGGGTTGAAATGTCAGTAAACTTGCTTCTCTAATATACGTAGGACTTTGCATTTAAGATTTTTTAAAAGTACAGTTTGTGGTAAAGTATGTAATAAGTCTTCAGATACGCGACAATGAAAAACTCTTAATCAAGACGTTGCCTTCTTACAGAAAAATACATAAAATATGTATTAAATATGCACCATTAAATAAACACACTATGTTTGTATTACATTTCCTAACCAGGTTCTGATGTTACTCACACCTGAGCCAACTGGAAGCTATTCACTTTCTCCAAAAGTGCCACCGCTCACAATCATTTCATGTGCTGTTTATTGGATTAGCACAATTACAAAGGGGGGGACATTCACAAATGAAAACAAATACATTCTGACTTGAATTGAAAAGGGAAACATTTGTAAGACTATGGACTAAATGGGACATTTGGTCTTAAATGTATTTTCTTTTTTGTTGGATGTCTGCTGATTTTGAATTGTGTCTGCTGTTCTCCCTCTGGTCTTCTGTTTTATTGTACTTTTGTCTTGGCAGTAGATGTTTACCCAGCCAAACAAAGTCCAGGGCATCCAAGGCATTTACATGCAACATAATCAAAGGAAAACACAGAGGGAGGGGCAGGTGAAAACAATCAGGGCCGTGGCCTCTAACAATGTTTAATAAACCATTTGTTTACTATGAATTAGGCCTTTGCTCATTTACCGCAGGAATAAGGTGAATCATTATAAAGTGTTACCAGCTCGTCTGGTCAGTCGTGTTGCCTGTAGCTGCCATCCTGCAGCAGGACTTACCTGTGCTACTTCAATCGCTGCTGGTAAAGGAAGGTCATGACAGTGACTGTGATGAGGGTTTGTCGGGTCTTGTGATCACCAGAGCCCAGGGCGGGGCGGGGCGGGCGGGGCGGGGGTGACGTTTGACCTAGAACAACAGCTGGGGCGTGAACCTGAACCCAGACTGTGACATTTCAAGCAATAAATCAATCAAACTTTAAGAAAACAGGTTTAACTCTCTGTCAGGTGAACTGGAAACCATGTGACTTCAGCTCTTTCTTCCTGGTTCATACATACTTCACAGACCAGTCCTCTGACATGAACAAGTGTTGATTCAAAGTGACTCATTTTAGAAGCCTTACAATTAAAAAGGAATAATTATGTAAGGCATAACATTTCAACCAATAAAAAGACTAAAACTAAAACATTAATTTCATAATACTGTTTTCTCATTAAAAATATAACTTATGCTTTTTTGTTTGTTTTGTTGACATATGCTAAACGCTAAATGCAAAAAGCATAAACCTCCAAATGTAGCTGCTTGCTAACTGATGCTAGTTCAGTTTGGACATAAGTGTAGAGAATGTACCTTCAAAACCACATTAAAGTCAGTCCACTGTCTGTTCACATCATGGGAACAAAGTTAAGGATGAACAGCCTCCATGTCTGGACTATGTAGCGCTGAAACAACTCGAGCTCCTTCTTTAACACGTGAAGGCATCTGGCTTGAAACTTTACGCCTGATAATGATGGACAAATTTAGATGAATGAGATTTGAAAATGGAAATTTGATGAAGTAACTGTACTGTACGTTAGCGTAGCAGTGTAAGCATGAAACAAGGTGTATTTAAAGACCGGCGACACTAAAGGCACAAAGGAAGAGTGAAAAGTTAGAGATTAAAATAACAGCAGAGGAACAGGCTACGCTAACACGATCAGACACAATTTAAGACTACAGCCAACAATGTTAAAGGCATTAAAAGGTAAAAACTGTGATGACCGCGAAACAAAACAAAACATTTTTAGCCCTTCCACAATTTGACTTCAATGGCTTTTTCCCAAGGTTTCGATCGTTCGTGTTTCCTTCCAGATGAACATAAACTAGAGTTGCTGCTTCATTCGGGGATGATTAGACCAGTCATACAAATGACATATAGTTATTCCTCTTAGACCGCCCCAAATAAATTGTATGGTTGCTGTTACCCAATCCAACATTTTTCAAGTGGGTCGGTCGGTTGGTAAATTCTTATTTTGTTTTACTTTGAAGGCAAAAAAAAAAGATCCAAATTTTGCCATTTTTTGACTCAGAGTGACCACCAGGGGTTGGGCTTCAACAGTCAATGACGGAAAACGTCTCGATCAACCAGATTAGGAAACTAAATCTCACGATTTTAAGATATTTCAATCGACCTTTTGTATGCAGTTATCCTTTATTTTGGTAGCGAAGGCGAGCGGGGGGAACATGCGGGTGACACGGGCACCGCCATGTTTGTTGTGATGAAGCTGCTGGCCGTGTTTCCCTCCCAGAATGCATTGCGTAAGTCAAATGTAAATTAAGGCACATCATGATAGAGAATGACAAGTTCAGTGGCGCCGGCGGAGGCAAATCAACTCACAGACAATAATATATATATATATATATATATATATATATATATATATATATATATATATATATATATATATATATATATATATATATATATATAAATATAAGGGAAACAGAACAGAGAAGGAAGGGTGTTTCAATTCTGTAGGTCTCGGGACTGTCAGAAAAATTGTAAAGAATTTTTAGACAACATGAAATCCCAGTTTATTTTAAACACGGAAACACTTTAAGACAAAAACCAAGGACAAGACGCAGACACAAAAACAGCAATGTAGTTTATTCTATCCAATGCAGTGAAGAAAAGTGTGAAGAGCGTTACATAGTGAGACCAAACAGCCACTTCACAAGAGGCTCTATCAGCACAGAAGACACTGGAGTTCAGGACCACAGAGCGCCGTGCATTTTCATCTTAAAGCCACTAATCACTCCATCAAAGACAGTGAGGAGAAGATTCTGAGCAGGAGAAAAGATGGTTTGAGTTAAAGAGGCAATCTTTGTTAAAAATAGAAGATGGGGGTTTAAGATTCAACTTTCCAGTTGTTTATAATGGAATTTTGAATCCCTGGAGAGGTTGACGCCCACGGCATTCGGACACTAATCAGTTACACAGTGAGGAGAGATGCAAGTGAATCTTTTTCTTCCATGCAAAGTATTGTCACTCCTTTATAAGAAAATATTGTGTTGTACTGTACAGTGGCTGCTGTCTAACATATTTCCTGACTCCGAATGTCTATAGTTTTAGAGTTCCTCCGTTGGGAATTATCTAAAGTAATCTCAGTTGCCGTGGTAACATTCAATCCAGGCATTTTGCAGTTTAAAATGGGGAGGAATTTGTTTTCACGAGGAAGTGCTCTCACCTTGTTATTCCCCCCGGGGCATGTTTATTTCCTGCGTCTCGGAGCACTTGACGGGAACAACGTGGCATTCAAAGTGACACCGAGCAGATGTGGCGATATCTCCCAGCGCTTTCTTTTAAATATTGATCACCAAAACATCATAACTCCTCCCCACCGGATCATAAATATCTGGGTCTGTCGCCGTCCCTCCCGTGTGGAATGGCTCGCTTCCTGCTCCCCCGTGAAATCCTGATTGATTTGGAACAGGAACGCGACAGTGACGGCTCTCTTCGCGCCGATGGCCTCGGATAACTTTCGGCGAACTCGACGACGCTGAAGATACATCGGCTCGTTTGGATTTGTATTGAATTGTGGTCCAATAACAATGCGGTATGTAGGGTCTCAAACTACATGTATTCAGTTTATGATTAAGGAAGATTTCTTAGCAGAAACGAGACAAGACGGGGCACCAGGGTTAAACCCAAAGAGCTAAGATACGGTCCTTAATCGCGCTCGTTAAAAAGGTCTGAAGGGTGTTTCACGATTCAGGGACTTACACATAGTCTAATCAAACAAACAATAGTCAATAACTCTTTCGTGTAGTTTATTTATCAAAAGGGTAATCAAAACACCGGAGCAGAAATGCGCACAGGTAAATCACAGGTGATATTATATCAGATTTAACGGCAGATTTCATGCAGATAATGTTAAACCAGGGTTTTGCCTTTGATAACCAAACGTGTCTATGCTAATCTATATCAAAAAGAGGGAAAGTGAGAAGCTAAAGGGAGGAGGAACAGCTGAGCTCTACCCAAATCACGCCACAAAGACCGCGCAATGGACTCGGCTTACGGTTCTGTAGAGACTCGGTCCGACTGGTCCCTGTCCGCGGACGAGGTCCGGAGCGAGGCGTCGCGTGGAGCGGTGTGGCGGCGAAGGTTCGTGAAGCGGGCGGCAGCCGGGGAGCGATGCGTCGCGTGGAGCGGAGGAGGCTGCGACGTGCTGTAGGGTCCTTGGCGCCGGGGAGCGGTGTGCTGCGCCGGGGAGCGAGGGGTCGCGTGGAGCGGTGTGCTGCGACCTCCTTGAAGCGGTGGCGGCAGCGGAGGCGATGTCGGGGAGTTCCTTAGCGGTAGAACGCTTTAGCGGCGTGTTAGCTCCTCACGCGGCCTTTACTCAGATGAGGGCGTAGCGCTGATCCACGTAAACGGCGTAGATTACTTCAAAAAGAAAAGAAACGAAGTAGCAAAGAAAGTCTCTGTCCGGTTTAGCGCTTAAGCGTAGTTCCAGGTAGTTCCAGGTAGTTCCAGGTAGTTCCAGGTAGTTCCAGGTAGTTCCAGGTAGTTCCAGGTAGTTCCAGGTAGTTCCAGGTGGTTTCAGGTGGTTTCAGAGTCCTGGGCTGGCATGGCCTTGTCGACCACGTGACGGACGGATTTTGTTGAGACAAAGGAAAAGTGAAAGGCCTGTCCGTGGAGACAGCTTTCAGAGAGAAGACAAAGGGGATGAGAAGAAAAGAACAAGAGGAGAACAAAGAGAGCGTTTCTAGCTTGGAGCGTCCTTTTGATACCTGGCCCGCAGGGCATGCTGGGAGCGAAAGGGGCGGGCGCTACTGCGAAAACTTCCTGTTTAACATTTTCCTGACCGAGAAAATAAAACTGGAGTAACGTAAATAATAATGGCAAAAACATTGAACCCTGTTTTAACATTTACACGTTAAACACTTTTGGCAGTTTGTGCACATTATTTCTTGAGGTAGACACATTTTACATCTTTCACCTGTGATGAAAAATATCGAGTTAAAGCATTGGGAATATAAAACCTTAAACGGTGCAAAAATACGTAACACAAGGTGAAACATGTGGTGTAGGGAGTTGATTCGGACAAACATTCACGGCATAATCCATAAAACATAGTTTGTCGGGGCATCCTCCTGTAAGACTGTGGGGAGAAGAAGATCAGTTATCACACAAGTCACAGCGGCTCCCCTGCGGTGAGGGACAGAGGGAGAACGAAAAACCCCCAATGTTCAAAGAGAGATTTTCTGTTATCTGGCCGTGGAATGTCCATCTCCATTCCCCTACAGGGATATAGATGCAGGGGGATTTGTAAATGGAAGCTAATGGTTTTACCCAAATTAGGAAATTGTGTCCTTTTCAGTTCAAGTGTTTTTTCCCCACAGATCAACCTTTAGTTTCCTCGCAGCTTTATCGCGTTAGCCACTTCTAGCTTAAGCACAAGATAATCCATTGAAATAAAACCAGCACCGATGGAAAACAATAGCGCTTAGACAATAAATAGACCTCAGATAAAGTTTTATTTGGTTTAAGTGAATTTGTAGAACACATGGAGGAGATCTTTTTTTTTAAAGGAGATCATTTTTTATAGCTGTCCATATTGTGGATGAATCAAGCTTCAAAATAAACGCCAGAATTAACTATGCAAACACGTAAAAGAACAAAACAAAAGCTACACAGTTTCTTTAGTTTGATAAAGTATTTTCACAAAGTTACAGACTATGAATTCATTTTGGGAATCACTCTTACGCTCAAAAGATCAACACAAACATTGCACTTGATATACTGCGTTAATATAAGTAAACGCACCAAACGCATTGAAATATTATAAATAATACTAAGAGTCTAGGGGAATTTATACACAACACACTCCACAAAAGATTAACATGTTATTATGATGGGTTCTTTCTTCTGTGGCACTCTAAAAACAACAGATTACAACTATTTTTATTACAAATATAGTTGTAGCTTCTGAATCACCAACACCTTAATAGAGAGAGTTTCGTACAATCATCCAACTGTATTAGCCATTGTCAAACAGGCGTTGTAGAGGTCATTTTAACCTCTTCCCTTTGAAACTCGTGCACCATTTAGTTCCCTGTTTTCTAAAATGCCCACTCCAAGCCTCTGCATAATACCCACGATCGCTCTTATGCGTTTGTGAAATACAAATCAAGCTCTTCTCTTCTGACTTTAGACCCTTTTCAAGCATCGCCGGCGCAGCACGACGCCACCACTACATTAATGTGCCGAGTGCTTTTAATACTGACAAAGCAACGGTAAATAGTAGAAAAGAATAGTCATTTGATTGTTGGGACTGGCGGGCGCTTTTGGAGGTCTAAGCGACGCCCTTTTAGGAGAAAACGGCGGTTCTGCCACAAGTGACCGCTCGCCTTCGTGCCCAGCCATCGAAGCGTCGTCAGGGCAGCGAGTGGACGCGTCATCGTTCTGGGAATCCTGGCGACGCAACAATCGTTTGTGAGGAAACGAAGGCGAAAGCAACGTATCAATAGCTTGTAACTGTGACTACCGTATTTTCCGGACAATAAGTGGCACCTTTTTTCACAGTTTTGGCCAGGGTGCGACTTATACTTATATTTATACTTATATACTTATTCTCCGGAGCGACTTATATGTGATACAATTTGTTATTTTCACACTTGCAACTGCATTTCATACTCCAGTGCGACTTATAGTCCAGAAAATACGGGTAGATGCTTTGTAAAACGTTTGCTTGAAAAAGGAGACCTCAAAGCTTTAGCACAACCCTTTCTATGTTGGCAATACAATACACATATAGTTATTATAGATATATCTAATGCAAAAGGGGAACGTTGGGTGTCAAAGTAACTCCCAGAGTGTTTCTCAATTCCCAGGATCTTTCACCCGAAGACCACTTCACTTGTATGTATATTTCCACCTATCAACAAATGTGTAAATTAAAAGCTTTGTGAAAAATGTGCCATCCACTTATTTCGTTCGGGAAATAAATAAATGCAAGAGCCTTTTTGACATATTTTTGCCATTTAATCCACAATAAAAACGCTGTCATACACAAACACAAGTGTATACACAGAGAAGGCTACACATGAGCAGCGTGATTGGTCTAACAGGTACCACACTTTAAACCCCGCCCCCGCAGCATGTGTTTGTAATCAGAAAGACCTGCATTAATCAGGCAAGCGCAGCGTGATCAGGTTTAATGGCTGTTTAACACACTTGCACCGCTTATTGACCAGACAGCTGCAAATAATAAGAATTGTCAGAAAAAACGAATGTGTTATAAATGTTGTGCCGTATTCCTCGTACTAGGATACTTAAAATCAGCCTTTTTCAGTAATATGAGTCGTTAGGGACCAGTTTAGTTTGAGGAGTTGTGTCAATTCCATATCAGATGCCGTTTTACATCCACATCCATCCACACATATGTAAGAAAAGGGAAACTGCTGGAAATTGTGATTGAACAGACCTGAGGTAGACATGCACCAGTGAGGAGGCCTGAAGTGGACTCGAAGTGTCTCTGATTGGAGTCTGCATGTTCTGCTAGTGTTGAACTGTGCTGCTTCCATTTGTCAAACATGTGACTAAAGGTCTTAATGACTGGATTTGAGGGTCATTGGCTGCTTCTGGAAACTACCACAAAAAGTTGATACCCATGAAATCGATTCTAACTGATACACTGATCGTTTACCATGACGCCCCATTTTTAAAAAACTTATTATTGACCGATAATCAGCAGATCCATTTTTTATTATCACATTAGTTGTTGTCCAAATGTTAATGTACAAAATTACAGCCGTTCGAGAGATGTCAAAATTATTGTTTATAATACAATTAAGAAAAAATAAAACTGTGACGCAATCATCATATTTTTGTACCTTAAATGTACCGTATTTTCCTTGACTATAAGTCTCACCTTTTTTCACAGTTTTGGCCGGGGTGCGACTTATACTTATATTTATACTTATATATGAAATACTCCTGTGCAACTTATATATTTTTTTTTCTTCTCTATTATGTATTTTTTGGCTGGTGCGACTTATAGTCCAGTGCGACTTTTACTCTGGATATAGATAATAATAAATCAGTCAGGCAAATGCTCCCCAATTGATCAATCCCGCCTGTCCTGTGTCTGTGTTAAATTTGTCCATGTCCCAGTGTCTGTGTTAAATTTGTCCATGTTTAAGTTTTCTAAGTCCAGTCCCTGATGGTCAGCTCAGTACGTTCCACAAGTATCCATCAACCATCTCCATCGCTGGAGTTCGGAAAATACGATAATTAAAAAACATATTTAGTGGAGTGGCCGTCCTTGAGCGTTCAGTCAGAGGGGTAGTGGTCAGTGTTGTTGTTTAAATCCCTGTTTCTAATAAGTTCTTATTTGTGAGAACCAATGAAAGCCACATTATTCCTTTTAAAATGAGCTGGTGGGGGAAAAAAACTAAAAAAACCTCATACCTTTTTATACCCAACTTCTTTTCAATAATTCAAACGACCAAACGGAAATCCCAGACTGTGCTTGAGCTTGTACCACAAAACTTCAAGTCGAGCGGACAAAAGTTGTAAGTTCACTTGTGTAATGAAGTGGAAGAGGAAGAAAAGCTCCGAGGAGCAGCTGCCATGTGAGGTAAGAGCATCACACTCCTCCTGAGCGTCACCTCCAGGTAGAGCGCTCCTCAAACACTCCAACGCCGAGAAGTTTGAGGACTTTTGCATTGTCACTTCACTGTAAAGCTCAGATCAAAATACTAGTTCATGTTGCCCTGGTACCAGCAGATTTTGAGTATTAACAACAGATCATCAAGGCTGTTTCAAAGTTATGTTATAGTGGAGACAATGTATGTGTGTGTATGATAATGTATGCACTGTAATGGTAAGAACAGTGAAGGTATTACTTTTGTTGTAACCATTTTATTTTCATTCAAACTACGATGTTGTTTCTCTATGAGCCTCAAAAAACACTCTTTCTGCCATTAAATCACTGCCATTACAACTGCAGGGATGAAGCTAGCTTTTGTTTGTTTTTTCCCCGCTGTAATTACCTCTGCTGCTGGTAGATGGCGTGCTAACACCAAATCCTGATGAGGGAACGACCTGACATGAAATGATGAGCGGTTTTCAATACACACATCAAGGAATTCAATTCAAACACAAGTCATGTAGTTCTGCTGCGTTTTTTTGAGCAGGTACAGCAATAAAATATGACATATGACAACTCTTCAATTTGCTTAATGTCAATCCTCTTCACTCGCAATGTGACTTTGACGGATAAGTGAGGCAAACGGCCATTACCCTGCTGTCGATGAAGGACTCCGACGATGGTTAATGAATGTCCAGAGCCGCATAAGCGCGAGTATATGCGTGTATATGCGTGTATAATGTGTATGTTTGTGTATGTTTGTGGAGCAGCCGTGGTTTTTCTCAGAGAATAAGATGCACGCTGCTCCGAGGCTTATTTAAGTATTGATCCGCGGGTCCATTTGGCCGTTTGACGTCTGTTTCCCTGATGGGTCATGAGTGACAGCTATCTAAATCATGTGGGCCAGAAGGGCTAATCACTGATGTGCCTTAAACAACATGGTGAGATTACAAATGGTCCAAGTTTGGGCAGTATATTCTTTCAAAATCAATGCATTTCAAAGACGAGTACTGTATTTTCTGGACTATAAGTTGCACTGGAGTATAAGTCACACCAGCCAAAAAAATTATAATAGAGAAGAATAAAACATATATAAGTCGCACTGGAGTATGAAATGCGGTTGTGTGAAAAAAAAAAAAGTGTGAAAATAAGAAATAATATCACATATATGTCGCTCCGGAGTATAAATATATAAGTATAAATATAAGTATAAGTCCCACCCCGGCCAAAACTATGAAAAAAGGTGCGACTTATAGTTCGGAAAATACGGTACTTATACTTATACTCTGGAGCAACTTATATGTGATATTATTGGTTATTTTCACACTTTCAACTGCATTTCATACTCCAGTGCAACTTATATATGTTTTTTTCTTCTCTATTATGCATTTTTTGGCTGGTGCGACTTATACTCCGGAAAATACGAGTACTGTATATAGTAATAGTCAGCAATACTTGTACTTTGTTTATGTCCGGGGCCTGTGGAATTCATGGGCCTCATTCAAAGGAATACTGGTAGATTTCAACCTTCTCCAGGGTTTTGCACTATGTTGTTTTAATGTTTTGACGTGGTCTTCATCTAGAGAATATATATTTACAGAATTATTGTTGCTTTTTTCAATCAAAAACTAACTATTTTGTTTTGGAGAAAAATGTGCAGCCACAGATATTATTCTAGCATATTTATCTCCCAATATTTTCTTACATGATCTTGATTGCAAAAAATATTCTAACAATCCATCAGAAACGTGATAAAATGTGCTTGTAAATGCCTTGGTTACGGTTCAAGTCTTGCACAATGTTCACTGTGAAATAACCTCTAAAAAGCAGAACTATAACTATCGCTCTATTGGTTTTGGAGATTATACTCGGCATTTCTGTCACTTTTCAAAGGATGAAAGATGAAACGAACACAACAAAAACGTATTTTCCACAACAACAAAATAAGAAGTTTTTGAACGAAATACGCTGATAATGAACTACGAGCCGTTTACCATGAGAGACTGCTCTTCCAAATCAACCGAACAAAGAGCCCTTCAAGTGTATTCATAGTTTTAGGACAGAAAAATAAAAAATGTGTAGTAAGGATGAACATTTTTGAAACTAAACCGACTGCCTTGTGTGGTCTTCCGTCGATATCCCTTTAAAACGGTGCGAGCTGCTTCTGTGGACCAACATAGAAAAGACATTTGGTCAATTAATCATATCTAAGCAGAACTGAGGGATTACGCACTTGACTGAATCTCATTTCAAGCTCGTGGTTCGGGCGCCGCGCTGCTAAGGACTCAGGCGAACGTCGGAGGAGTTTCCGTGAAGGCGCCGGGCGGGCACGGGAGGATTCGTCAATCGCAATTTGACCGCCGAATGCCGCTGTCATTAAGATAAGCAAATGTACTCGGCAGAGAACACAATATGACCGCGTCCGGGGGTCTTACGATGCACAAAACGCGAACGAAACTTGGCCCTCTGATCCCAAGGTCGGCGGTTCAATCCCAGTCGCCTCAGATGAACAATGTCGTTGGACAAATAAGACGTGTAACCAGCCTCATGCCGTGCACCGGTGTTTTAATGAGCGTGTGAACGGGCGAGTGGTTTCTTTGTGCGATGTAAAGCGCCACGAGTGCCTTGAACGTGGAAGAGCAATGTGTACAAATGTGACCCGTTTCAAAATCAATGTCACAACTAAACCGCTAGCTGTAATGGCCCGTGTTACTACCAATGATGCGTTCAAGTTCTGTAGCGATTCGTGGAGAGACAAAGACGCTTTATGATACGTTATTCAGGCCGACAGAAGCAAGCGATCTGTGCCAATCTGTGCCATCGACCCCTCCAACCATCACCATTCTCCTGTCCACAAACCGCGCCCATACGAGGACTAGATACAACATTTTTGAGTTACGATCATTCTGAGAAAAACATCACGATTATTCACGATTTTCTTTCATTGCCGTCGTCTGACTATTCCTCAAGTTTGTGACCGGTTTTGCAAAATTGCACTTTCTGAAAGACAAAATCAAGTTAAACGTGACAAAAACAGGCAGAGAAAAAAACGTTCTTTACATTTAGCTCTATTTTTTTGACGAAAAGTACATGATTTGGCTTCTAAAACTGTCATGATTATTATAATTAGTTAGTTCTCACGATTATACTGTGACCGATCGATGAACCTAATCAACAAAGAAGACGTGTAACTAGCCTCATGTCGTGCACTGGTGTTTTACTGAGCGTGTGACACTATTCTCCTGTCCACAAACCACGCCCATACGAGGACTAGATGCCACATTTTAGAGTTACGATCATTCTGAGAAAAACACCACGATTATTCACGATTTTCTTTCATTGCCGCGGTCTGACATGTTACTATTTCTCAAATTTGTGACCGGTTTTACAAAACTACACTTTCTGAAAGACAAAATCAAGTTAAACGTGACAAAAACAGCCAGAGAAAAAAACTTTCTTTACATCTATTTTTTGGCGAAAAGTACTTAATTTGGCTTCTAAAACTGTCCCGATTATTATAATTAGTTAATTCTCACGATTATATTGTGACCGATCGATGAACCTAATCATCCTGACACCCCACTGAGGACACGACAACAGCATGTACTAGAGCCACGCCCGTATTCGCCGCGGTCTCCCGTTCCCGCGCAGACCCGGCCTCGCCCTGGTCGATGAGCGCCACAACGTTAAAAATAACACCTTCTATTCCCATCCGTTTCCTCCGCGCGCTCAACAAACAAACACATCGCTCGTGCGTTGAATAAATACTTGTTTTGCAGGCATACGTTTCATTTTTCTTACACAATATTTATTACAAAAAGCGGTCTTCAAAGCACGTCGAACGCCTCGAGCGCGATTGCCGTTGATGCAAGAGTTACACGCACGAGCCTACGAGCGCCGTGGATTCGGGAGGCTTACTTACATCTTAAAAGTGACTGCAGGTAAAGCCCATGCATTTTTAAACACAGCCGGCGATATGAGAGATAGAACCTAAATAAACGAAACCTTCAAAGTCTCGTATTGTTGTGCCGTTTGCCAATTACAAAACGGGGACAACGACCGATGCTAGCAACAAATAATCATCACAATCAGCATTTAACTGTTACACGTATTCTTATGATTACTGTTGTAGTGCACGAGCTACATCACTAAAAGCACGGGATTATTTTGAAATGCTTGAATGTTGTTTTTGAAGATGTAACATTTTTAATCTGAAAAAAACAACAACTATGAATAGCATACTTTGGTTTGTTCCTTTCTAAGTGAAGTAGCTCGTTTTTACCTTAGAAACGAACAAACTAAAGTATTTGTACAAGATGACTTTCAGAAATGTACTTATTTTTCAAGCAAACATCAAGATATTAACTGATGGCAGAGAAAATAGATAGATCTACAGTAAAAGGAGACAAATGCCAGACTGACTTAATCTCTGTGTCTAGATCGGTTAAATTTTATTCCATTTTTCACGCTATAAAGACAATAAAAACTCAAAGAAAAGCACGCGTCCACATACTTGTAACTTGCCCCACCGATTTCCACGTTTTGTAAATATAACCAACCCCAACCCCATCAACAGTGCCCAAGCAAAGCCCGGACGACGCCTCCTAATCTGTTGTCAATCACGACCGAGGTGCAATAAAACGCATTACGGCTGCTGCCAACGCTGACCATTAGCATGACCACCCACCGGGGCTAAAACCGCCTCGGACAGCAAAGAAAAGTAATGACTGCGCATCGCCTCTTAATGTTGACCTTCAGAGCGAGCGGCTACAGGCGCCGGAGGAAGCGGATTCACGCTGATCATGCAACTTCGGGGGCCCGAGCCTTGGCTTTGTAGCGACGTTGGCTAATGGTGGACGCCGCACGGGTAAAAGGAGGGATGGACGGTGAGTATACGCCAGCTGACTCTCTGGATAATACTTAAAACGATGTACTGTCACTGGACCGACCATCTCGAATGACATTTTCAGACCTACATCCATAACCGTTATTCCATTGTAGAGCATGTTCTTTTAGCTTTTCCTAGTGTTTCATAGTGTTTCCTGGATTTCTGGATGCGAGTCATATGCCAAAGGAGTTTCGATTTACAGAGGGCTATTTAGTATAAAATATAACTACCAAAGAAACTATTGACTTTGAAAGACAAGCACTCAATTGGAGGAAGGCGCTCTGTATTTCTCTGTGATTTAAGTTTAAAAAAATCTAATAAAATGGCTTTATTACAGCAAGGCTACTGGACATAAAGTACATGTCAAACTGATGGACATTTTGAGAGAGTGTGTACCGTATTTTCCGGACTATAAGACGCACCAGCCAAAAAATGCATAATAAAGAAGAAAAAAAAACATGTATAAGTTGCTCTGGAGTATAAGTACATAAGTATAAATATAGGTATGAGTCGCACCCCGGCCAAAACTATGAAAAAAGGTGCGATTTATAGTCCGGAAAATACGGTTACCTGTACAATAAGCCATACTTTCACATTGTCGTAGGCGGTGAGGCAGAGCCGATATGCCAGCGTGGTATCGGACATGTTTACACAAAATAAAATACTGTGAACATTACGTGTTGGTGGCAGGAGTAGCACGAGCAGCACACAGCAGTCGAGTGGAGACTTGAGTGGCACCGCGCGACACCGTTTTATACTTTATGATTCCTGAGCAGTGACTTAGGAATGAGTCGATCGCAGCTGCTGAAGTACACACTTGACTGCGGGCGTACACGGACTCTGGCGCAGTTTGGGACCAGCGCAGGTTACTGTCGGCCACCGCGCGGATTAACGCCTTTTCCAGGGAGAATACTGATCAGGAAGCCGCACCCGACCGCTGTGGTCCCTGGCGAAGGTCAACTTCTTGCCGATTCTTTCCACGGACCCGCAGTGGTCAGGGTAACGGGGCGCGTTGATTTGAAGCACTTTCAGAGTCTTGGACCGGAGTCGGAGTACGCCCGGCATCGTTTGTGTCGGTTTGCCGAGTTTGTGAATTTCTGAACGGGAAAATTGCGTTCGCTGGATGACCAGGTGCCACAGCGGGGCGCTAGAGGGAATGTCGTTGTGTCCTTGCCCAGTTTAAAGAGCTTTGAGTGCCTTGAAGCTCTATACAAACACACTGTAATCATAATAATCATAATCATTATTTGTCAAACGATATAGAATGGAAATCTCCTTTTTCCTTCAGCAAAATCTTACATGGACTTGTCTTTTCTGGCAAATTTTGTTAATCTTCCCCCATAATTAAGACAAGATAATCCTTTACTGTCCACACATGGGGAAATTCCATTGTTGCAACGCAGGTAGATACAGAGGAAAAGAACAGATAACTTATAGGAAGTTTAAAATACACTCTCAATAGAAGATCTCTTATAAACAAAAACTCCCATTTCCCAACAAGGGATGGAGAGGAAAATAAATAAAGATAAAATAGATAAATAAATTAATAAATAAATAATATAATATATTAAAAAAAAAAAATAAGTCTCTGCCATCTTGATGTAATCCATAAAGCTCCTCTGTGTTTTTAAAGGTTTTTTCATATGTTCACTAGACTCATTCTGAACAGTGCTCAAAATACCTTCGCTGCACAATTAACAAACTAACTAACCAGCATTGTGCCTTTAACACACGAAAAGACAGGAAAACAAATGAAAAATGAATATCCAGAACATCGACAAAAACCTAAATAATGTATAATTCAAGACCTTTCATTTTGATGCGCACGACATTCTGTAAAATAAACATGGAAGCGGTTAATCTGACGTGTCCTGTCCCGTTTGAAGCGAGCGTCCCAGGCCTCGGGTGATCAATGGCACCGGGCAGCACACATTGTCAGACGAGGCAGCGCATTGATCGCGAGACGACGACCTTGAAAAGCTGTTTAACGCAGAATGAAAGACGGGCTTCAGCTCACTCCACCGGGCCTAACCTGCGGGTCAGAGGCGCCTCCCTCACGCTGCCATCGCCGCTTGAAGCACGATTACGGTTTCACGTCACCGAAACGTTTACGCGCAAGTCTTGTATTTTAAGGGAATCGGTGGGACGGTTTTTCACAACGTTTTTTTTTATACTGTGTAAAGTTTAGAGCGTACAAACTGGCATTTAAAGGGTTAGTATTTTTTACAAGGGCAGCAATACATCTTTGGATAGAGTCAAACGTATTAATCTATGTTTTTATAAAGGCTTTTGCAAGTGGATACCGTATTTTCCGGAGTATAAGTCGCACCGGAGTATAAGTCGCACTAGCCAAAAAATGCATAATAAAAAAATCTAAAAAACATAAGTTGCACTGGCGTATGAAATGCGGTTGCAAGTGTGAAAATAACAAATAATATCACATATAATTCGCTCCGGAGTATAAGTATATAAGTATAAATATAAGTATAAGTCGCACCCCAACTTATAGTCCGGAAAATATGGTAATTTTTTGGCGGGTCAACATTTGTGTCTTGTGAGGTGTTTTTTGTGTGTTTTTTGATCTCGTACTTAAAAACAAAAAAATATACAAACTTTAAACTTAGTCACACTTGAACCTTCTTAAGACATATCTAAAAATGTCCCCCATTTTCCATCTATTATAGACGTTTTTGTAAGTTAGGTCCTGAGGGTCCTGAGTGTGGAGGATAAAGCACACTATGTAACTTTTAACCATCTGGGCTCCATAAAAGATGTTTTTGCTTTTCCTAAAATGTTCCACCGCGGGGCATTAGCTCCATCTATCTTGCGTTTATTCAATTTGAAGTGATTTGTTGCTAAAAACTTTATATAAGTTTAATACTTCTGAACATTACAGGCAAAGCATTATCATATCCACGGAGACGAGCAAACTCTCACAAAAATGGAACGTTTTAATGATAGGGCGCCTGGAGATAACATAAAACAGAGAGATTCGTCCTGTGAGGTAAAAGTAAACACCATGGAGAATAAAAAAGAATATAAATATATGTATAAATAATGTAAAAATATCCTGTATATTAAAAAAAAACGCTTGCACAAAATGGTTTGAATCCCGTCTCCGGAGTCCACGTGCACTTCGACCCTTTGGCTGACGCAGCGTAGTGACCAGACTTTATTGTACAGTTTAATTCAGTCATATAGAGTGAAAAATAACAACATTGCCTCTCATTCCTTCACCCCGCAACCTCATGCATCGCTCCGTCTCCTCGCACAGTTTGTCTAGTTTGGACATATTGCTCGCACGACCTTGTCCATCTCGACACATCATTTGAAAGTTTTTGCATGCCCTTTCCAAAAGCCCGCACTTACTTTGGGAATACTTTGAGACAGGAGGTGGATGTAGCATTCCGGGAATAAATTAGGAAACATCTCACACTGTGCGGCACACATCATTAGACAGGCAGTGTGGTGAGGAAAGATCCTATATATGACAGCACAGGCACGCCGCAAAACAGAACACCTGAGCTTATCTGCTCTAGATTTGTTTTAGATTATTATTTTTCCAGGACACAGTCTGCATTATTTGTATTTGTAATTGGCCTTTGCATGCTGTTGATTACCTTTTACTTCCCTCGTCAGGTTTGGTGTTAGCGCTCCATCCGCTGGCAGCAGTGGGACTTACAGAGGTAAAGTGAACAAAAGCTAGCTTGCCCTGACTGCTGGTGCTAAATGTAAGCACTCTATACGTTGTAATGGACGAGTCTGGAGATGATTTATGGACATGGAAATGGCACCGGAGAGCTATGTATCTCCACATAATGAGACACGTCTGAGGAAATTGAAACTGAGACTTTTGTGAGGAGAAGAAAAAGAGATGACAAAATTGTAAAAAGGCTGAATAGGTTCTGCTTGTGGTTGACTGGATAGCGCCTGTGTCCAGTTTGAGTCCAGCTCATGTCCCAGTCTCATCCTGATTTCACGTTGTCCCGTCCAGTTAAATTAACTTATGGGCCAAATTATCCTTAAAAACAAGCACAAATGATGCTAAATACAACTTGGTTTAGATGAGGGAATATGGATAAAAGATCAATTTAGATGTGACTGTGATATGTTTGTTTTTTTGAAGTAGATGTGCTAAGTGAATAAAATTGTTATTTTTACTGCTTGCAATAAGGAAATAAGTAACCAATTTCTTTTATATACGTATTTTCCGGACTATAAGTCGCACCTTTTTTCATAGTTTTGGCCGAGGTGCGACTTATACTTATATACTTATACTCCGGAGCGACTTATATGTGATATCATTTGTTATTTTCAGACTTGCAACCACATTTCATACTCCAGTGCGACTTATATTATGTTTTTTTCTTCTCTATTATGCATTTTTTGGCTGGTGCAACTTATACTGCAGAAAATACGGTATTGAGAAAAACATACTAGATTGCATCTTGTGGCGACGGCTTCATCCAAGTCATTGACATTAAGTACTTTTAAATAGTAATATTTAACTTATATTCCAAAACTAGACACATGTGGAGTTTGATCATTACTGTCCTGAATACAGATTTTGCCGTTACATTGGTTCATAGGTAAAGTGCCGTGCGTCGTGACAGAGCAGATGTTTAGCGGGTTAACGTTAGCCTGTGTGTGTGACTGCGCCGTTAGCCATACCCTGAGGAGCCGCGAGCCGCACTGCATCCTGGTCTCATTTGGACAGATAGAACCGGAGGCAGGGACACGAGTGTAAAAGGGAGCGCCGGCAAACTCACTCTAACAGGGACAAGGGACAGCTCATTATATACACGCTGTAGTACATGGAGATACATACAGGGATATTTGGAGGTGTGAAACAAATGCTTATTAACAGGAAAAGCAGTTTGACGTTCTGTGCAAAAATGCCATAGTCGTCTCTACATATGTTTATTAAATTGCAATTTGAGCTTTGAGCACTGTCCCTTCATCGAAAACAAGCCTGGAGTTGTATTTAGTGTCATTCACCTCTGTCTGAGCCTCATAAAAACACTCTGTTTCAAATTCCTAGTAGATAGACCTCCGAGGATGTCTGTGACGCTCTTAATGCATCACCAGACTCGTTTTGAGCTTTTCTGCCCTTTAATTACATTCATCACAACTGTTTCTTTACATGAGCATGTCGGGGCAAGCTAGCTTTTGTTTATTTTCCCATGTTAATTCCCTCTGCTGCCGGTAAATGGAGAACACAAATCCTGACGAGGAAACTGGTAGAAAGTGTGGTTAAAAGATGCATTATTGTAAGTTCTTAAACATGAGATGCCAAAGCAAGAGCAACGTTTGAAAGCCAACGACACAAAACATAATATAAGCATAACATGTGTGCGTTAAATGTACGGTGCGGCTAAGTTCAGTCTAAGACATGCAGACATGGCAAAATCTTCCATTTAAGGAAGTCATAACTAAGATTCTTCTCCTGACAGCAGCTGCAGTAGGATGGCTCTAATGCAGATGACAAAATTCTCTCCTGGAGATTGAAGCCGGGATTGAGCCAGTCACTGCCTTGAAGGTTTATTTGTAGAGCACATTTCATTCACAAGGCAATTCAAAGTGCTTCACAACAAGAGAAAAATGCATTCAAATCACAAAGAAATTACAGAAATCACAAAACACTTTAAGCTTTAAGACATAAAAGAGAAGAGTGCAAAGAAAAATCCTTTCAGTCATAAACATAGCTAAACAAAACTGTTTTTAGCTTAGACTTGAACATTGTCAGAGTAGAACCTGTCTCACATCTTCAGGAAGAATGTTTAGTCCTGACTCTGGCACCAGCAGGAGGCCGGTCCATGTTTAGTCCTGACTCTGGCACCAGCAGGAGGCCGGTCCATGTTTAGTCCTGACTCTGGCACCAGCAGGAGGCCGGTCCATGTTTAGTCCTGACTCTGGCACCAGCAGGAGGCCGGTCCATGTTTAGTCCTGACTCTGGCACCAGCAGGAGGCCGGTCCATGTTTAGTCCTGACTCTGGCACCAGCAGGAGGCCGGTCCATGTTTAGTCCTGACTCTGGCACCAGCAGGAGGCCGGACCATGTTTAGTCCTGACTCTGGCACCAGCAGGAGGCCGGTCCATGTTTAGTCCTGACTCTGGCACCAGCAGGAGGCCGGTCCATGTTTAGTCCTGACTCTGGCACCAGCAGGAGGCCGGACCATGTTTAGTCCTGACTCTGGCACCAGCAGGAGGCCGGTCCATGTTTAGTCCTGACTCTGAGCACCAGCAGGAGGCCGGTCCATGTTTAGTCCTGACTCTGGGCACCAGCAGGAGGCCGGTCCATGTTTAGTCCTGACTCTGGCACCAGCAGGAGGCCGGTCCATGTTTAGTCCTGACTCTGGCACCAGCAGGAGGCCGGTCCATGTTTAGTCCTGACTCTGGCACCAGCAGGAGGCCGGTCCATGTTTAGTCCTGACTCTGGGCACCAGCAGGAGGCCGGTCCATGTTTAGTCCTGACTCTGGCACCAGCAGGAGGCCGGTCCCCGAGGTCCTCAGAGTCAGAGATGGTTCATATGGCACTAACATATCCAAGATGTACTTTGGTGCTAGGCCATGGAGAGACTTGTACACAAGCAGAGCTGCTTTAAAGTCTATTCTCTGAGCCACAGGAGCCAGTGCAGAGACCTAAGAACAGGACTAATGTGATGGTACTTCCTGGTTCTGGTCAGGACCCGAGCAGCAGCGTTCTGGATGAACTGCAGCTGTTTTACAGCTCGTTTGGAGAGGCCAGTGAGCAGGCCGTTACAGTAGTCTAATCTACTGGAGACAAACGCATGGATAAGTCTCTCCAAGTCTGGTTTTGACACTATATTTTTGATTTTAGCAATGTTTTTTAGATGGTAAAAAGCTGCTGATGTTATTGATTTGATGTGGCTGTTAAAGTTAAAGTCTGAGTCATGTGCAATTACTGTCGTGATCACATGCAATGGTATTGATGTATTTATGTATTTATTTATTTGTCTATGGGAGTTTTTGTTTATAGGAGATCTTCTACTGAAAGTGTTTTTCAGACTTCCTATAAGTGATCTGTTCTTCTGTATCTGCCTCTGTATCTTCCTGCGTTGCACCAATGAAATTTCCCCATGTGGGACAATAAAGGATTATCTTATCTTATCTTATTACTTCCAAGCTGGATCGGACCTCGTTACTGTATCTACGATCGAAGCACTTGCATTTGCTTTCTGTGGTTTTCTCATCGATCATGTTGCTTCAGACCTCGACACATAGATATGGACCGCCGTGATGGGGAAAAAAGTGAATTCAAGGGTCACCACAGCAACTCATCAGTCACGCAAGATCTCGAGTTTTGTTTTTACCTTTATTCAATCGGGGACGTCCCGCCGAGAAGCAGAACCGTAAACGCGAGGGAACCCCCTTGTACGAGACAATGGTATCAGGAAACCATGATAATGACAAATCCATGAATCAAACCCAGAACCTTCTCGCTCTCAAACACAAAAGCTATACATTTCTACGTTCTACTCATGTAAATCCCATGTCTTTACGTTTGACTAATCGACTTGATGGTGTCAGTGATGAGCTATTTAAATATCAAAAGGCTAAAACGGCCCGTCTTTAAATACAGGGCGTAATAATATGTTTGTTTATTGATGACTGCTTGTGGCTCACTTTGCCCTTTGAATCATTGATGCAATCGATACCGAGACGGTCTAGCGCGGCGCAGGCTGAAACCCAAGTCCAGGGGCTGCGGGGCTGGCGGACCACGGCACCCGGTGATTCATGTGCAATAATAGCTGGATGAGAGACTGCGAGGCGGATGACGAACAGCACGCGATGCACCGGGAGTAGCAGAGGAGCCGGGGACGCGGGGATTTATTTTCAACAGGCAGACGGCTCGATAATACTGTTTATCTGTGACTGCGCGACTTCAGAGGGCTACAAACCAAGGAGGATTGTTTTGCTGTTCGAGAGCGAGGGGTGGTATTCGGAGTCTCATTCCGCATTCAGCCGCTGCGACACACTCACGCTATAAACCCTCCCCGCGCTTCGTAAACAGAACGCCTGGATCCTAAAGGCTGATTTGTTTTTTTCTCTTTTTTGTTTTTTTTTCCTGGATTTTTTGGCCCACAAGCATGACTAGACATGACGTCGCAGCGTGAAATACAGAGATGAGACTGGGGCGGGACATAAGGTGAAGTTGTCGGCCACGTGGAGAATTAGCGTTAACCACCAAAAAACTGACAAACGCGCGCAGGCTTTTAGATAGGATTTGAAAACACGGGGGCCGACTAGGCGAAAAACGAGTCGCTTCGGCGTTCTCCGGACCACGGCTCGACGGCCAATCAGAGTCAAGCACACAAATTTCGTCGACCAATCAGCGCGCAGCGGCACATTTTCACTTGTAAACAGTAAACTGTCATGGCGGACTATTGTCAAACGCTTCCTGGCCCAATTTAATGATAATAATCCCTTTTTTTCTAAGATATATTAATAAAATGGCCGTTCCTGCACGCGAAAATACCCCGTCCAAAATACGGGAAGACGGGTCTCTATCTAAAAGCCTGAACGCACGTGAATAACACCAGGGCCTCGTTAGAAAACAATACCAACGTTTATTCTCGCAGATATATGCCATTTTCCCCCTCATATTGTTCCGTAGCTGGCGTGAAACGACACATGTTCTACTGTATCGTTTTATTATCTACAATATTGACCCCGTGCAATCATTTACTCAAGCGCTCCCTCAGCTATTAATGATACCTAACAGTTCGTGAATGATTGCCAATGGGTTATTTTGGCGTATTACAGTAATTGGATGGAATCGCCGATGGTCAGTGCAATTGCCTTTCGCTGGTGTCAATATATCGGCCCCTGGTTTCGACCGAGTGAACTCCGCTACAAAACGAGTCACAGATGCTCAGCAAGAGACGGTCAATGATGTGAGAGGAGGATTAAATGAACCGGTCGCACTTCAAGACTGGATGAAACCAAACTGTTCCATGTGTCGACTGAAAATGTCATCGTGAGGTTTCGCAAAATGAATATAAATGCTAAAGCTAGCTTCAGAAAATGGAGCTAGAGTTCAGATACTGTCACATGATCAACAACCGTTTGCGGTCAGGGGTTAAATTATAAAAAGTGCACCAGTTTCTTAACACTTTTACACCGTTAATGAAGACCCACTTCTTTGCCTTGGTCTTTAATAGTTAGGAGCTCTGTCGCATTTTATAGTTGTATTTAATTGCTTGTACTTGCGTATTCTTGTTTCAATTTAATAGAATGTACCGTATTTTCTGGACTATAAGTCGCACCAGCCAAAAAATGCATAATAGAGAAGAAAAAAACATATATAAGTGGCACTGGAGTATGAAATGCGGTTGCAAATGTGAAAATAACAAATAATATCACATATAAGTCGCCCCGGAGTATAAGTATATACGTATAAATATATGTATAAGTCGCACCAGCCAAAAAATGCATAATAGAGAAGAAAAAAAAACTATAAAAGTTGAACTGGAGTATGAAAGTGTGAAAATAACAAATAATATCACATATAAGTCGCTCTGGAGTATATGTATATAAATATAAGTATAAGTCGCACCAGCCAAAAAATGCATAATAGAGAAGAAAAAAACATATATAAGTGGCACTGGAGTATGAAATGCAGTTGCAAATGTGAAAATAACAAATAATATCACATATAAGTCGCCCCGGAGTATAAGTATATACGTATAAATGTAAGTATAAGTCGCACCCCGGCCAAAACAATGAAAAGTCCGGAGAATACGGTAGTAACTTACTTTTTTTTCCTGTAATTCATTATTCCATGTCTCTCCTGTGTGACGCTCTGGTCGTTCTAAATGTCGTATACAACACGGAAGATTTCAGGAGTGTGGCCAATGTCCCTAAAGGTCCTTATTAGTGAAGACATACTAACAATATGCACGGCTTCTAATTGTACATAAGGTGCAACACTCACACAAAGTAGCACCCGCTAATTGTAAGTAGATCCTGCCTTAACAATGAGGCCTGTGCGCAGCTATTTGAAACGTGCCGTTCCTGGAAGAGCCTGAAGATTGTCCGGAATCATCCGTGTTCTTTTCATATTTCACAAGAAGCGAGAAGAGTGTTCGTTTAAGAAGAGTGTTCGTTTAAGAAGTGTGTTCGTTTAAGAAGTGTGTTCGTTTAAGAAGTGTGTTCGTTTAAGAAGTGTGTTCGTTTAAGAAGTGTGTTCGTTTAAGAAGAGTGTTCGTTTAAGAAGAGCGTTCGTTTAAGAAGAGCGTTCGTTTAAGAAGAGCGTTCGTTTAAGAAGAGCGTTCGTTTAAGAAGTGCGTTCGTTTAAGAAGTGTGTTCGTTTAAGAAGTGTGTTCGTTTAAGAAGTGTGTTCGTTTAAGAAGTGTGTTCGTTTAAGAAGTGTGTTCGTTTAAGAAGAGCGTTCGTTTAAGAAGAGCGTTCGTTTAAGAAGAGCGTTCGTTTAAGAAGAGTGTTCGTTTAAGAAGAGCGTTCGTTTAAGAAGAGCGTTCGTTTAAGAAGAGCGTTCGTTTAAGAAGAGCGTTCGTTAAAGAAGTGTGTTCGTTTAAGAAGAGCGTTCGTTTAAGAAGAGCGTTCGTTTAAGAAGAGCGTTCGTTTAAGAAGAGCGTTCGTTTAAGAAGAGCGTTCGTTTAAGAAGAGCGTTCGTTAAAGAAGAGCGTTCGTTTAAGAAGAGCGTTCGTTTAAGAAGAGCGTTCGTTTAAGAAGAGCGTTCGTTTAAGAAGAGCGTTCGTTTAAGAAGAGCGTTCGTTTAAGAAGAGCGTTCGTTTAAGAAGAGCGTTCGTTAAAGAAGAGCGTTCGTTTAAGAAGAGCGTTCGTTTAAGAAGAGCGTTCGTTTAAGAAGAGCGTTCGTTTAAGAAGAGCGTTCGTTTAAGAAGAGCGTTCGTTTAAGAAGAGCGTTCGTTTAAGAAGAGTGTTCGTTTAAGAAGAGTCCCCATTGGAATAACATGGAAGGTTTCGGTCATCGTTACGGCAACGCCATAACAATTATGACATGGGTCTCATTGACTTTTTTGATGGGGATGCCAAAATTGAGTTGTGTGTCAAATTTCATATAATTTCGCAAAACTAAACATTAATGTTAAATTTGGGAGATTTCTGAAATTCTAGCTACAGTTTGCGGCTTCGCCGCTCAGAGACCGTGACAGGTATCAATGTAATTTGAATAACTTTTGATGTCCCACTCCTCAGTAGCATTTTCACCAAATTTCAGCTTTTTAGGGCCACCGCCCTGGGAGGAGTTCGTTGCCGTAGTAATATTTTTTACTTGTCACCATCTACCTCTGCGCCAAATTTCATGATTCTACGATCAGATTTTTTTGGGGTCATTTCCCATCTCTCAATGCATTTTTGGTACATTTGGGGGCGCTGACGGGGAAGAGTGTTCGTTTAAGAAGTGTGTTCGTTAAAGAAGAGCGTTCGTTTAAGAAGAGCGTTCGTTAAAGAAGAGAGTTCGTTTAAGAAGAGTGTTCGTTTAAGAAGAGCGTTCGTTTAAGAAGAGCGTTCGTTTAAGAAGAGCGTTCGTTTAAGAAGAGCGTTCGTTTGCCTCGGTCCATTTCGGCTCCAGCATTTATACTTAAACAGAAGCACCGCAGGCGAACCACGCCCCCTCCCCCCAACAACGGTTCCCACGCGGTTGCTATGGAGATTATGATCACAGACGGCTCAGTTGATGTGGTTCAGCCGATCAAAGCCTGGTTGACAGACAGCCCTGCCATGTGTCAAGAACTGCAAAGGCCGTAAGAACAAAATGATGAAGAAGAAGAAGAAGAAGAAGAAGAAGAAGAAGAAGAAGAAGAAGAAGAAGAAGAAGAAGAAGAAGAAGAAGAAGAAGAAGAAGAAGAAGAAGAAGAAGAAGAAGAAGAAGAAGAAGAAGAAGAAGAAGAAGAAGAAGAAGAAGAAGAAGAAGAAGAAGAAGAAGAAGAAGAAGAAGAAGAAGAAGAAGGTCCTTTTTTGTTCCTTAGAATAAAATTGGTAACCACCGAGCTGCTGCTACACTGAGCTGCTACCGCCACGCCGAGCTACCGCCACGCCGAGCTACCGCTACACTGAGCTACATTGAGCTACTGCTACACTGAGCTACTGCTACATTGAGCTACCGCTACACTGAGCTACTGCTACACTATTGTCTCATTTCAGTCCTGAGTTAGGACTTGGTGCATGTTTTTGAACTCGCCACACTTCCTTGTCGCCCGGCTTCATGTTCAGATTACATATTTCCCCGTGAACAACATCTGCAACATTATTATTGGATGTACAGTATATTCAAAGGGGAAATTGAATTAACCTATCATGTCTCCTATATTTCTCTGGCCATTGACCGCAGACTCGCTCGCCCCCTGTAGATCCTTATAACAAATATCTTATTGCATGTCAGCTCCGTCTTAGCTAAGGTTTTCATCTTTGCTTGAATAAATAATAAAGTATTGATTTGGCAGTGATACGACCGCCGGCCCGGCCCTAAACATGTCACGGGTATTCCGCGCTGGGATGGACGAGACGGGGCGGCGGGCGATATTTATAGAAGGATTTTATGTGTCTTCATGGGTCAGAGGCTTTCACTTTAGGAGCAGTTAGGATTCACCACAGTGTCCAGCCCCGTCCAGCCCCGTCCAGCCCCGTCCAGCCCCGTCCAGCCCTGTCCTGCCCGGTGCAGATTGACATTTTTAACCCTTAACCTCGATGTAAGAAAGATAGAAGCTTATAGATATATGTTTTTTTTCACGTAGGAGCACATTTTTTCCCCTCACTGGCCCTCGATGAAATAGTGTTCAGAGGTAGAGTAAAAGTGCACTTACTGAACTCTGGTAGGAGGTGTATAGGTCTGAAACAGGCAATACCGAATGTTTCTTCCTAGTAATTGAGAAAAGGTGGTACGTGTGTTCTAAAACAGTGGTTCTTAACCTTTTTGGAGGTGCTGAACCCAACCAGTTTCATGAGTGCATTCACTGAACCCTTCTTAATTGGAAAAACAAAATGTTTTTTTTTCAATTTCAAAACATAGGTATGTCGGTGTAATCCCTCATTCGTCCAGGCGTGTTCCATAGTAGAAAAAGCTTCAGTTGTAGTCATCTGGACTCAGTTTGAAAAAATAGACGTTTCGACTCTCATCCAAGAGTCATTGTCAATAACAGAATTTAGGTCGAGAACTCGGATATTAATACTGTTCTGTGGTAAGACCCGCCCATTGGGAGGAGCCTTCCTGAAGTAGAAAGAGTTGTTTGTTTCAACAGAAACTCCCCCCTTGTATCTACCGAGCTAGCCTATTCAGAATCTTAATGGGCTATTAGAAACCTCTTTGTCTTTGTGAGACCCTGGCTCAACCACCCTGAGTACCTGATTAGCATCTGAATGTCCTCTACCTTTCCAGGGGTTCAGTAACCCATTATAAATAACAGGAAGATTAAACCTTAGCCCTCCATTTCTGTTTAAAGAAGGTCTTTCTTTTTTTAACAAAAATAGCTTCCTTGACTCCTCTTTCAAACCATCTTTTCTCCCTGCTTAAAACCTTCACCTCACCGTCTTCAAACGAGTGATTAGAGGCTTCAAGATGGAGATGCACGGCACTCTGTGGTCCTGAACTTGTATTTCTTCTGTGCTGATAAAGCCTCTTGTGTAGAGGCTGTTTCGTCTCACCTATGTACCGTTCTTTACAGCTTTCTTCACTGCATTGGATCGAATAAACTACATTGCTCTGTTTTTGAGTCGGCAACTTGTCCTTAGGATGAACCAGTTTTTGTCTTAAAGTGTTTCCTGGTTTAAAATAAACAGGGACTTTGTGTTGTCTAAAAATTCTCTGCAGTTTTTCCGAGAGGCCAGACACATAAGGGATAGAGACACCCTTCCTTCTCTGTTCAGTTTCCCTTTTGTCCTGCTTCTTGGTTCTCTTCACTCTGTTGAGGGCCCAAGCGGGGTAACCACAGGCTGAGAGGGCATTACGGACATGTTTTTCCTCTTTCTTCTTGCCCTCTGAGCTGGTGGGCACACATTGAGCTCTGTGTTGTAAGGTTCTGATCACACCCAGCTTGTGCTGTAGTGGGTGGTTGGAACCAAAGAGCAGATACTGGTCCGTCTGTGTAGGTTTCCTATATACTTCTATTTGGAGTTTCCCGTCCTCTCCTCTGATCGTGGAACAATCAAGAAAGGCCAAGCGATTCTCCTTAGCGTCTTCTCTTGTAAACCTGATATGTGGGTCCACAGCATTGATGTGATCAGAGAAGGTTTCCAGCTCTTGTTTCTTGATTGTTACAAAAGTATCATCGACATAGCGGAGCCACAGTTTTGGGGCTATGCCTGAGAATGAGGACAGTGCCTTCTTCTCAGAGTTCTCGACCTAAATTCTGTTATTGACAATGACTCTTGGATGAGAGTCGAAACGTCTATTTTTTCAAACTGAGTCCAGATGACTACAACTGAAGCTTTTTCTACTATAAAACATAGGTATGTATTTTCCTGTTGCACAAAATGAACCGTGCATCAACATCACTGTGTTCAAAGAACAAAATCATCAAAACATGATTTTCTCACAAAAACAAAACATGATAATGAATATTTGCTGCATGAGTGTGACTGCTGCTGTTGCCTTTCACAGACCAGTTCAGAAACGCTTCACCTCGGCAAGTGCCACTCTCATGTCATTTTTGCAACAAAGTCTGTTCCTTTTCTTCCTTTTTATGTCCAGCATCCGCAAAAAGGATTGCCTTAAAGATATTCTATTACAGTGTAGTAGTTATAGAAAAGGACAAGGGAAATGGCCCCAGAGGCTGACCTTTTGGCCCTTTTGGAGCCAGGCCGGTACCAAGACTTTGCCCAGAAAGGTGGTTTTCGATTCAGTGTAAAATATCAAAAGAAATCACTGGAGTCGACCACTGAGCGCACCGAATCCCCTGCAGCACAGACAGGCCAAGCGGGGTGTGTCATCACAAATCATGTGTGTTGGACACATGTGTGTCTTGACCTCCGCCGAAACCCTAAGATTGACTCATTGAACCCCAGGGGTTCCATCAAACCCAGGCTAAGAACCACTGGTCTAAAGAATATAATACACTTGATTGTCCACAAAAGGCAATGAGTCTTGGGCAGAGAGGTAGCTGCTGAAGCCAAAACATTTAAAGACACTACAAAGACAACAGTATAAAGTAAAGTGCTAATATGCATTGACAGGGGGCGCTGCAGTTGGAGTTGAGCAGTTTGATGGGAACTGTGTATGTGGGCCTCAAAACTCCTGCCACGGACAACATAGATGGATACATAGATGACACCAACTGCACCGACGATTAAAGACCGGATGGACGCCATAACTGACGCACGGAAAATCACACACGGACTCAACCTGGAAAGTGACACATTTAAAGAAACTGGACTACCGTATTTTCCGGACTATAAGTCACACCGGAGTATAAGTCGCACCAGCCAAAAAATGCATAATAGAGAAGAAAAAAACATATATAAGTTGCACTGGAGTATGAAATGCAGTTGCAAGTGTGAAAATAACAAATAATATCACATATAAGTCGCTCCGGAGTAGAAGTATAAGTATAGCGACTTATAGTCCGAAAAATATGATAATAGATTGTTTAAATGTCCTAGTTTCGGAAATCTGTGAAATTTGAATAAAAGGTTCTCTCTGGTTCGTCTTAGAGGTCACAACTTTTCCTCTACAAATGTTTTTCGTGTGGCACCAAATGGCAGTAATATTTTGTGACGGGTAAAATTGCAATCTTTGCCTGGAATTGCAGTGATACAAGTGAATTTGTCGCGTTCAAGGGGAGCAATTATAATAATGTCCTTTTTAGCGCCGGAGTCCCAGTCAGCGTCTCTGTCTTTGCCGGTGTCGTGAATGCTGCAACAAAGCCGTGCAGAGCAGTAATAGACCTGGGATCACTTTCGATATCTTTTTACACCCGGTTAAACACTTAAACAGACTCACTTCAAACAGGCGTCAGCGTCGGGGAACACAAGTCTCATTTTCCCGTGGTTTATCAGGCCGCCTGTCATTATGCTGAGTCAAGCGCATTTGATAAAACGTGAAGTGACAAGCGTGAACTGTTTTTTTTTTCTTCTTTCTTTCTTACTTTTGTTCCTCCGTGTGACGAGAAGCTGCTGTCAGAAGCAGCAGACAGGAGCGGGAGCTTAAGTGTTGGGTGTAAATTGAGTGTGTCAGATGTGGTGCAGATGAGAGCGGCGGCACCTATGTCACTCGCCGTGTGGTGCCGAGACTGGAACACACAGAACGGGAGCTGAAAGGAGAGGAAATGATACAGGATATACTTATTAAACTAGATATAATATTGTTTTATCTAGTCAGTGCCGGGAGGAGATATTATGGAAACATATTCAGTAGCAGTAGCAGTAGCAGTAGCAGTAGTGTTGGTATCACCACATTTTACGCATGTATTTATCACTATTACATATATTTTTTAATTGTTTTAATGTTTATCTCCGGTTTGAATGCTTTATTTGACAGGGCAGTAGTGTTAAAGGGGAAGAGAGGAGGTGTGGCCAGTCAGCAAATATCAATGTCTAGATTTGAGTTTATGACATTGCAGGTGGCAGCAACCGCATGTGTGCAACGTCTTTATCCACTGCACCATCTGTGAAGCACATGTTCTACTTTTCTTACTAACACTGCAATAACGTTGATTTTAGGAAATTAGTATCTTAATGTCATTAAATTAAAGAGTATGTGTACCAGTACAACGCTGTGACGTGCGGTCAGGGCAATCAAGGCAATCAGTGATTGGCCAATAAAGTCTAAAATTACCGTATGCCACAAATATATATGAATTGTTCTAAAATAAATCCAAATAAGACCATTTTCCCCGTCTGAAGTCTTTTAGTGGCCTCTACAGGCTGCTGGGAGTTACTGCAGGAAGCTTGGTTCTTCTTCTCCAGATGTTCAGAGGCCAGTGGTTAGAGGCCCGTGTGTTCAGAGGCCAGTGTTCAGAGGCCCGTGTTCAGAGGCCCGTGTGTCCAGAGGCCCGTGTTCAGAGGCCCGTGTTCAGAGACCTGTGTTCAGAGGCCGTGTTCAGAGGCCATGTTCAGAGGCCCGTGTTCAGAGGCCCGTGTGTCCAGAGGCCCGTGTTCAGAGGCCCGTGTTCAGAGACCTGTGTTCAGAGGCCGTGTTCAGAGGCCATGTTCAGAGGCCCGTGTTCAGAGGCCGTCTTCAGAGGCCCGTGTGTCCAGAGGCCCGTGTTCAGAGGCCTGTGTTCAGAGGCCGTCTTCAGAGGCCCGTGTTCAGAGGCCCGTGTTCAGAGGCCCGTGTTCAGAGACCCGTGTTCAGAGACCCGTGCTCAGAGGCCCGTGTTCAGAGGCCCGTGTTCAGAGGCCGTGTTCAGTGGGCCGTGTTCAGTGGGCCGTGTTCAGAGGCCTGTATTCAGAGGCCGTCTTCAGAGGGCCGTGTTCAGAGGCCCGTGTTCAGAGGCCTGTGTTCAGAGGCCGTCTTCAGAGGCCCGTGTTCAGAGGCCCGTGTTCAGAGGCCCGTGTTCAGAGGCCCGTGTTCAGAGACCCGTGTTCAGAGACCCGTGCTCAGAGGCCCGTGTTCAGAGGCCCGTGTTCAGAGGCCGTGTTCAGTGGGCCGTGTTCAGAGGCCTGTATTCAGAGGCCGTCTTCAGAGGGCCGTGTACAGAGGCCCGTGTTCAGAGTCCGTGTTCAGAGGCCTGTGTGTACATTTTTCCTGTTCACTTTTCCATGATCCACTAAATATTGCCGAACACCCCGGGTCTGCTCGCCCATCCACACAAGTCACTGCATACTACGAGTACGCAGTATCCCCAACACGTACGATCCGTCCTGTAACTAAATGGAAGCTAATATCTAGTTCAAATGGGACAAACGCAAATTAAAAGACCTCAACTTCAACGGTCTCCCTCAAGTGGTTGTTTACCTGATTATTATCGCGGATCTTCTCCATTCTTTCAGCGCTAGTGGAGAGCCAATTGAGGAAGACAATGAAAAAGCAAATGGGGATGTAAAAGCATCATGGGTAATGGGTGCACTTAATGCCGTTGCCACATGAGCGCCCGCAAACGTACTCGCCGTTTGACCCAGCTCACCCGATCCTGATTTGATTAAGTTTATCAGGCTCAAATGGCGGCGTTTTCCTGACAATTGAATCCATTTACACGATCGGAGCGCCAGCGAGTTGTCCTCGTCTGATGGTGTGACTGAAGTACTTTTTAGTCAAATATGAAGCAATTCAACTGTATATTTTGTGTACATAGTAAGCCTATTTTGTATTTTTCTTGTATTATAGCCTATTTATCCTATAGCAGATTTAAATTGTTTTTCTTTTTGATTTTATATACGTTGTTTTTATCATTTTATCATTGTTTTATGTTGCACTGAATCACCAAAGCGAGTTCCTGTGTTTGTGAATTCTGTTCATTGACAACAATTTCTGATTCTGAATTTTGGAAATACATGGTTTATATTGTAGGTTTTATGTGCATATATTTTTATTCATTTTGTTTTAGTTCATGCTGCGGTTGAGAGAAAATAATGTTGATTGATTTATAGTAGAGGAGTTTCAATACTTTTTAAAACAGAACGTTATTTAAACCGATCTGGTACTGGACTTTTAATAAATGAATACTTACAACTTTATCCTTTTCATAGTTTTGGCCGGGATACGACTTATACTTATATACTTATACTCCAGAGCGACTTATATGTGATATTATTTGTTATTTTCACACCTGCAACCACATTTCATTCTCCAGTGCGACTTATATGTGTTTTTTTCTTCTCTATTATGCATTTTTTTGGCTGGTGCGACTTATACTCCGGTGCGACTTATAGTCCAGAAAATACGGTACTGTGCGTCGCCATGTTTTCGTTTTGGTCGGTCTAAGCGCTGTACTTTGTGGACACGGATTGGTCCATCCCCCGGGCATGTCCCGCCCCCCGGAGGTGTCGGAGTTTGATCTCTCGTGCCGCACTTACAGAGGTCCTGACTGGGATATTGGACCAGAAGATACAGCGGATGCATTGAACCGTTGAACCATCGATCTTTTTCTTGTATCACCCTTGACAACGGTCAGAAGCATACGACAAACGACCACACGACAAGCCAGACACGACCTTTGTCTTCAACTGGGTTTGACGTGATGCTAAACAGAACTTTTTTCTTTTTTTTTTTACCTGCTACATCATATTTCAATGTTAGAATTATTTTTAAACACTAAATGTCTCGACTCATCCAACATTTAAGCGTAAGAATGAGTCATATCCATCCAGTTTTTCTATAAAACGTGTCAATTCCAGGTAATAATTGGTAAAACACAAGTGTTAACAGGATAATAATTATAAACTGTGACACCAGCGGATTATTGGCACTATTATGTTGACAACAGACGGTCGGCTCCTGAGGCTAAAGCGGCAGTGGCTCATCACACACACAGCCACATTGTGAAGGCACCAGCCGGGTCCCGACCTTAAGTGAACCCTGCTCCCTGCAACCGCTCTAATTACTACGGAAAAGTACTACGTTATGGCGATTGTACCTGGAAGTCCCAGAAGAGTTCATCTGCAATAGTAACTGTCCTTTCTATAGCACTAATGAAGCTCATTAGCTCGTTCATTAATGCCCATAACTCAAACCGTTTGATTAAGTCGTTCCGAATCATTCTTTATAAACACTTTGTTCATTATGAATTAAAGCGCCCCCTACAGGTCGGACGACTCGTTGAACTTAAATGCACTAAAGATAAATGTATTTTAAATTTAGCTAAAAAATACACAGTTTATCACAGAATAGCAAATTTTTTAGGTTTATAATTTCACTTCCTGTTTGTAATTGATGACATCACACTAGGAAATTACCCAGCAAACACTAGGGGAAAAACTCGTCGATTTTATTTGACAAATCATAATTTATGCGACTTATACTTATATTTAAATACTTATACTCCGGAGCGACTTGATATTATTTGTTATTTTCACACTTGTATCTGCATTTCATACTCCAGTGCGACTTATATATGTTTGCTGGTGCGACTTATACTCCAGTGCAACTTATAGTCTGGAAAATACGATACCCAAGAATTTAGAGTCAGAAAGTATTTTATGTCGATATACTAAGCACAAATACATACAAGAATGGAAAATTAAACACTTGTAGCTGGATTACTTTTCAAATTTAAAAATGCAAATCGTCCAAAACATAGGAACATTGCGTCTTTGCACTTTACCATCTGCTTTAAACCACATAAATCTCCCAGAAACCCGCATCAAACGCACCCTGCTCGTGTTTGGCAGTCGCACCGCACGTTTCCATACCGACACTTCTATAGGAACAAAGCCTGTGAAACAGATTGGTCAATTTAGCTCAAAACCACTTCAAAAAACAGCCTGTTTTTTTCCCCCTGCAGTCACGCCGTCGCTTTTGGAGGAAGACTCCGTAATCTGGAAGCACCGAGCCCGCCCCCCCACCGAGCAGCCTTCTCCATCGGCATGCTGGTCCGCTCCTCTCTCCGGGGGGGCAACGCTCGTTAGATGGGCTCTCTGCACTCCATATCGCGCCCTGAACACGTGCCGGGCGGGCGAGGGACCCGGGGACGTGTTTCCGTTCGGCCGGGACATTAAGCCGGGGGGCAGCGCCGCCTTTCCGCAGATGTAGTCCCACTTGTGCTGGCACTCGTGGCACACTTAAATCTGTCAGTGGCGAGCGGGCGGGGTTTGTCGTGCGGACCGTTGTCAAGGGGCCCCATGCCAACGTCTCGAATGCCTAGAATGTTCCACAGTTTGGCATTCAACTTGCATTTACCGTATTTTCTGGACTATAAGTCGCACTGGAGTATAAGTCGCACCAGGCAAAAAAATGCATAATAGAGAAGAAAAAAACATATATAAGTTGCACTGGAGTATGAAATGCAGTTGCAAGTGTCAAAATAACAAATAATATCACGCTCTGGAGTATAAGTATATAAGTATAAATATAAGTATAAGTCGCACCCCTGCCAAAACTATGAAAAAAGGTGCGACTTATAGTCCGGAAAATACGGTATTCAATTATAGATGTTTAGAATGACTTTTCAATAACTGTGTCATAATCGGTCCATTGTAAAAGCACAAATGAAGACGTATCATATCATCATAATTAACACGTTGTTTAAAGAATTATTCAGACTTAGTGGCTACTTCGTTAAGAGATTAGTGTGAGGAGTTAGAGTATTAATTAGTGTATGCAGGGTTTGTGAGATTGAACTGGTTTTGCACGTGTTGAACCAGTTAAACCAGCTTTAAATGCAAATTGTACAAATCTTGTGTCATTGTGTTACATTTAAGTGGCTTTTATAATCTGGTTTAAATCCCTGAGAATTATGAAGAAATTACTTAAATAAGAGGTTAATATGAATCAAGTAGTTACTGAGCTCGAATCATTGCTTTTACCGTCATGAATAA
Organism: Eucyclogobius newberryi; assembly: GCF_026437365.1. Lineage (NCBI taxonomy): Eukaryota > Metazoa > Chordata > Actinopteri > Gobiiformes > Gobiidae > Eucyclogobius > Eucyclogobius newberryi. The sequence continues at coordinate 7,907,087 of NW_027315812.1, forward strand.
AGTGTTAGCAATGATTTTTGTTGCTAAAAATGCCTTGAAAAACATGCATTCTTATTGGGAATGTGCTCGCCTCTCCACAGATCTCGCCTGAAACTCTGTTTGCGGCGTCACCTTTCGGCGTCACCTGGGAAGGATACGTTTAATTCCGTACTTTGGAAGGTAAAGAAATCTCCATAGAGACAAACAAGGGCCAGAAACCGTATATATATATATATATATATATATATATATATATATATATACGTGGAGCATATGTAAATGTGTAACGAAGTCAGATGTGGGGGTCATTACTGCAGTTTCACAAAGAACCCATCATTAAACTGTTTGTGTTGGTGCATTCATTTCAGCGTTTCCCTAACAACCGTTTATACAATTTAAAAAACACATTATAATGAAGACTGATCTTTTTAAATGTATTTTTTTCCCCATTCTCCTTGGGTGGCATTGAGTTTGCTTTGTTTTCTGTTTGTGTATATTTGTCATTTCTTGTAGCCCACTGTAAGACCGGTATGGGTTATAACCCTATTGTACCAGGCAGAGAACAATAGGGATGGAACTGTGTGAGGAAGAGGAAGGTAGAGAACAATAGGGTTAGAACCGTGTTAGGAAGAAGAAGGCAGAGAACAATAGGGTTAGAACCGTGTTAGGAAGAAGAAGGCAGAGAACAATAGGGTTAGAACCGTGTTAGGAAGAAAGAAGGCAGAGAACAATAGGGTTAGAACCGTGTTAGGAAGAAGAAGGCAGAGAACAATAGGGTTAGAACCGTGTTAGGAAGAAGAAGGCAGAGAACAATAGGGTTAGAACCGTGTTAGGAAGAAGAAGGCAGAGAACAATAGGGTTAGAACCGTGTTAGGAAGAAGAAGGCAGAGAACAATAGGGTTAGAACCGTGTTAGGAAGAAGAAGGCAGAGAACAATAGGGTTAGAACCGTGTTAGGAAGAAGAAGGCAGAGAACAATAGGGCTGAGTGTCGCTAGTGATGCAACAAAACGTCGATGTTCAGTTTCCTGTAAAACCTTTATCACTAAGAACCATTCCTGGACAAATTGGTGATTACACTGACACTTCAGACCCAAAGGCCATTCACACTCAACTTGAAGCATCGTTAAGTGGAATAAATCAAATGCACAGGTTTAAATGTCATATAATTGTATGTCCCACAGTCAGATGGTGATATTACATCATTACCCGTTCACCACATGATCCCTGCCCCCGGCTCAGTTTGGTGTATCGAGCCGTCAGAGCCTGGTGAGAGGCTTCAGCCGCATTAGATCTGCCCTTTACCTAACCTCCACCTAAGATCTGTGGGAATAAAGATTTGAACCGGTTCCTCGGGTTCAAGGCTCTAAACCAGAGCAGAGGTTTGGGGTCTATGTTTGTTTATACCCTTTAACCTCATGAAGAACATTGGGTTAACCCCCGCCAACATCCCTCAACGCCGCCGGAGCGACCCGTCAGGAGCAGGGACACGTCTCCAGATCTCCAGATATACTTGGGTCAGGACTACTGTAGCTGGAAGCTTTTCCCTATTGTGCACGCTTTTGGAACGATCGGGGGAAACTGGAGGAAACGCACCGGTCCGTCCCGAGATCCGAACCCGCGACCGTCTTGCTGTGAGGCGAGCGCGTTAGCCACTGACTGTGACCTGCACTTACTCTGTTTGTTGACCTTTGAACCCTTGAGCCGAGGACACACGACACGACTTTGATGCTTTTCTGACGTCGTGCTTAGTCACTCTCAGTTGGAGTCAGCCGCCGCCGCTTCAGTCTCGCCGTGTGGACCACTACGACTTTGACTCACGTTTGAATCACAAAGTGCGGACGTGACTCATTCAAACACGTATGAAACCAGATTGTGGGCGTGTTCTGGCGCAGCAGAATGTTACCGACTCTGACACCGAGCGGAGAACACGCTGGAAACAGAGTCTGGGCTAAAACGTATTATTTCTGCAGAAGCATTAAATTAATAATAAAGAAAGAGCACGAGCACGACTTTTACACTTGCAAGAGATGGAGCACTTTTTTTTTTGTTGGCAAGAGGTCACATGACACTGTTTAACCAATAAAAGGTCAGGAAACACGACTCTCTGTAAGTCGCACTGGAGTATAAGTCGCACTGGAGTATAAGTCGCACTGGAGTATAAGTCGCACCAGCCCAAAAATGCATAATAGAGAAGAAAAAAACACATATAAGTCGCACTGGAGTATGAAATGCAGTTGCAAGAGTGAAAAAAAACAAATAATATCACATATAAGTCGCTCCGGAGTATAAGTATATAAGTATAATATAAGTATATGTCGCACCCCGGCCAAAACTATGAAAAAAGGTGCGATTTATAGTGCGGAAAATACGGTATAAAGTATCTTTTGTGGATTATCGATTGCATTTTGTTGGATAAAAGTGTCTAGTTGTTAGTCAGAGTCGTGCAGTGTGGTGGCAGACAGTTTTATGAACCATAAAATGCCTGAAAGTCACAGTTTCTCTAAATGAAACCTTTCCTTCTAGCGTTTGCATCCGCCTTCACGTCTGCAGGGGGATCGTCTGAGCGCTGACAGCTTGTGACAGGATTTATGAAAAGTTAAACAAACCTAATTTGAGTTGAAGAGTAGAAGTGGGATTAACGTGTCCGCGGCGGAGTTGTTCTAATAAAAAACAAACAACTTCCTCCCTGCGCTTTTGGGAGAAATCATGATCTAATGAGGGCCGTGTTTGGGAGGATGGAAATAGCGCGTTGAATATTTTAAACCCTCTGGCTCCAGCTGCTGTTTACCGCACACTAGTTTTGTTTCAGACCTAATACTATTATCGCGGCCGAGTTTGAGCCTTATTTTCAACGACGGAACGAAACTATGTACAAATCCAATTTAAGTTTTCAATTTTCAAAAACATGGCGAGTGCAGTACATTCCAAAATATGTCGTTCGCTGAGGTGTCATTGTGGGTATTCGGAGCAGAAGGATCCACAGTATAAAAGTAGTTGTAGAGTGGGAAAAAACATAAAAGTAGTGGTAAAAGTAGCTTTTGTAGCATTAATAGCAGATGGTAATATTCTTTATACTTCTGTCTTCATTGTTTTACGGCAAATGTTCTTGTACTTCTAATGATTCAGTATAAACTTACTTAGTTGCACAAGTTACAGCAGCAAAAGCAGTTGTTGCGGACGTTTTTATTACGTTTTTACCATATTACCAATGGAAATAGTCTTCTGTTTGTCGTTTTGTGATGACCGATACTACTGCATTTTGTGTTCTTCATACAACGGCAAGTATCACATGTATATTGATTTTGGTTCCTCGCTCCAATGTTACTGTGTTAATGTGCGTCTGTATCTACTGTATGTGTGAGAGAGTGTGGGAGATTCTGTCGTACCGTATTTTCCTGACTATAAGTGACACTGGAGTATAAGTCGCGATAAAACCCAAGACCAAGAACAGACATTTCATCTTGAAATGCAGTTTAAAATAATAACAGATGAGAGAACATGGTGAATAGGTGTACGTATGCTAACGCTAACACCTTCAGCTACATGACGTATGCTAACGCTAACACCTTCAGCTACATGACGTATGCTAACGCTAACACCTTCAGCTACATGAGGCACAGACAGAACTGTGGTAAGTGTCTGGTATGTTAACGTAACATATGAACAGTTATTCAGATAACTATAGCATAAAGAACATGCTAACAAGTTTAGCAAAGCATCAGTTTTACCCCAAATCACTAAATCCATTGCATTCTTCTTCCTCTGTGTCACTTCTAAACAACTGCGCACACTCTGGAAGTAGACGAATGTGTTAATAATATCACATGTAAGTCACTCCGGAGTATAAATCGGCAAAACTATGAAAAAACGTGTGACGTTTAGTCCTGAACATACGATAAATGTGCTTGTGCGTACGTTTTTCTTGTCAAAAAAAGATAAATGTTGCGTATCGAACATTTTTGTATCGATATATCGGTATTGATCTGCTCTACACTATTGTCAGTAGCTATTTACAATTTATATTTGGGTTTGTGTTGCGGTTATTTGAAGAAAAAACACTTCAATCAAAAGAAAAAGGGTGTACTTCTTCCCTATCTCTGCCTGATATGTCACTCCCGGTCATATTGAGTCACGGCGTGCTAATCTTGGCGGGGCAGATCTGGGGATTATAGATCTGGGATTATGGATCGTGGCCTCGCGTCGACAGGTAATCCCCCCCCCCCCCGTGCGTCTCACTGCTCAGGTCAAGAGACTTTTAAAGACGCGTTCTCAGCGATGGCGCGAGGGGACCGCGCTTATCGCTCTGTTGTGTTCACCACGGGGGGGAGCGCAGGCCGGAGTCGAACAAAGAAGGGTTTTAGTGAGATGTATGGAAAGTGTAGTGTGAGTGGATTATTGTGATCTGAAGAGTTGACAAATCTCTTTATGTCGAGGGAAGCGGAAAGTACAATAAGGTGTGCGCCGCCTCCGAACGCCCGATGCAATGTACTCGGTCCAACAAACATACGCAACACAATGTAATGATACAAATAACACGACTGGTAATACTGTATTTTACCTACCTTTTTTCATAGTTTTTGCCGACTTATACTTATGTACTTATACTCAGGAGCGACATATGTGATATTATTTGTTATTTTCACACTTGCAACCGCATTTCATACTCCAATGCGACTTATATATGTTTTTTTCTTCTCAATTATGCATTTTTTGGCTAGTGCGACTTATACTCCAGTGCGACTTATACTCCAGTGCGACTTATATATGTTTTTTCCGTCTCTATTACGCCTCTTTTGGCTGGTGCGACTTCTTCTCCGGTGCGACTTATAGTCCGGAAAATACGGTAATGCTAATGTAGCGCTGCATACAATCTGCGCATCGTGAAAGGGGAAATCCACATTGTCATCCATTATCTGCGTTTGTTCCTTTTTAAGACGAAAAACAAAGACGTTCTTGCTCTTTTCACCATGTAGATCGCAAAATACAATCCTTAAGACTTTATTCTGTTGCGGTTGCACAGCGTTTTTAATACTTGTGGAACAAAAGAAACGTAAATGTAGCTCTCTAACTTTGATAAAAAAGGTCTTTTGGCTTCCAGGACACGATCTGTGACGGCCCCCCCTGCCCCCACCTGCAGTAACACTCACAGATTGTAGAACATCATTGTGTATTCCAACCTATTCCCACGCTTTGATTTGGTGCTAGAGCCCGTGTCGTGGGCAATCGGGCGCGTTCAGGTGCATTTAGCCCGTGTCGTCGTGCAGGGAACGCCGGCGCCAATTGCCACGGGCTGCGTTTGGGTCTCTTTTTGTAAGAAATAAAGCTTTAGCGCAGCACTCGAGGCACAGTGAGTGGCCTTGTTCAGAGCTCCGGTCCATATGCTGATATCCTGAGGCCCCTGCATAATCCCACGCACTGTATGTGTGCTCTGCCTTTCCGGCTAATCCTCCGGGAATTCCGCAAATCCGCCATAAGTGCTTTACCCACAACAGCTGTAAACATTTAATAACGCGTAATCAATGCTTTGTGTTTATGAGGTCGAGAGGTGGCCTTCTCCGGGGCTCGCGCTGTTGCCGCGAGCTCTGAGTTGTCCATGCGTGAAGCTGTCAAAAACAAGTGTGCGTGAAACCAAAGGGTCACGGTGTAAGAGCGGCGGGTCATGGAGCTCGTGCCCGCTCAGAGGGGGCAACCAAAGTGCAGATTAAAGACGCACGGTGGAGCTTTAGTAGCGGAGGGATCACCACCGGCTTGTTTTTCTCCATGGAACTGTTTGCCCACACTTTGCCAGTATGACATTAAACTCTATCTCCATGGAGACAAGCGAAGCAGTAAGAATACATTTTTCAACGCAAATATTTTTTTCCCATCTGTAACGGGTTGAATGTAAAAAGTAGTTAGGTACGTTTATGTGGTACATTCCAAGCAAAGCATCGCCATGGAGACATACAGACCCTCCTGAGAATCGGCTTAGGTCCCTTTTCGTAAACACATAACTTACCAAACATTCTTGAGAGTATAGAAAAGAAAATTAACAATAATGTATGTACTTGGACCAAACAAAGAATGGAAAGAAATAAGAGGAACTAGAACAACACAGTTCCCTGCACAAAGACCGTGGAACCGTCCTGACCCTGGGAAATACATGTGCCATTGTCTCCCAACTGCACTGTATGGAAGCAGTAAGAAAGCTGCACTATTGTCCAAAGTTGATAACGTTACTAGCATTATTTCATTACTTCATCGTTAATTCAAGTCGTTTCCTGTTGCAAGAGCCAATACATACATACATATTAGTAATTAGTCATATAAAAATGTACTTTTATTAATTTGTAAGATAGAGTCTCCAAGCTCAGTGTTTGGTGTAGTTTTTTTTCTGTGAGGAGATGTGCAGTGGAGCATCACAAAGGCCTCCTGTCATCTCCTCAGATCTATGGCCAAGACTTCTTTGCGATGAAGCCAACACCATGTATGGTCACGTGTTTAGTCAGAAAACATACCATTTAAACGTGTTCCATGGCGTGTTGAAGCCACTCAAAGCACAAAACAGCTGTCATTACGACTGGTCTGAGCGGGAATCGAACCCCTGATCTTAGGGTTGGAGAGCGCTCTAACCAATGAACAACAGCAAGTCAAATCACAGATAAAAATGTATTCACTCTCTTCACTTTTGTACGGTGCTCCGAGAACACCATTTATTCACTGTCATGAGTTTATCAAGTAAAATTTAAGATATTTTTCAAGAGGCAGTTTGACCTCTTAATAACTGTTACTTACGGGTTATTGTTCACGAGAGTCTGAGTATTGTATATAGTATATTAAATAAAAACAGAGGACCACCCACCCACGCAGTGTTACAAGCTGTACAAGAGTGGATCTTGTGTTTTTGACATTAGATCCTGAGCTGGATTGCGATAGTCCATTATAAAAAAATACTTATTCATACAATAACCTGCTAATCGGGAGCTGTGTTTAAGGTCAAATATCACGCAAACTGCCGAGTCCAAATCCCTCCTCTCTAAACAAGAACTTTGCAGAGTAATCAGCGAGCACTCCATCACTCTGAAGCCAAACACTGCGGCGGGAGGCACAGCCATTTAAATCCAATGTGCTAATACAGCCTCTGCCGTGTGAGGGCCACGTCTTAATCTGCTCCCTCATTACGCTGTATAATGCGATTCAAATTGGCATTCCAGGCACGGACACAGGGGGCGGTAGAGTCGGTGATTTTGCACAGTTTATCAGGCTAAATGCTTGTTGGAACGATTTTTATGAATACACTCCACGTCACATGGTACTGTCTAAGAATATGAATGACATGAGGTTTATCTGATCCCGCGTGGCATCATTTACAGCTTCTGATCAGAATATGTTACTTTCCAAAGGCGTCAGAAATGAAAGTGACGAATGTGGTAAAATTAGCAACATTTTGGCACTTTCTGTTCCAATAAATTAGGGAAAAAAATCACAAGACTCTGGTTCAAACGCGTCTTCATCACTGATTACTGAAGTTTTTTATGATAGTTTGAAAAAAAAAAAATTTAGGTGGCACTGCTCAAGAAGTTTTTCATGTTCAATCAACAGAAGAATATTTTTCAAATTTAAGGAATGGGACATTATCACTATTTTTTTTGGTATAATGAAAGATTTCAGATTTGTTGACTTGGATTTTGGTTCATACCTCTGCAATTACTGCGCCAATCCACATGAAACAAAAAATATATTTGCTGGTAGTAATTAAATTGTGATTTATTTAATATTTTATTTATTTATGTATTGTATTTAATGCATTTTATTTTATTTATTTCTTTACTTATTTATTGTATGTATTGTATTTATTGTATTTATTTTATTTATTAGGCCCGAGCGCCTCAAGCTGGCGAGAGGCCTATTAGTCTCGTAAGGCCGTGCGAAGCACGGCTGCGAAAGCGCTCGCCCACTTCCAAACACTCACTAACGCACTCCTCCACTCACGCACGCCCCGTGCATACTAATTAGTAGTAGGAAAATGGAACATTACCGTTGTAAACGGGCGAAGCCCGTGCAAAAGTACGCACTAAACGAGCACTTTACATTGGTCGTCATCCCCATATAAAGCATCTTCTTCTTCTTCTTCTTCTTCTTCTTCTTCTTCTTCTTCTTCTTCTTCTTCTTCTTCTTCTTCTTCTTCTTCTTCTTCTTCTTCTTCTTCTTCTTCTTCTTCTTCTTCTTCTTCTTCTTCTTCTTCTTCTTCTTCTTCTTCTTCTTCTTCTTCTTCTTCTTCTTCTTCTTCTTCTTCTTCTTCTTCTTCTTCTTCTTCTTCTTCTTCTTCTTCTTCTTCTTCTTCTTCTTCTTCTTCTTCTTCTTCTTCTTCTTCTTCTTCTTCTTCTTCTTCTTCTTCTTCTTCTTCTTCTTCTTCTTCTTCTTCTTCTTCTTCTTCTTCTTCTTCTTCTTCTTCTTCTTCTTCTTCTTCTTCTTCTTCTTCTTCTTCTTCTTCTTCTTCTTCTTCTTCTTCTTCTTCTTCTTCTTCTTCTTCTTCTTCTTCTTCTTCTAACAGCAGTTGGCAGTCAACTGAAAAGCTGCATTTACCACCAATTACTGTAGTTGCGTCTTCAAAGTACACGTTTTACGCTTCACTGTAAAAAAGGTCAGAGGGAGAAAGATGGAGCTGGATTTCTCACTGTTAAAACCAGTCGCACTTCATAACCAGCACGAGGTTTGTTCTGAGAGAAAGGAGTCATTTTGTTCTTACGGCCTTTGCAGTTCTTGACACATGGCAGGGCTGTCTGTCAACCAGGCTTTGATCGGCTGAACCACATCAACTGAGCCGTCTGTGATCATAATCTCCATAGCAACCGCGTGGGAACCGTTGTTGGGGGGAGGGGGCGTGGTTCGCCTGCGGTGCTTCTGTTTAAGTATAAATGCTGGAGCCGAAATGGACCGAGGCAAACGAACGCTCTTCTTTAACGAACGCTCTTCTTAAACGAACGCTCTTCTTAAACGAACGCTCTTCTTAAACGAACACTCTTCTTAAACGAACGCTCTTCTTAAACGAACGCTCTTCTTAAACGAACGCTCTTCTTTAACGAACGCTCTTCTTAAACGAACACTCTTCCCCGTCAGCGCCCCCAAATGTACCAAAAATGCATTGAGAGATGGGAAATGACCCCAAAAAAATCTGATCGTAGAATCATGAAATTTGGCGCAGAGGTAGATGGTGACAAGTAAAAAATATTACTACGGCAACGAACTCCTCCCAGGGCGGTGGCCCTAAAAAGCTGAAATTTGGTGAAAATGCTACTGAGGAGTGGGACATCAAAAGTTATCCAAATTACATTGATACCTGTCACGGTCTCTGAGCGGCGAAGCCGCAAACTGTAGCTAGAATTTCAGAAATCTCCCAAATTTAACATTTCTGCCGTTTGCGCAGATAAAGTCCGAATTGCGTCAAATTAGAATCAGTTGTTAAACTCTTTGCCCTAAACCTACTTGAAGTGAAATAAATTAATTTGGAGCCACAGCGCCCCCTACAGATTTTATATGGAGGTTAAATGTTTAGTTTTGCGAAATTATATGAAATTTGACACACAACTCAATTTTGGCATCCCCATCAAAAAAGTCAATGAGACCCATGTCATAATTGTTATGGCGTTGCCGTAACGATGACCGAAACCTTCCATGTTATTCCAATGGGGAAATCGCCAGAACATGTTTACACTTTAGACTTTCACAAACTCCTCTTAGGGCGTTAGACATATTAACCTGAAATTTGGTGAGACTCATCTTCAGGGGTGGACCATCAAAAGTTATCCACATTTTTATTCAAAGAGTCACGGTGTCTGTGCGGCAAAGCCGCACATTTTGCCAAGAATTCAAAATAAAATTGCTTTTTGATGGTAAAACAAAGGGGAGAAGATGTGACAGCGTCACAGATTCAGCAGTAGGCGTAATAAAAGGACAATTGGGGCGCGTTAGCGCCCCCTCCTCTTGCGGCGTGGCGGCGTCGTAGCGAGGGCCGATCATTGCCGCTTGCGGCTATATTTTCATTTATTTTTACAATAGCTTCAGAATGTGTTGCCATAATAAACCCCATATATATGATTTTCATCTGTTGAAAGTTGGTTAGATTAATATGGCAAGTTTTGTGGAACAATCCCAAACAAATAATGGTAAAATGCAACATTTGTAAAGCTCATTAAATTTGTCTTTCAAAAACAGTGAATCTCCCGTAGTTACACGCATTTCAAATCATGACACCATCAAATTAGAATGTGAATACGATTTACATTTTAACATCAGTGTGTAGTACAACAAAAACATTCAAATACAACGGTTAAAGTACAGCGCTTGAAAAGTGTGTGTACTATTGCGTACTGAGGAAACCGTATGAGAATTAAACAACTAATAATACAAGTTGTGTTTTAATGCCGCCTCATGCCATTATGTAGAGTGGGTTCGACAAGTTTTTCGATTTCCCCATTTCAACATTTCAATATATTTGCAAAACCCAGCTTGCTCTTTTACAAACTTCACTAATGAGCAAGAAATCTCAATCCATTTTACTTTTTAATCAGAGGAGGGACTAGGTTCAGCGGCTCACATCCCTGCGTTTTGGCACGTCCTGGATTCAGACATGTGAGAGGCTTGTGTGTGTGTGTGTGTGTGTGTGTGTGTGTCTGTGTGTGTGTGTGTGTGTGTGTGTGTGTGTCTGTGTGTGTGTGTGTGTGTGTGTGTCTGTGTGTGTGTGTGTGTGTGTGTGTGTGTGTGTGTGTGTGTGTGTGTGTGTCTGTGTGTGTGTGTGTGTGTGTGTGTGTGTGTCTGTGTGTGTGTGTGTGTGTGTGTGTCTGTGTGTGTGTGTGTGTTTAAGCAGTGAATCATCGCCTGTGTCTCCAATGCTAATCAGAGCTACATGCGTGCGAGGGGAATGTTAATGACTTTTAATGTGCACTGCCTTTACTCAATGAATACCACGCTTTTTGCATCATCTGGATTGAGATGTGTTTGTGTAGTTGTGCTTGAATCAATAACCGTTTCACCTCTTATTTTGCTCAGTATAATTCTGCAGCCAAGATATGGTTAGTCATAAATAAACGGTTCTGTTTTTCTTTACGGACACACATCATGTATTAGTTGTATTCGTATTGGCCTTTAAAGTCTACATGAAGTTTGTCCTGTTTTTTACCCGTATTTATTATAAGTCGCACCTTTTTTCATAGTTTTGGCCGGGATGCGACTTATACTTATATTTATACTTATATACTTATACTCCGGAGCGACTTATATGTGATATTATTTGTTATTTTCACACTTGCAACCGCATTTCATGCTCCAGTGCGACTTATATGTGTGTTTTTCTTCTCTATTATCTCTATTATTTGGCTGGTGCGACTTATACTCCGATGCGACTTATAGTCCAGAAATTACGGTATGACTTTGTTTGGTAGGATGGAACCTGTGGTAAATATGTATAATACTTTTACTTCCGTGTAAATAAGTGCAAGTGTGAAGCAACATTGAGAAACAACAAATGTCAAAAAAATACAGGAAGTAGAGCGTGAGTTCTAAAACAGAATCCCTCAGTGATGTCATCAATATGAGACGTGCCATTGAAAACACAGGACAATTTACACTTCATTTCACTTAATTTACACTTAATAGTTTAAACAATTGCTCGACAAAAAAAGGCGCAATAGGGTATTATTGTTTGTTAATTCATACCTGTTGTGTCATTTGGCTCTTGGCTCTTACAGTCTTGTGCTGTTCAAGTCCTTAAGGTAATTCCAAACTGTTACCTAGCAACCAGAGACCTCTGAATGTCACAAACCTGGGAACATTGAAACTGAGGCTCAGAGAAGGAGCAGAGAAGACCATCTCATAAACAGGATGAATCAAACAAGTGTGAACGATGCTAAATATCCAGATTCAAAGTATAGTATTGTATATACAGTATACTTCTCCGTCCTTCAACATACACAAAGTCACATGTCAAAGTTTCACTGACTTGAAAAGCAAAACACTTTTACAGTACTAAACTAAAATAGTCAGAACAAAAACAAATGTACGTGAACACATTAATTTGCTGATGGATTATATGGTTTCTTCTTTTCAATAACATCTCTGAAGACAAGCAGGTTGCGGACCCTCCACCAGAAAAGTTACATAACGCATCAGGAAGAAGAACATTTCCAAGTTTGTCCCAGGACACACACCAGTTCTCGTATGCAAATCCCTGTGGCGCGGGGGGGAAAAGCAGCTCGATTAATCTTTCCCGGGAGGCGTGTGTTGTCTTGAGCGCTGTGTCCTCTGGAGCGCCGACGCCCCTTGTGTCCGAGGTCTTCCCCAGCTCCATCCATCTCCTGCGGCCGTGAAGGCTGGGGAGCCGCCCCCCTGACCATCACGTCCCATCGATCCACCGCACTCCGCTCCGGTCGTGCTCTCGAAATGTGCAAGTCGGAGCCAGCGGCGTTTGTGTTTCATTTTAACATAAATGAACTGGGGAGCTGAAGACGCATCCGAACAGACACTTTCCCACTGCTCTGCTATGACACCAAGACACCATTCAGTCTGGAGTGACGTCACACTCGCTACTGCCATCTTGAGGACAAAAGCCACATGCTGACTGTAGGCTGGGCTAACCAAACGCCTTAAAACAAAGTACTCTTTCTCTTTTGTCACGTCCCCAAAGTCCCTGTTTGTCCAGAAACATTTTACTGTGGTCAGGAGGGACCAGAGGACTTACAGAAATCCCTCCAGACTGAGGCTGAGCTGTTATGCTAGCTATGGCTATGCTAATAGAGGTTAGCCTACTCGCAGACAGTCTCATTTCCAACTGAAATGAGGCGTTACAGATGTTATATTTTAGGATCAGACACAAAGTCCGTGCTCTTGAAGGCATTGAGGGCGTGTCCGGTGCAGAGGGCGTGTCCGGCACAGAGGGCGTGTCCGGCGCAGAGGGCGTGTCCGGTGCAGAGGGCGTGTCCGGTGCAGAGGGCTTGTGGACGAGGAAGAGCAGATGGAAGTGTCGGAAAAGGTTTGTTGTCTCTGTTTTTAAGTGTCGCTGCTGTAGATAAGGAACTTCTGTCTTCTTCAAGTATCAACCCTTTTCATTTTCACTTTTATGAGCAGTTTTTCATGACAACAGCACGTGTGACGTCCTCCACACGTGACAACAAACATATGCATTGATGAGTCGAACCCCAATGCCACAAAAACGTCATTTTGGAACTGCGTGCATTTCATTTACATGCAGTTACGTTTATAAAGGCGCTAGCACAAAAATCACTGTTGGATCCATGTAACTCTCTATATTACGATCAATATACGCATTTATATGAGTGAAGGCACAAAGAAATAAGTGCTTACAGGACGCCGGCGCCTCACCTCGCAGTACGCACACACAGTGACACACTCGAGCAGGTGTCAAGAGTAAGAAATAATGAACCTCGCCTTCTACGTGTGGAAAACAATGCCCCCACAGCCATTCGGCGATGGTCAACAGGGCATATGCCAAAGTAAATATCACTCTTTAACACGGTATGCTGCGTTATGGCAGCGACACTCTGCAATAACAAGCTATTTAACTCACTTCAGTTTCCCCAGCGCGCAGTGCAGCTTCATGAGTTCAGTCACTGCTCAGACGCTCAGGTGAAGCCGAGCCCCGCCTTCAACAGACGTTTAAACACACAGATCCGGCCAAGTCCAAACCTTTAGGCATCGTCGGTGTTTCCCGGGAGTGTCACTGTCTCGATTCTTTTTTATGAAGTCTCCCACAGTATAAACAGAGATGTGCTCATGTCACACACAGCATCACTAATGTCGCTCTGAGTTTAACCTTCCGGCACTTAGTTTACTGCAATTAAATGAAGTAAACCACACCAGTGTATTAGAATATGAATTGTCTAGTTAAGAATGTGTTTAAGTTATCTCTGAAATAACGAGCTGGTCATTTACAGCATCGACCAGCACAAAGCGACAGAAAAACGTTCATAATTTCACAATTTGACGGCTTCTGACATCAGAGTCATAAGAGTTATGAAGGAGCCACTTAATGGTGCACTCGGCACAAACGGCATGTTTTAAGGACGACTTTAAGGCAACTAAAAGGATCAATTTAAAACCTTCAATGTTTTTTGCAGCTCACTCCAATCATTCAGGACAGAACATTTGAATAAGGAGTGACCCAGAGAAGAGCGGCCTTAAGGGAAAAAACATTGTGATAAAGTCACTGGAATGCAAATTATGTGTGCTATTTGTGTATTATTGTTTTAATGTATTATTAGTAGTATTATTTGTTCAGTAAAATACTACAATATGACTTTAATTGTGTTAATTGATGTGTGTTCCTGTTGAATTGTAGTTGACAAATGTGAATACAGATGATTTAATACTGTTATGTCATTGTTGTTCCAAAAAAAAATACAGTAAAAGTTAATAAATGACTAGTTATAGCTAAAAGGTCCATGTGCTTTACTCAACACACGGCGTTTTAATCATCTGTCCTGCCCTCGTCTGAGTGTGAGGCCAAAGCCACAGGACGACCACGGAGAGCCAAACATGAGCATCAGAGTCCAGAGCAGAGTCCAGACCAGAGTCCAGACCGGAGTCTCGACCGGAGTCCAGACCGGAGTCCAGACCGGAGTCCCGACCGGAGTCCAGACCGGAGTCCAGTCCAGAGTCCAGAGTCCAGACCAGAGTCCAGACCAGATTCCAGAGTCCAGACCAGAGTCCAGACCAGAGTCCAGACCGGAGTCCAGACCGGAGTCCAGACAAGAGTCCAGACCGGAGTCCAGACCGGAGTCTAGACCGGAGTCCAGAACAGAGTCCAGACCAGAGTCCAGACCGGAGTCCAGACCGGAGTCCAGAGTCCAGACCGGAGTCCAGACCGGAGTCCCGACCGGAGTCCAGACCGGAGTCCAGTCCAGAGTCCAGAGTCCAGACCAGAGTCCAGACCAGATTCCAGAGTCCAGACCGGAGTCCAGACAAGAGTCCAGACCGGAGTCCAGACCAGAGTCCAGACCAGAGTCCAGACCAGAGTCCAGACCGGAGTCTAGACCGGAGTCCAGAACAGAGTCCAGACCAGAGTCCAGACCGGAGTCCAGACCAGAGTCCAGACCGGAGTCCAGTCCAGAGTCCAGTCCAGAGGATCTGATGCGACTGGTGAAAACAATTAGAATGTGACAGAAAAGGCTAAAATCATTTATCTTTAAATGATCATTTTCATAGTATTGAACGTTTTCTAGAGGGTCAGGGGTCTGCCACTTGCCTGTCTCCATGGTGATAACATTGCTTTGCCTAGAATGTCCCTTGGTACGTTATTAAGATCGATAAGTTTAATGCCATAAGGAACATTCCAGGCAAAACAATAACATATATAACATAACATTTCACACACTCAAACACACTTTTTTCAACTAGTTAACGATTGCAATTATAACACGTTCTTTGCAGGTTCTTTGGTACAAGTCCAAGTCTGAAACAGTTCCAATCAAATGCTAAAAAGTCAATTATTTTTGTGTGATATTTCATACATATTTGCAGCATAAACATCACTCAAACCAACAGAAGCAGTGTGATGGTCCTTTAAACCATAAAAACCACATAAAAAATCACATTAGATCCCTAAGACATCAAAGTGAATCGTTTTTGTGTGCTATAGTTGTGCCAAAGCGATTGTACAAACGGCGCTAACAATAGACACATCTGATATCGACACAATCTGTGGAAAAGCTGAAGGTGCAAATTGGGCATCTTTGCTGGGGAAACTTTGTCAACTCTTATTTTTTCACAAAAACTCCAGCTTTCAAACAAACTGGTCCTCGCTGGTGTATGTCGTGTTGTGATCCAGATAGTAGGCTCCGGAGGGACAGTCTGCTGTGATTCGTCTTACAAAGTGATGACATTTAGAAGCAGGATCAAGGCTTTAAGCTAAGAGAAGGCTTTGGTTAAGTTTAAAGATCAAAAGACACGCTTTTTTTCATGTATTTAGTATCAAACTGTGCCATGGATCATATGTAGCATCTAATATGTAGCATATGTAGCACAAATCTAATAATATAATCACTTTGCACTGTTTCTGTGCAAAAATTGCATCATAAAGTGACGTTTCAGCGTATTAATGTTGAAAACCTGCTTCATTTTTTGAACACTACACCTATGAGCCAGAGTTTGACTTTTGTTTGTGCGCGGAGAAGTGGGCAGAGATAGGGGATAGGTGAAAACAAGAGATTTTGTGTGCACTTAAGCCTCGAATGCAGGACAAGGCGGGACTACGCAAACGTGCACGGAACAAACTAAATACAACCCTGTCCTCTTTGATGACGGGAGAATAGTTAAAAACATGAGTTTAGCATATGTTAGCGTTAGCATTTATGTTCACTATAGTTGCATAGCTTTGTTTATGTAGTTTCCTTTGAATAGTCGGCGTATTCAGCTCTCGAGAACGAAACTGCCTCAGAATAAGGGATCATCTCAAAATAGGTTGAAGCTGAAAAGACGTAATATTTTTCGTACGAGGGGGGGTTCAACCTACATTTCGTCTTTTTGTTGCTTTGAAGCTCCAATACATCATTGTGGCAGCAATTGTTTTGAAATGCGAAAAAACTTTCTCAGCAACGAGCATTAGGCCAACATCCATGACATCAGACACTCATGACTTTGTTTGTTGGGCTGCAGGTGCGGGGAGCGCGGCGGGTGCGGGCGGGGAGCAAGGAGGGGGCTAGAGGTGAGCAAGGTCTATCAAGCTACTATCGTTTTATCAACGCGTAAAATGTTATGTGATGCCAGACATTTTTGTTTTTTAGTCTTTTGAGGGAGGGGGAAAAAATATATATAATATTACGTATTTTCAGCTTTAACCTATTTTGAGATGATCCCTAAGTAACAGCTCGATGTACTCGAACGCGTATCAAAAGTACACAACTCTGGATGTACTGAAACACGTTTGTAGCGCTCTTTATCACTCCACTCACTTCCAACGCCGCCCGGTTAATACTGCGTTATGAATACTGCGTTATGAGTACTGCGTTATGAACACTGCGTTATGAACACTGCGTTATGAACACTGCGTTATGAATACTGCGTTATGAGTACTGCGTTACAAACACTGCGTTATTCACCGGGCGGCGCGGCGAGCGGTCGTTCCGGTTTGCCTCCTCTACAACCAAACCGCGTTCGCAGCTTTAGCCACGCCGTGCTTTTCCTTCGCCCACACGCCGCGCTCTCCAATGAGCTCCGGCACACGGAGGCGACCTCAAAAACACAAATATTGAACGCTTGAATTCCCTGCAGCCTTCACAAAGACGTTATATGTATATGTTTCTCTCTCTCTCTTCCTTTTCTCCCCGAAGAGCATGTCAGATTACAGCCCCGGTCGCCGCCCGCGTGTAACCAATGCATTTAGTCTGAAAAAAACACAACCCAGAACCGTGCAGCGCCGGGCGACTGAGCCGGAGGAGAGAGTTGGCACGGCATGAAGCGCCATGTGTGTGTGTGTGTGTGTGTGTGTGTGTGTGTGTGTGCGGTGTCTGGGGACGCGATCATGTGACCCGCCTCGGGGTTACTATGACGACGACGGACGGACGGCTGTGAAGATCGTTTACCACCAATTACCAAGTGTACGGGCTAAATATAAGTGAGCGACGCCTTTCAAAGTGCATGGACTTCAAAGGTCTGAGGGTGAGGTTCGCTCCTGAAGTAACGGTCGCGATATAATGAAGTTGGTGTCGAGTTGTTTAGTGTTTATTTGCGTTTTCAGATATACGGTTAAGGGAAATGTACACTTAATTGCTCCCTGTACGGAAATGTGGAATTGACCAGAGCTTGAGCCAGTCTTAGAAGAAAATACTTTGTCATTTTATCACTTTGCATGATGTTATTTCTTCGTTTCTTCGACTCCTGCTGAACTCTATAAGGGAGCGTTTCGAGCAGAGCTGTTGTACATAAGCGTGAATGTATTCAGAAGACAGTGGTCCCTCTGTGTTGAGCTGAGGACTGGCACTTTGCCCCCGGCGGTGAAGATGGGCCGGTCCAAAGACCTCACTGAGGGGAAGTGAATTTACCACTTGTTGTCGTTCTTCACTGGCTTTATTTTGACTTGAGGAATATTTTATTTAGTTGTGGACAGTCTTTATAACCATAATGTGTTTGTTTGCCTGTTTATACAATTCAGAGTTGGCTTTAGATGGGATAGAAGACGACTTTATTATGTTTTTACCTGCACCACCTTATTTTGTCAGGAAATGTGCAAGAAACTCTCAAATCTCTCAAATCTTGGGTCGGGCTATGCAATATGACAAATACATAATTGTTTTCCTATTTATTTATTTGGCTCCCCATTAGCACCCATTGCTATTCTTCCTGGGGTGTATAAAAAAAAAAAGATTACACTATTATTTAAGACAAATAATATAAAAAGATAATTGTACAGCACAACATACACGCTTCTACACAATTGCTTTCATTAATGTAGTTTATTTCAAGAGCCTGGCTGTTTAATGAAGTCTGGTTAAATGCTCGGCAGCCGTT
Source organism: Eucyclogobius newberryi (assembly GCF_026437365.1). Classification (NCBI taxonomy): domain Eukaryota; kingdom Metazoa; phylum Chordata; class Actinopteri; order Gobiiformes; family Gobiidae; genus Eucyclogobius; species Eucyclogobius newberryi. Next base: position 7,925,565 of record NW_027315812.1, read on the forward strand.
TCCGTTCACACTTTCCTCTGTAATTGAAAGTTATTTTAATGTAGTTGTTACTCTTGGCAACATATATTTATTGGCCGAAACGGTAGCATGAGTTTGGAAATATGCACTGAACATTAGGTTATTTAAACTAATGTTACAGAAACACTCCTGAATAATACATATGTAAACTTGTACCAGCAGCCGGTCTAAATTCTGATGCATGAATTTAGTCCAGTTGTCATAGTTACAGCGGTAAAAAAGCTCTTCCCATTTCTGCACACATACTATACATTTTGACTATTTACCTAAATATAGTCCTAAAAGCTTCATCTCTCAGACTTTAGTAATTTAAACACCTTGATTTTTTATAACTTAATAATTGCTTCTGATTAATTTGTTTTGATATATTTAAAGCTAATTTATTTTCATGTATCCTTTCCACTACACAATTTAGCTCTTGGACTCTTGGACAGTAGGTGCAGATACATATATCGTCTGAATACATAACAATCTTGGTTTTTGACAGGGCCAGTGGCAAATTGTTTGTATAGATGTTAAATAGTAAAGGACCGAGGCTGCTGCCCTGTGGTACACCGCGTGTCAAAGTCCTGCAGTTGGAATAACATCCATTAAATGCTGTTAAACCATGAGGTGGATCTTGAAACGTATTCCAATATTATTCACCTGAGAATAAACAAGACTTTTAATAATTAATAATAAAAAAAAATCTTCTCAGTCTGAGTTTTGATCCAAGCCACATTTTTCTGACGAATTATATTTACGATTATTTGAACAGCCCTAATTGTTTTCTTGCAGATGCACAATGTCACGTTTCTGGTAGAGGGTCCTTCATCTGCTTGAATGCATTAAATGTAGATGAGTTAGTTATCTTAAGTTCGGGAGCAGGACCATGCCCCTTCCTGCGGCTACACTATTTAATCATCCAGATCACATACATCTGTTTTCATGATTCCCGTACCCCTCCCTCCCTCTTTTAATTGTTCTAATTTATCTCCTGGATGGGGGATCGAGGCCCGGGAGCCTTCAGCCCCAAAACTTCTGTACATTTGTGTTGTTCATGTTTCTCGCCTGCAAATAAACACTTTGCATCGTAGCTGGGGGCGTGGTCCTTGCAAGTGAAACATATCCATGGAGACAAGCAGGTGGCACCACTTTGCCAAGTTCCAGATCAGATTTCAATGTCATTTTGAGCACCAAATGCACTTTTAATCAAATAGAGCAAAAACGTCCCCAAAGAGTAGTGGACCCCTCACCAGACAAGTTATAGTGCACGTCTTACTCTTCAAAAATCTTTCACTTCTTTCATTATGCATCTCTACAATTGTTTATTCCCATCCCCACTCAGTGATGTGATTTTTAGAGACGCGTGCGGAGACTTCGCCTCACCTCAAATGCCTCGTAATTCACATTGATTTTTGCATTACAGGATAATACCAAATATGTGGCGTCTCTCTTATTAGATTTAATCACTTTGGCATCACAAATGATTTACTTGCCAGAGTATTTACGAACATAATTCCATTCCCCAAACAGCTTTGGCTTATTGTCATGGTCCTCCGTTCAATAAGCACAAAAAAGATTAAGATTGATCTTTTGAGTAAAATATAATTGTCTTCTATTTATTTTTTAAACAAATAAATATTCACAGTTTTGTCACATGTTTGTAGCGTTGGACAGATTGCGGATTCAATAGAGGGATTGGCCTCTATTGTCTATGTCTATTGTCATTCTTAGTCTGATTCAATACTGTTTTTTGTAAGCTCTAGTTCACGTAAATACTAAATAAGATATCCATAATCACGTCTGTATTTATTTCTACCAAACACATTCACAATCCTGCTTATTCCTCACCTTTTCTGAACTGAATGAACAAGCTACTCTGTGTTCTGATAAAGAACTGAATTGAAAATACACATACCCGTTAGAAGTTATGGGTTTTCCATTTCACGCCAACTTTCAAAAGTGCCCGGTAATATCATAATAACTGCAGGCGTTCTCTCGTAGCACGGCGCTCCATTGTCCCTGCAGACAGCGCTGAGAACACGACTCAAATCGATGGCGCGCGCTCCTCCCTGACTCCCATTACCCTAAGAGGACGGCCGCGATGAGGCTCGCCCGCCCCGCCTCCGTGAGGGTCGGGGCCGCGGGGCTCTTCGGTCTCTCGTTTTTCACTCGGCGCTGGAAATTCGGAGGCAGCCGGTCGTTTTACCTTCCCAACAGGGAGCGGTGTCCCCGGCTGATCCGCGCCGGTTTGGTGGCGAGGCTAGGTTTATGCAAGAATATATAACGCCGGAGTAGTCTGCACATGTGGAGTTTATAACTTTATAACAAGAAGACTTTATGAAGATAAGTTTGGGAGCAGGACCACACCCCTTTCACGCCCCTTCCTATGGCTACACTGTTTGAGCATCCAGGTCACACACATCAGCGTTTGAGACTTCGTGCCCCTCCCTCCAACCCTCTTCTAATTATTATTCTAATTTATGTCCTAGATGGAGGTATCGAGGCCCGGGAGCCTACAGAAGCCCCAAAACGGCATCCATTTTTGTGCATTTGTGTTGTTCATTTTGTTTCTCGTACGCCAATAAACACTTCATAGCTCGGGTTGTGGTCCTTGCTAGTGAAAGGTGGGTAATGTGTTCAAGTAAGAGTACCGTTACTTGAAAACAATATTGCTCAAGTAGAAGTGCAAGGTGGTCCAAGAAATGCATGAAGTAATAGTAAAAGAAGCAAAAGTTGTGGTGCAAAAAACTTACTCACAGTGGGAGTAACCAGATATTTTTTATATGAGTAGAAATAAAAGTATAGCCACTGAAAACTACTCTAAGAAGGTCCTCTCCTCTAACGTGGGTTTGACTTTGGGGCCAGACCGGACCTTCGATGCTGGGTTTGTTTGTCTGTTCGTCTGGGTGGGTTTACTCCAAAAACACGTAGATTAGGTATAACCCCATAACTACCATACCTTTCTATTCCCAGGTTTACAGCGTGAACATAACCTAAAGTATGTCGTACTTTATGCCTTGGGTTATAAACTAAAACTGACCCAAGTCTAAGATGTGTCAAGGAATAAAAACCAGAGCAAAACTACATCCGAACCAGGACTAAACTGAACTAAACCAGGTGTAGCAGCAGCAGTATTATGCATTAAAAGTGTATGCAATCCATGGGCATGCATTGTTATAATATTTTGCTGTCCTGACGAGTTTCAGCTGTGTCTTCCGGAGTTCCAAAGGACGTGAATTACAGTATTCAAAGACAAGTGCCAGAAACACAGCGCATTGAGAAAGTGCTTCTCTCAGCTACATAAATCAGAGGAAGCTCTTTGCTCTGAAACTCTGCGACATTTAGATCGGTCCCTGCAATACGGCGCCGCTGACCTCAACTGCCCCGTCGCCGCACGGGAACTCTGTGCAACAAATTACACTCAGAACCGGGACGGAACCGCTTTGGTAACGAGACTTGGAACTGGCACGCTCACAACGCTGGATGTATTTTACTTTGAAAGCACTTTGGATTTTTTCATTATTGTTGGTGTAAAAATTGAACCTCACATTTGCACGATATAAGCAATATATTTCCATTTCCTGACTTAATTCTGGACATGGACGACTCGCGCGGGACTAGAAACATAGACGACGTTCGTAATGAATACAATTTACCCGATGTCGCCAACAAATCTCGAATACAAATACGGTTAAGAAGCTATTTTTTAAAGTAATCAGATAGGCCTTATTGCATGATTTGAGCCACTATCCTAACCCCGAACATGCACTATATAAATGAAAAAATACATAAAAAATACATAAAATTAAATAAAAAAATTGAAACATTTAAAAATTTAAACATTTAAAAATTTAAAAATTAGAAAATTTGAAAAAGAAATAAATTAATTGAAAAAAATCAGATCACATTTCCCTGCAGGGTTTATCCACGCATAATGAATGTTGTTCCATGCCAATTATAAACTGTATCTATAGCCGTATACAATACTATAATTGTGTAATTGCTGAAACATGCATCCTCACACATTGAAAACAGCGGTAATTGTCTCAAATCATAGATACGTGTGGATGGCATTAAATATAACCCTCAATCTGCTGTGAAAACAAAAGCATCCATTATTCTTCACAGCCAACACTCATTGACAAGCTGCGTTTCCCTACGCGAGCCCACACCGCTAACGGCATTAGCAGGACGGGAGACGGAGCGCTAATTTACGGGCGCAACCTCTCGACTTAGCACAGTGTAAACAGCGCTGCTTGAGGCTTTTGGCTGAGGCCGGCTCCGGCTGTGAGAGATGAATGAGACCGAACAATCTCTCATCACTTCAGCTCCTCGTTTAGCACAGTCCTGCCGGGATCAGCGTTTGTGCGGCGGCAAAACAAGCCGGCGTGTGGACGAGAGGCTTTCTGTGCCAAAGGGTAAGGCACAGTCTGGGGAATGACTGGCAAATGATTTCGACACGTGATTGCGTGGTTTATATGTATAAGCATGAAGAAAGGATCTTAAAACAGCAGTATGGAACTAGTCTGGAGGGTTCTCTACATGTTAAATACTGATTTGAAGTTGTATCGAACACTTTCTCGATGATGGTTGGGACAATGACAATGAAAAAAAAAGTTGGTAACATTTATAATTGTACTTCCTGGTTGGACATGGGCAGCAGATGTGGAATATGTAAAGGTGATTCCACAACCGTTAACTGTCAACTATTAGGTAAAAAAAGCGCCAAAGTCCATGTAAAATACAGAATAGTTATGATATGGCAAATGAAAATACCTGATGAAAACGTTATTTTGTTGATTGATCGTTTAAACTGTTTGATATATGTGCCCGCTGCTATTATTTCATTTGAACAAATTGATACTTGAGTGATGTAAATAAAACTATATTAAATATTTTCCACGATCCCACCAAGTAAAGCAATAATTACAAAAACATGTCAACCTGTCACATTCACTTTTCACACTGTACATTCATATATTTCCCAAAGATTGACAACTCTGAAAACATACAAGGATTTTTCTGTTTTCCTTTGGCGTTGAGGGCACTGCTTTTTCAATCATAAAGGCGTTATACTCAACAGATAAACAAAACATTGATCATAACCTACATGTAACATCCCAAACAGGCCGCGCCACTCAAAGAAAACCACAGCAATCGCCTGCTCATCGTAAGAATGTATTTTCTTAACAATAAACAACCATACTCAAATAAAGGCTACTTATACGCATATATTGTGGGAAAGTTCCTAGCAAAGCAATACATTATTCATACAGACAAACAAGCTATACAGCCCACCTTTAAACTGCCAATTTAACATTTCATTTTTGTATTTTGCACAAAACTGTAGATGATTAATAAGTTTATTGCTGAGGTTCTGGGCCGGGGAAATATGCAACGTCAATATTTAGCAGCAGTACACCAGACGATTATTACCGGTAGGTGTTTATTCTTAGTCCCGGGGAAATGTGTCCGTTATATGTCACGGAGTCAGGACAACATCTCGTCTCATCAGGTCTAAAAGCGTCATTTCACCGCAGCGACAAAGATGCACCAACAACACAGTGACTTTCTACGACAGCAGGCGGCGCTAGTTGCTAAACCGGGTGGAGACAGGTAAATAAACTGAACTGAAGAAGCTGCTTGGATGAGTGGCGAAACGTTGTCGAGTAAACAGAAATATATACACTACAAACACTATATAGACCATTATTCAAACATCTAAACCAGTGGACCAACTACATTACAAACAGATTATGGATTTATACAAGGTTAAAATGAAGGTAAGATAACTGCAGCACATAATTATCGTCACAGTGAAAGACACGCGCTGAGGGTTATTACGCATATATTACGTTATACGGTTCAGTTAAATGTGCCTGAACGGAGCCTGAGCCAATCAGAGTGCCCTCTTGTGGCGACCGGAGAGCCACGAGATCTCCCGCGCGCCTCTGAGATTCACTGGCGTTATTCACACAAAACACAGGAAACAGAGCGCCTTCACACAACTACAAGCGAGAAATCGGAGCGCGAGCCGACCGCACAGACTCACAAACCAAACAGAACAAAATAAACTTGTACTTTTTTGTTGTAAATAAGCAAACAAACAGACAAATACATAATAAAAACCATGTCCACTCCGCTGAATTAGAACGTGCAGTGCGCTGTGGCTAAGACGCTTTCCGTTTTCCGTTTGTAATCCACGCTCTGAGTCGCTGACACTCACGCTGCTAAATAAGAGCACAGAGCAGTGAAAATACAATTACTCAAAGTGTATATTACAATCGGGGGTAATTAGCAAAGTAGCATCGCGGCGAAGGGAAGATTGGTGTCGCTTTCCGCCACCAATTTTAAATGAACTAATATTTACCGAGCACCGCGGCGTCGGTAAACACGGGCAATTACACCTGATTAACAATGTGAATACCAACGCGCCGTCTGCGTAAGTGCCACCGTTTATTTGGGGCCGGCACTGGGGCCCGTTTCAGTCATGTTTTTAATATGTTTCCGAGGGGTTCTTGAGGATTATACAAAGTTAGGGCGAGTGGAGAACCCCCCGGAGAGCTTTTACGGCACAGGCAATAAACGAGATACTGCATGTACTATAAATACTACTGTGTTTATTTAAGGTGCACTGTGTAATTTTTCGAAAAGGAGACAATGTTTTTGGGGAGTTTCGGCTGCCAGACAAAAGTCATTTTCAATCTAAAGGTAGTGGTTTGAGGAGACATAAGGGGAGCTAGTGCGGAGTTACACACTGAGACTTGTTTTGGCCTTTTTATTTACTTGCCAGACTCGTTTTGGGCTGTTCTCTCCCCCTTGTTCTCCGTCAGCCTCTACCTCACATCTTCTCTGCGGAGACAACGTTAATCCATCTTATCCGTGGAGAATCGATTTAACCGTGGCTGTTTTTAAGGATAAAAAATACCTCGATAACGTGCATTTAATCCGCGAGCGTGACTTGTGACTTGGTTCGGTGGTGCCACTTGAGTTTCTCCATGGCAATACCAAGACATCACTGCAGCGAGCAATTCTATGTGTTAAGCTTGTACATTTGTGTTTTCTGGAGGAAGGTGCTTTGTAGTCCTCATTATATATATGTATGTTTTTGCCACTTGCTTTTACAGTCATCATATTTGACACAACAATTAATTTATGACAGAAAACATGAAGAAGAAGCATCCATCTTGTTTTTTTTTTCCTTTGACAAATGATGAAGATGTAAATAGGCATTTTAAACAGCAGTTCTCATTGCTGACCAACAGTTTGTATGCTAATCCTTAAACACACCCCGTGACACGCAGAAAGGTCAGGATTTCTGATTTGAATTGATTTTGATTTGTCAAGAGTCAAGTGCGGCGACGACGACATTTATTTACAGAGAGTCAGAGGTCACCATTTTACAATAACATCAGCATTATTAAAATAAATATTCAATGAACTATTCCAACGTTCAAATAAACTGGATTCTATATGGACGATAATATAAGCTTGCAGATAATGTGTTATAGATCTGGAAATACAGGAATTATCATTGGTTTAGTGCAAAAAAATTATAAAATAAATAAAATACATAAAATAAATACAATAAATACAATAAATACAATAAAATACAATAAAAACTAATTGGTTCAGTGCAAAAAATAAAATACAATAGGAAAATAAAAAATACAATAAAGAAAATGAATTGGTTCAGTGCAAAAAAAAATACAATACAATAAAATAAACAAAATACAATGAAAAAAAAAAAACAATAATAAAAAAACACATTAAAATTATAATTTAAATGCATAATACGTAATATTGATTTTGCTATAAATAATAGTCTCCATGTCCTTCCCGTGTTGCTGTGGGTTCTCTGGCTTCGTCCCACCGTCCACAGGCCTGTCTTTGGTAAATGGCAACTCTAAAGTGAACTCTAGTGAATGAATGTGAGAGTGAATGTTTGTCTGTGTGTCCTTGTCTCTGTGTTTACCCTGTGACGAGCCCCTGTCCAGTGTGTGCCCCGCCTAAGGCCCAAAGTCACTGGGACGGGCTCCAGTCTGTGTAAATGAACTGTGTAGTGAGAGTCATTTCTTCTTCTTTCTACCGGCTTAAACTCCAGTGTAGCTCTGTGCGGCGCGACGCTGCAGAGGAATGTGTCATTAAATTACAGTGAAGTTCAGACATCAGTGATAAGATCTCCAAAGGCCCCGGCATCAGAGAGGAGCCACAACACCACCGCGGAAATGAAATATTCAATTAATCTTCTCTCTGGCAAATGTACAGGAACGTAAATTAGATCAGCGACAAAGACGAGGACAGAATACAGTTGTCCTTCTGCAGTGAATGGGACGCTTTCTGTTTGTAAGAGTTAAAGTTTGCACAAAGCACAATCTCATCTGATCTTGGAGGATAATCTGAGACCGCTGGGAACTTTGGACATTTTAGAGCCCAAAATACATGGCTCAACTCTGAAGCTAACAGGTTTTAGCCTTATTCAAACGAGTGCGACAGCAGTACAAATCCTTGTGTCTTCCGCTGACCACCGTAAGAGGGACATAAGGTGGTGGTTACTGCCAATGCGCCTTCGTGGACTTGATTCCAGCCATTGACCATGTGCCGAATGTCTCTCCCCTCTCTCATACCCTTTCACACTACAGTTGTCCTGTCAAATAAAGCCTTCAGGCCAGAAACATCTTTTAGGAACAAAAAGAAGGAAAGAACTCGACACATGTACATAATTTTAAAGGACACATAGTTATATATTTATAGTTGGCTTTTAAACAATCTCCTGCTTTGGAATGTCATGTATGGAAATGTATTAAAAAGCATAAATTAACTTTCCATCTAACAAGTATTCCTTTAGTGTTAGCGCGCCATCTACTGGTAGCAGCAGGAATTAACATGGACAAACAAACAAAAGCTAGCTTGCCCTGACATGACTGTAAACACGCAGATGTAATGAACCTGATTTTATGGTAGAAATGTTCAGAAGGAGTCTGGCAATGATTTACAGACTTTAAAACAACACGGACGGCCTCTGGATTTCTGCTTTTGACATCGCAAATTCAAATGGGGACCACCTTGTGAACAGAAGCATGAATGAAGCCGAATACAACTCATGCTTTTGATGGGGCGAGTGGTGTATTTGATTGTTAAAAGCTCAGAAAAGTCAATGTGTCTATTCTAATCTGTCCAAAGAACACTTGCTAGTCGTGCATTACAAAGGGCCTCTAAAGATCCTGGGAGACCAAGCTTTGGAGATGCGGCTTCCATAGTTAATTCCGAACCAATTAAATCCAATTGACTCTGCTCCGGTGTGATTGTCAGTTACACAGCATGCATTGGATCTCCATCAAGAGTAATTGCACTTCAGAGAGGGGCTAAGCGAGGGAGGGATGTGGTGTGACAGCTCAGGACACAAGGGCGCAAGGCAGCGGTCCAACAAAAAAAAAGGAAACAAGAACAACATGGGGAAAAGGCTGCAGAAATGAGCCTAAAAAATCCACTTTCACACTCACGCCCATACATCATCAGAGCAGCGACACGCGCAGAACGACTTAAAAGCAATCTCCACAAGCCAGCCCCTCCAAACATGACTAAATGACAAAATGCCTCCAGTGGAACAAATTAGAAGGATCTCAATTACATTCACATTTTGGAAGACAAGAAAATAAATGGTTTCACACGGACCAATATTGCAACTGTTGCTGCAAAGAAGGGGTTATAGCATATCAGAGGGAGGCAAAGAGGACGCGGCGCACTGTACTTTGACACATCCGCGCTTTTCCTGCGAGATTGTGCTCGAGCTTTTGGTGCCAGAGCTGCAAAGTCTGCTACTTTAAAGCGACTCTGAGCTTCTATTTTTGGAAAGTCGCTTGCACATTTCGAGAGTCGAGGGTTGCAGGTTTTTTTGGGGGCTTGCTCCTGGAAGGAACATTCATGTAATGTTTAGACTTTTTTGAAGCTCCTTTTCACGACGATAGTGAAAGTAAAATGGCTGAAAAACAAGCGATTACCAATTTTAAAGTTCAAATAATGATGTCGAAATGAGGTGCATCTCAATAATATGCTTATTTCTTTTATGAAACTTGTTTTTTTCCCAACCCTGATGGTGCTTGTTAAAGAGGTTCCTTCTGTCAAGTATCTGCAGGACAGCTGTGACTACATTTTATAATTTTTTTATGATTTGATGGGGACAGGAACAGTTTGACAATGATTTATTGACTAAAGAAAAAACTACAAATAGAACTCAGAGCTCTACAGCAGGTTTCAGACACAACAAGAAGCTGTTGGGGTGTAAATGTGTCCAAGGCTTCGTTCACACTGCAGGGTATGAGGCCCACATCGGATTTGTTGCTGATTTTTTGTATGTGGGCGTTAATATAACAAAAAAAATGCGATTGCCGTTTGTGTCTGAACACAATGCAGCTCGATGTGTCCCAATGAGCACAAAAGAACGCAACGTCACACGTAGCGCACAGCGTTTACGGCCGCGTCGCGCCCTCAATACATCCGCGGTCGAGTTGCGTCCGCTCCTTTTATCGACGTCCTTAACTTCTTTAAATTTCGCTCAAAGGCTTTTTATTCCCGCCGTCATTGCACCGGGGGCGCTTAATCCCTCGCTCGACCAGCTCTTTCTCATCTCCTCAAATCCCGCCCGATTACGGTACGAACCCTCTGTTTTTGCCCGAATTGATTTGTCGCCCCGTGTTTTGATTAGTTCACAAACTTCTTCCTTCCACCACCGAGTTTAGCTCCTTCGTCTGCCATTTCTCTGCACTTTCTCTGTCTTTTTCTGGCGCTTTGACTCAGGAAATGTCACCTATTGATGACGTTTGAAGTTGCGTTCAAAAAGCACGGATACATGTTTAATTACCACATACAAAAGTGGCCTTGGATTTGTGCCGTTCACATAATCTTGAAAACATCCGATGCAGGTCACATACGGGCAAAAGAATCGTGTTTGACCTGCAGTGTGAACGTAGCCTGAATGTATATTGTGAAAATGCCATAATATCAGCAGTTTTGTATGGACTCAGACCAGTCCATGCCGTTTTGCCTTTGAAAATGTACGACAAACTCAAAAATCAACACGTATTAAAAATTTACCATCGCCGCGCCGAGTCAAAACAGCAGGAGAATCAAAGACGGATGGCACTATTTACGAGTTTTATGGATCAGTTTTGAAGAAGAGAAGTTACTGTCGCGGCGTCTGAAGTTTGTTGTCCCGTAGTAGATCCACGTATAAAGCCCATCAAAGTAGAAAAAGCCGAGTAGATTGGACGCGACAGAGGATATTTATTTGAGCAGATTCATGAGGTGCCATCTCCCGATCACTTCTCAGGGCTGAATACCCGAAGCGCCGCCCGTTTAATTTACAACGCAGCCGAGCCCCTAGTGGCACAAGAGAAATGTGACCGATATTTCTGAAGCGTCGTCATTTCTAAAGAGTTTCTGAAGCGGGGGGCCGATGGAGGGAAGGGGGTCGACTGAGGATGCCGGCGTGGAGAATGGGAACGTCCAGGTTTGTGGACGGCGGGAAATGTGCTTGGACTTGGACAATGGTAGAGAGATGTTTTTTTAAAGGAGGTCATCCGGACTATGTTTGCGAAATCGAGACGCGTCGACCGCCATTTGGGAGGCGGCGGTCAGGGTTTCCAGATGTCCAGAGAGCAACAAGTCAACAAGTCTTTTACAAAAACGACAAAATAAGCGAGCAAACCCCCACGACATAAGATTTAAAAAACTTTAGTTAAACGAGTCACTGCTGAACAATGATATGCACATGATTCAAAAGTATATTTAACCTCTATTTCAGCTTTAAAGCATTAATTTACAGGCAACAAGCTCTATTTCAATCTTTAGGGTTATTATTGTGAAACAGACGGAAAAAAAAGAATAAAAGGAACAATTTAAAACAACCTGAACCAGCGACTGTCAAAATTTGCAAACAACCCAAAAATATTTAATATAATAAAAGCACAATGAGCTAGATTAAGCCTGCCCTAAGGGAGGAGGAGCCTGAAACTGCTCTCTTTGTTACTTTATGGCCCAGTTTCAAGTGGAACTTTCTTACAGTATGTACCGTTTATCTTTATTAAAAGTACTCGAAGTTTAAAAGAAAAACGGGGCTCATGATACGAGTGGAATGAAAAGCCAATGTTACTAATATAATGCCCCCCCAGTCAGTCCAATTCTGCAAAGTAAGAAATCCTTACACTTTTTGACAACCGAGTCATAGGCAATATAACGTATTTTCCAGAGAATAAGGCACACTTTAAAGGCTTTCATCTTCTCAAAAAAACAACAGTGCGCCTTATAATCCAGTGTGCATTATACATGGATCGATTCTGGTTGTGCTCACTGACCTCGAAGCCATTTTGTTTGTTGAAAAATGATCAAAAATATGCCATTCATTGACAGTGCGCCTTATAGTGCGGAAAATACGGTACTATACACAGTTTTCAAATTGATAATGTGGAAAATGATGATGCCTTTATTACATTTTGTCCATAAACATGATTCATTACAGTATTGCATGTGTGGAAAATGGTGCAGAGAAGGCATATTATATGGTATTCTTATTATTATTGCAAACCTCTACATAAAATAAATGAAGGAGGGTGTGGCTTGGATGACCCATGTCCAGTGCCCTCCCCTGGTGATCGCATGACTCACATCATGGCCGACTGTCAGACAACCATTCACACTCACAGCGTCTCCCGATGGGCGACACGCCACCTCCAAGCGGGACTGTGAGGCCCAACACACTTTGTGCTCTTAAAAGGAAAACGTGTTTGTAAAAATGACCAAATCCTCCTCCTCCTCCTCCTCCTCCTCCTCCTCCTCCTCCTCCTCCTTCTCCTTCTCCTTCTCCTTCTCCTTCTCCTTCTCCTTCTTCTTCTTCTTCTTCTTCTTCTTCTTCTTCTTCTTCTTCTTCTTCTTCTTCTTCTTCTTCTTCTTCTTCTTCTTCTTCTTCTTCTTCTTCTTCTTCTTCTTCTTCTGCTTCTGCTTCTGCTTCTGCTTCTGCTTCTGCTTCTGCTTCTGCTTCTGCTTCTTCTTCCTCCACCACCTACTGTATCGGAATAATCTTCTTCTGCAGGAGTCTTACGGCGGTTGGCAACCTTAAAAAGTGCATTACCGCCACCTGCTGTTACGAATATGCTAGTTCCATGTGCTCATGCTAACAATGGACCACATGAGCAACTGCGACCACGCCCCTTTTTATAGGCCACTGGGTTAAATGGACGCTCCTACTCTGAGGACCAGGTAAGTTACTAATCTTTCTAAACCGCAAAGATAAAAGCTAACTGTAGAAAAACAGTGTCAATATACATACTTCAATTGAATACAATGTGGAAGTTAGCAGGTGAGTGTAACAATAGATTTAGCGTGTTTTGCATTGGTAGAACTGACACATCCAAGTGTCAAGGAAAAACGCGCTGGAGAAAATGTGGTAAACAGGTTTAAAATGTATATTTGCGATACAAAGGCGCGCAGCAGACAGGGAAACGGGGAAATAAATGACTCCCGCAGGATTTTGATGAAAAATTGCTTCACGCGCTCTTATCGTTTGACTTAATACCGCTTTTTCTATTTCATTTAATGCTATTTTGCGTTGTCGGCAGGACTTTCTAAAAAAAAAAAAAGGATAATAATTTATTTTATTTATATTGTAGAAATCAATCATCTAAGTGCTGCGGATCCGTAAACCAAGTAATAAAATAACCGCGGCCTAAGTTGACATTTGATCTAGTTAAACTGATCAGTTACATTCATGTTCTCTTTTGTTGCAGGTAGCCTCACAAAACTAAACTGCTCAATAAATACTTTAAAACATTTACTTGTGTTTCCGTTTATTCTCACTCTAAGCCTACGTAATGGTCAGCTACATCACAAATGGTTGGAAGAAACGCCGTTCTCAATACAAAATCCAAGCAGTTGAACGATAAATAAGCTGCACATATTGTATCTCGTTTGTACCATCATCAAACTCACTCTGATCATCTCAACGCTAAAATGACACAACAAACCCGACACTGTTCATGTTATAATTAACTGTGCTGCTTCTTTCAAACACCGACACGTTCGTAATGCATTGTTTATTGCGCAAAATGCCGACGTGTCAAAAGTGTTTTATAAAAAGCCTCTTGAAAATAAGCAGTTATACAATCATTACACTTCCTGGATCGGTCGTCCAAACGCTAACGCTTTTATCTGTCCCATATTGTGGATCACGGCCGACTGCTCTCATTGAACAGATTTTTTTTTCAAATACGTTTAACGAGATCGAAACGACTTTGTGATCCGTCCGCTCGGTTAAAGCCATCGGCGTCCATCGAAGTGCGTTTCGCGAGGCTTTCGGGCGGCTTTGTTCTCCATGAAACGCGACCCATTTGAAGCCGGACAAAAGCAGATCAAATGGACGATGTTGTTTGCTTCGCCCTGATGAGGGAGAGAGAGGGCCGGGGGAAGCATTTGATTTTGTTTGTCACGCGCTTGTTTAACGGTCAATTAGTCCGCGCGGGCTCGAGCTTGGACCGCGCTACGATGGGCGAGCGAATGGACGTCAACGCGGCACTCAAACATCGCCGACAAATAACAGGCTTGGTGTCAAATTAGCAGCTCAACAATGTGATGCTACCTAAAACAAATCAGCCCAAAGTAAATCAAGAGAAGCTGGTGCATTTCACGTTTCACAGTGGCACAAACATAGCCCTGGCTGATCATAACAGACACATGGAATAAACGCATGAATAAATCAATACATAAATAGAAGGGACCAATAACTTGTCTTGAATTGATTATTTTTGGCAGTGTGGTGGGAATTTGTTAGGAAAATACAAATGGTTTCGAGGATTTGTGGTTCAATTTGTCCCATTGTGTGTGAAAAATATGTAACTATTTGCCACAGACAAGTCAATAAGCTGTGGTCAGTCATTTATTTATGTATTCATGTTTATTTAAGCAGGTAAGAACCCACTGAGATTGAAACCTTTAGGCGGAGGCTTTAATATTCGCTCTTCTGTTATTTTGCCTCTTCCTGCAACTACTTCTTTATTTACTGTATTTTTTCATTGCTGGTGTTGTGCAAAGTAAATAAATAAACCTCTTTTTCCCCATAATGCGATTTAAGGTGCAACTTGTTGGGGGCTTAGTCTGCCAACAGTCTCCATGACAACATGACATTCTCTAAAATGATCTTGAGACATGAAAGCAAACTTAAACTTCAATATGTCAATATGTATTTATTCTTTTACATGTGTATTTATTTTTTGAATACATGTTTATTGTATCTCCACAGATCTGACCTGTAACATGGCAGGTAAGTTTAATGCCATACGGTGGAACATTCCAGGTCACAGTGCACCTTTAAATAGACTCTGTTTAATTTATTTATTTTATTGTATTGTATTGATTAAATGTATTTATTTAATGTATTTATAGTATTATATTTATTTAATGTATTTATTGTATTCTATTTATTTAATGTATTTGTTTAAAGCATTTATTTGTTTCATATTTTTATTTTATTTTATTTATTTATTTTGTGTTTAATTTTTTTTAAATGTATATAGTGAATATTAATAGTTTTAAATCAGTCAAGTTTGGAAAGAAAAGAAGAAAAGGTAAAAAATAACAGGACGTTCTGTATTTTAACGCCTCTGATACTTTTCTATAGGTACAGTTATGAAATCAGTTCTCTGTATGTCACACCTGCCGCCCACGTCCACCCGGGAAGCAAAAGCGCGACGTAAAAACAGAACGTGACCGAGCAACAGAACGTTTCCACTCAGTTCATTCCTTCTCTACGACACACACACTTCTCCAATCGCACCGTCCAGACATTTCACAGTCCAGCCCGGTTTGACAGTAAGTGTTGTGTCGTCGGGAATCATATCTCTCGGCGACTCCGTCTGACAGGACTATATCCCCCGAACCCGCTCGCCGCCGACGTGACGCGCTGTGGCCGTCACGCCAAATTGCAGCGTTGTCCAGAGAAAGAGGGACGTAAGCGGCGGTTTAGGTGACACGGAGAAATGTAGCGGGGCCGCGGCGGTAAAAGCTTTTGTTCACGGGGGAAATGCTGCCGGCGAAGCGATGGGGAAAGAGAAGAAAAGTGTCATCTTATTGACCGAGCGGGCGTTCGGACGAGCGTAATGCACTGGTCAAGCAACGCAGAGGTCAAGTGGAAACAGCAGCAGATGCAACGTTACACCAAGGAGTCATATATGTTGTCAATGATAATCGATAACAGATTCGACTTATACGTGCTGCAAATGGAAGAGGTTCAGGGCACATGATCAGCAGAAGAAGATGAAGGAGATCAACTTTTATTATAAACCGGTTTTATAGTTTGTTTTTAGTGTGAATTTAAAATATTGAACAGTTTGGGCCGATTTGAAACTGAAACAGCAGCAGTTTGTCCTCTGGTTTTTCTCACAGAAGATTAAAAGGCATTCTTAAACGGCCCCAGAAACAGAGTAACGATAAGTGAATTACAAATGTACGAATGAATAAAGCAATAAAGGAACTGTTCCAGACGTTCTCATTGTGTTGATTTCGTTATGTTCTTTTCTTTGGATTATCATATTCCCGGAGTCTACAAAATGTAAGATTCACAGTACAAACCACATACACAAACACTATAATAGTAATCAGCACTGAATATTCATCACTCACTCACCTTCATTATGATTGTCCTGATATGTATTTTCTATTGTACCTAAAGATAACATTATTCAACTATTTTTCTTGAGTTAAAACAATTGAAATGGAGTAAACAGAAGAAAAACAATCTGCTAATTGGCTGTGTGGTAACAATGACGACCATAAGACACTTAGTTATATATTTGCTGTATATTTCTGTATAATTCTATAATTGCAAGTGAGAAAATGTCAAAGGAATCGCAGTGAGCTCCTTATGTTGAGCAAGTTAACAAACATACTTAAAGACATATAAATAAATAGAAAAATGTTGTTTCTTTTTCATGGATTAGTGTCATGCAGGATGCGGATTTGTTTTCTGAGGGACATTATTGTTAGAGACAATATTTAAAACAGGCAGAAGTCAGATTTGCTCACTCAACACTTCAACTTTCACCTGGAAACGGCAAAATTGTCCAATCTACATCTAAATGTGTTTATTTATATGTAAATATCTCATATATCGCTTCAAAGTGGCACCTGCGGCTTATTGACAGGTGCGGCGCGTAAAAGTCAATGTTTCTTAGTCAATTTCGTGGAGCGGCTTTTATTCAGGAGCCCAAAAAATACGGAACATAACCTATAATAATAATTTTTCAATTACCGTATTTTCTGGACTGGAAGTTGCACCAGCCAAAAAATGCATAATAGAGAAGAAAAAACATATTTAAGTCACACTGGAGTATAAGTCATATTTTTGGGGGAAATGTATTTGATAAAATCCAAGACCAAGAACAGACATTTCATCTTGCAATGCAGTTTAAAATAATAACAGATTAGAGAATGCTAGAAGATGTATGATGATGGGATGTACCATTTCTTCTTTCATTTTCTCCTTTGCTGCCGCCAGTTTCTCCACATTAGCTCTACTTTCCTGATTCCAAACGCTGCCTCCTCTCGTTTCCCTCCATCTCCCTCTTCCTCACCTTCTAGCATGGTGAATAGGTGCACGTATGCTAACGCTAACAGCTTCAGCTACATGAGGCACAGATAACTATAGCATAAAGAACATGCTAACAAGTTTAGCAAAGCATCAGTTTTACCCCAAATCACTAAATCCATTGAATTCTTCTTCCTCTGTGTCACTTCTAAACAACTCCACAAACTCCAGAGGAAGAGGAAGTGCAGATTCTTCTTCTGCGTCACTTAGAGCCTAGAGCGCCCTCTTGTGGTTGTCATGTGAAGATAACGAATAATATCACATATAAGTCGCTCTGGAGTATAAGTCGCACGCCGGCCGAACTATGAAAAAAGGTGTGACTTATAGTTTATAAGTCGCGGTATATACAGAATTTGTTTTCCTTAAATGTTTCTGCAGCAAACGATTATCCCTGAAGGTTGAACTGAGGGTAAACAACAGGCAGCCCTGCGCTGTGAGCAGTGACATAACACCCGTTTTATTTTGTGACAGACTTTTGGCAAAAGAACAGAAAAAAACAACTCTGTTCTGGATTAAAAAGAAGAAACAGAGATGTCTAAACGTGTGGAATGAACTGGAGTTACAGGCTGGATCCGTGCCACGACTCGACTTTTGTTTGTCTCAAGGAACATTTTTACAATATTACAGCACTCACAATCATCCGACTAAAACTATAGATTGGTAATAAATCCCGCCCTCGAGCGTTGCTCCCGGTTACCTGAGGACAAATGGCGAGGAGCGATCCCCTCGGCTGATGCACTCTTCTGACAGAAAGCCAATGAAATCAAAGACAAAACAATGGCCCCGGTTCAAACGCACTGTAGAGCTGGAGCGACTCAAAACGCTCTCATCTAATCTACTGTCTGAGCTCCGTCTGCACAGATAACCACGGCAACGCCAGTCCTGCCGCGCCTCTACACTCATCTACGGGCCGGGCAGAGAAAAGGACCGGGCTGAGGGTCAAACGAGAGCTAAACACGTTACAATCGAGTCAACGTCGCAGTTTGAAAGGTCCCAATTAGCAAATCGCCGAGACTGCGATGACGTAAGACCTCGCAAATGCCAAAATAACCTCTTATACTATACTATCGGAAGTATAGACCTTCTAGAGTGTTCTCGTCACAGTGTCGTCTCCCAAATGGAGGCTGAAAATGTTGAACTTTGGACAGAATCTATAAAAACCAAATCGCAACTTACAATGTTTGTCAGAAAACGGGAAATGAGATGTTTTACCAAAAGTGTTCAGGCTTTTCCCAAACTTTGAGCGCCTTCGTTAGACATTTTTAAACGTTTGGAAGAAAAAAGCATTAAAGATTTTTTGCAAAACTGAGCAGAAAGCACTGAAAATATGCCTCTGGTCTTATGAAGTGAACCTAAAATGTGGCTCTTGGACCAACGTTTTAATAGTTGGATTTGGTCCAATAGGTCTTATACTTTACAGTACAGAGGTCTGATAATAAGAAACAAGTATATAACTAACTAAACCCAAAGAATGTTTGTTTAGTCCTGGTTTAAAAGTGGTTTAGTCCTGGTTCTAGTCATAATGCAGACATAATTATGACTGGAATAATACTGGTTTAGTCATTGTGGCACTTTTAGCTCATTATAATACTTTTATCGTCACATATTACCAAACTTTCACGTAAAATAAAGCCAATGTTGGTTGTGAGTTAAAAGGTCAAATAGAATAACCCCGTATCATGCCCGGCTCCAGTTGCAGGCATGAGAATGGTTTATTAACATAGTAAATGCACATTATACACATTAAACTACATGATCGAGGTCAGGAAACGCCAAATAAGATCGACGCCCAATATCAAAAGCTTATTCTATCTTTATTAATCAGGCAATGGAAATGAATGCTTTTCATATCAGTAAAAAACAATTCAAGTAATATTCAATTTAACAGTGTTTAAGGTGATACCAGTACTATAGAATAAGGAGGAGTGTTTGAATCATAAACTACCCGTGTGCAACCAAAAAAAGACACAATATTCACGTCTCTATTGTTTTTTTTTGTTTTTTCCAAGTTTGTTCGTTTGCTTCGGCACATCAGGAGCAATTAACACCTCTGGGCCCGATTTGTACAAGAAAAACACAATTATTTCATGTTAAATTATTTTAAGCAGTCGCATGTATCGCTCACTTAACCGAATGAGTTTTGTTTTTTTTCAACATCCCATGAGTTTAGAAGCACTTTTCACAACCCTCTGAGCCCTGAGCGTGTTTTGGAGCGCTTCCTGCTTCACGGGGAATAAAACACTCTATAATCAGATGCAGAGAGAGCGTTGTGGTCTCATATTAACACAAACGTTATGCTCTTACGTTGTGCCGTGTCTGTACTATGTGGCAAAGAAGATCGGGAAAAAGAAACTCTGGTAAAGGCCCACTAATGACACAATATAAAGTAACATAAAAACATGAATACAAAACAGACAAGAAAAAAAAGGTTGATGGAGATGAGCAAATACAAAGAAGCAAATGTGAGAAAAGTGAGCATACAGTATAGAGAAAAAAGAAAAGATGAAGTGTGAGATAAATGAAAGAGTGAAATGCCTTAATATGCTCCGATTCCGCTTAAAAAAAAAAAAAAAACATGTATATATTGTATATATTTTTTATTATATTTTTTTTTCTTTTTTAAATTAAATTAAATTAAATTTATTGTATATACGTTTCTTTTTTAAAAACTATATTTTTTTATTATGTACGTTTTTTATTTTTCTTTAAAAATATATAATTTTTTCTAAAGAAAAATAAAAAACGTACATAATTAAATTAAAAAATGTTTTCCTTTTTTCTTTTAATATATATGTTTTTATTTTTTCTTCAGATGCCACTCCCTTATTTTATTAATTTAATTATGTTTTCTCTCTTGTTGTGTTGTCTTTTTTTTTTTTTTTTGTAGTACTTAAATCAACAAAAATAGAAAAAGAAATAAAGCTATAAAAGGTACAGGAAAAGTGTTATCTACGTTATACTGTATAATGCAGCGTACATAAATGTATAGCCTTTACATCAAACCGACTGAGCTCCTCCTCACACCACCGTCTTCGTCCCGTTCCAAACCGTGCATTTTATTCCTCCCAAACCGTTGGTAATCTCCAGAAAAAACCTCTAAAATGCTTAATCACTTCATAAATAACTTTGAGAGATATTATGTGCTATATTTTTCATTTATTGAATCGCTCGGCACAGTATAAACTTTCTGTGGGCCATAAAAGCCACAATTGGACTTTTCTGTGATTGTGGCTGGAGCTGCAGGTGGAGCACAAACATCTTAAACACCCCCAAACGCTGAAGCCATCAAACATCCAGAGCCTCCGGTGGCAGGCGCCGCCCGCTCGCTCTCAAACCCACTCCACTCCTTTTGTCTGGCCTTAAAGTGCTCTTTTTTACCTGATATATTCTCAAAAAAGAGTCAATAATGTGTTTTTTTATGTTCTGTAACTGAAATATATCTGGCTTTTTAACACTGCTGGAGCTGTGACGTCCTCGCTGTCTTTTATGCATCTCATTTGACTACATTATTATTTTATTTGATTATATTATCTATTTTATTATCTTATTTTGTATTGTTCTTATTCATTTGTTTTTATTGCTGTGATTGAATTACATTAAGTTCCATTTGTGTGAAATTAGTATTACCGTATTTCCCGGAGTATAAGTCGCACCAGCCAAAAATTGCATAACAGAGAAAAAAAAAACATAACAAAATATATCACATATACTTATACTCCGGAGTGACTTATAAGTATAAATATAAGTATAAGTCGCACTCCGGCCAAAACTATGACAAAAGGTGTACTCATAGTTTGGAAAATACGGTATTTTTATCTGACGTTTAGAGCTAGATAGTTTTACGCCGCCATTATGTGCAGCACTTTGGAAACTATATTATTCATATTATATATTATATAAATAAAGTGGGATTTGATCATGAAAAACAAGAGTGAAAAAAAAAGAAGGGAAGTCGTTTTAAAGTGCACTTTTTGTCAGAATGTTCCACAGTATGGCATTTATCTAGCTCCATGGAGACAAGAAGATGGTGCTCCCAGGCTTATAGTTATAGGTCAGATCTGTGGAGAGGCGAGTCCACGTACAACAATAAGAATACAGGTTTTTGAGCAATAAAATGCCTTGAATAATTATCACTTTTTTGCTGTTGCTTTTTTATGGCTTAACTTTGATTTGATTTGACTGGTTTTATAGTTTTAGGATTATAAAATGAAATTGAGCACTTTTTATACCTTTGTGTTTTTTTAATATTTCGTAACCCTGCATCATTTTTTTTTAAATGATATGTTCTATTTAATTAAAGTAAATCTAGATATAAATTAGGTTTACTGCTATAATATGGAAATGATTATAAATTGTAGCATGGAATTAAGTGGACAAGCAGACCACCTTAAGAGTACGTTCACACTTGTCACTAATTAGTCCTGAATTGAGATCCTTTTAATAAAAATAAAAGTGCTAAAATGTGGTTCTGTTCTGCAGTTTTGAGTTCAGTCCCAGGTCTGATGCGGTGGACGTGGTCGTTATGGAGAAACCACATTCCTTCAAACACGGATTTAAAACGCATTCTATCTTGGGATTGTCTTACAGGGGCGAGGGAGGAGGAGGGTGGAGGAGGGTGGAGGAGGGGTGATGGGTGACACCGACACAGGAAGGACCCTTGACTACGCCCGGGTGCAGTGATGGAGGAGCGGAGAGCGCCGCACGGACACGCTCTTTGTCCACCGTCTTATCTGCTCTCGGCCATTCCTCCTCGAGATTGGAGAAGGAGAGAGAGAGTGAGGAAAGGAGGAAGGAAGAGGAAATGAGAAGGTGAGGAAGAGAGGCAGAGGGAGGGGTTAGAGAGGAAGATGGAGGGAAACGAGAGGAGGAGGCGGCGGTTGGAATCAGGAAAGTAGAGCTAATGTGGAGAAACTGGCGGGAGCAAAGGGGAAAATGAAAGAAGAAAAGGTATGTCCCATCGTCATACATCAAATAATACATTAGTAGGTTGTGTTCACGTGACATCACAAGACTCCTTATTGTTTAAATCTGTGCAGGAGGAAAGCTGTGGTGTTATAAAACGTTTAAAAACAGTAGGTCGCTCGTTTCCCGCGACAAAGTTACGAGCTACGACTTCAGAACGTTGCGGCTGAATGAAACGGTTTGGCTAGCGCTAATACGCGGGCGAAAAAAAGATGCAAACAAGTGTCTCTAACGATGGAATGTGTCGGATATGTCGTTTATGTGGTTGTTGGTCGCTCGTGCGCACAATTGTGACGCGTTACGACAATGGAAATCGCCGTGAAGCGCATCGACCGTAGGCGGGAATCGCTCGATCGTCTTTCGAGTTCACAAGTTGCGACAGTTCCAGGATGTTTTTTGAAAAAGTTGGAAGTTGCGAAGAATACCGGTGACACGTTGCTTGGAAAACACCATTACATCCATATTTATAGGTAATAATATTGTGGATTTTCATTTTATACAATGTTGTTTTGTAAAAAAATAAAGAGAATATAAACTATTTTCAATTTTTCAACTTTATGACCAAGAGTCTAAATTTTCCCACAATTTGCAGTAGGTACAGGGCTGTGGGCGGAGCTAGAGGGTAGGTGGAAACAGACATTTTCTCGACCCAAACCACAAATAACGCCGGACTCAAACAAACATAAATCAATTGAAATAAAAAAAAAAAATAAGCAAATAAACGAAAATTATCTTGACGTGGTAAGTATACATTTAGCGAACTGATGTATACATTTCGAGTCGACTTTAACCCGTCGCGCCGTGAAAGCCACAAGAGTCCCAGATCAGGT
Organism: Eucyclogobius newberryi; assembly: GCF_026437365.1. Taxonomy (NCBI): domain Eukaryota; kingdom Metazoa; phylum Chordata; class Actinopteri; order Gobiiformes; family Gobiidae; genus Eucyclogobius; species Eucyclogobius newberryi. Next base: position 7,948,992 of record NW_027315812.1, read on the forward strand.
TCTGTAGCTATTCTGATAATATTCGGACCGTATTATGTCAAGAAATGAGGTAAATGTTTCTTAAAAAGCTTTATATGTATCAGACAAATGTAAAACGGACCGTAACATTAATCACATTTATAATTTCATACACAAATAAACTGAAAATCAACGTTTGCACATATTCCAAACATGTAGATTATTAATGATTTGATAATAGCTTAAGTCAATATTTTAAATGTTTAAAATGTTTACTGCATAATACAACATTGTGTCGGTAATGCTTTAAAATAAGGTTCATTCATACTTTAAACTACTTACTCTGCGTTAATAAGCACTAGTTATTAGTTTATTAAGCAATTATCTCTTGGTTATCGAAAACTGTAATAAGCAGTGTATTACATGGTGAATAACACACACATGCATTTGTTATGGGCTTATTAACATTTATAAAGGTATTATAAGCCATCTACAAATGCTATTAATTGCCTTATAAGTGCGTAAACAAATAACTGATACTTACTAATGCATTATATTATTATAGAAGTAAACTGTAGTACTTACTTGCTTTGTTTTTACTCATAAATGTACGTACAATCTATATTTTACAGATTGTAACACATCGTCTGTTGTGAAAACTGAACTCCAGAGTCCAGAAAGTGATTTATAAAAATCGAATACATTTTTAATCAATGTCCAAATCGGGTCAAACATCTTTCTCCCACTTTTTGTCCTCGTGAGAATCTCGTCCTTTTGTCCCACGCCAGATAAGAGCGCCACTCTCTCATTTCTCATTATCCTCTCCAGAATTACTTTTTTTATGCTGCTTAATGGAGATTTCATACTTTTGATAATGACAGAAGACAAAACTCACCGTATCTCCTCCCACACCGAGCGCGTTCAGCACGTTAAACTGAACCTGGACTGAACAAGGACCATAACCAGTCCAGTTTTCAAAATAAAAGACTGTATTTTCTGGAGTATAAGTCGCACCAGCCAAAAAATGCATAATAGAGAAGAAAAAAACATATAAGTCGCACTGGAGTATGAAATGCGGTTGCAAATGTGAAAATAACAAATAATATCACATATAAGTCGCTCCGGAGTATAAGTATATAAGTATAAATATAAGTATAAGTCGCACCCCGGCCAAAACTTTGAAAAAAGGTGCGACTTATAGTCCGGAAAATACAGTAACACGTGTGAATGCACTGCTAATGTATGTGTAACATGTGTATTTGTTTCTAATATAAAGATAAGAACCTATATTTGTCCCAAAATAAGGAAATTCTACTGTTGCAACACAGATTAGGCACAGAAGTGTAATAATAAAACAGATAACATTAAAAAATAACGTATATATACAATAAAATACTCTTATTTGGTATCTCCCATAGCTAGGATGCACTGGGTCTCAGCGTTGCCGGGACTTATTGTCACATTAAAAATCAAACCAACCCGGGGCCCTATGTAAAAAGAGCCCCCCCTAGTGCTATTTCTGTAGTCACATCATCACACAGATGGAAAAACAAAATGCGAGCCAGGCCCAATCTGAGAAATGTGATTCATATTCCCTGTGAAAAGATAAAGCCCAGTCCCACTGAAACTAGTCTGAAACTTGCTGTGCTAAATGTCAGATCCTTATGTAACAAATCTCTCTTAGTTAATAATTTTATTTCTTCTTCTAATCTTGATTTTATGTTTTTAACTGAAACATGGCTTGACAAAAACACAGGAAATGTAGTTCTGATAGAATCTGCTCCACCCAACTTTAAGTTTGAATCTGAAACACGAGAAAACAAAAAAGGGGGTGGAGTCTGTGCTGTCTTTAGAGATGAAATAATTACCCGCAGGTTGTCTTTTGGGGTGTTTTCATCATTTGAGTATGTATCCTTTAAAATGGAGCTAAAATGGTCTCCATCCATTCTCTTCATTGTTTTATACAAGCCTCCCCAGCACTGCCAAAGTTTTATTGATGATTTTACTGAGATGCTTTCAGTCATATGCACAGACTTTGATGGTTTGGTCATTACAGGTGATTTCAATGTGCATGTTGATAATATTTGTGACAGAAACGCTAAAGAGCTTGATGCTGTCCTTGAAACCTTCAGTCTTACTCAGCATGTGAGAGGCCCCACCCACAGCAAAGGACACACTCTAGATCTCATAATTACAAAGGGGGTAAATATTTCAAATGTTAATGTGATCGATGGTGCTCTGTCTGATCATTTCTGTGTCTTCTTTGACCTGTCTGTTTCTCCCAAACCTCCGGTTGGTCCTGCAGTTGTTCAGAGGAGACACATAAGTGATGACACAGGTGCACTGTTTATGGAAATGATAAACTTTGAAAATGTCTCATGTTCTAATGTAAATGATTTGTTGAACTCTGTTACATCTAGTGTTTTGAATGTTCTGGACACCATCGCCCCTATAAAGGCTAAAATGGTTAAAAATAAGCAGAAGGCGCCGTGGAGAAATGATGATTCGGTCAGGGCACAGAAAAGGGAGTGCCGCAGGGCCGAACGGAAATGGCGCAAGTCAAAGCTCCAGGTTCAAAAAGAGATTTACAAAGAAAAGCTGAACATGTACAACCTAATCTTATGTAAAACTAGGGAAAGATATTTTTCTGAAATAATTGGAAGCTGCAGTAACAACTCGCGTGTCCTGTTTGCCACAGTAAACAGATTAACAAACCCTCCAGCTCAGCTGCCGTTAGAACTCATTTCCACATCCAAGTGTAATGAGTTTGCATTATTCTTTAATGACAAAGTTCAGGGCATTAAAAATGCTATAAATCCCACAATGCAAAAAATTACCCTAAAACCACCAAGACACTTAGAGCTAACTCACTTTGCACCAGTAACTGACAAAACTGTCCATGAGATCATCACCAGTCTGAGTTCATCTACATGCTGCCTTGATGTGTTACCCACCAGATTTCTAAAGTCTGTGCTGAACAGTTTGTTAGCACCATTCACTCACATAGTTAACATGTCGCTTCAATCTGGAACATTCCCAATGTCTTTGAAAACTGCGGTCATAAAGCCTCTCCTAAAGAAGAGCAGTCTTGATGCCGCAGTACTGAGTCATTACCGGCCCATCTCTAATCTGCCATTTTTGGGCAAAGTCCTTGAAAAGGTTGTTTACCAACAGCTCACAGATTTCCTCTTAATAAACAACTCATTTGATGTTTTTTCAGTCAGGTTTTAGACCTCATCACAGCACTGAGACTGCTCTTGTCAAGGTGACAAATGACATCCGCCTGAACACTGACACGGGCAAAGCCTCAGTCTTAATTCTGTTAGATCTGAGTGCTGCTTTTGACACTGTCGATCATGGGATCCTCTTACAGAGACTAGAGGACTGGGTGGGCATCACTGGCACTGCCCTAAACTGGTTAAGGTCCTATCTGGAAGACAGGAAGTACTTTGTTGAAATTGGTAGCTGTGTCTCAGACCACATGACCCTGACCTGTGGAGTGCCCCAAGGGTCAGTCCTGGGTCCCCTTCTGTTCAACCTCTACATGCTGCCGTTAGGTCAGTTGATACGCAGTGAAAATGTGTCCTATCACAATTATGCAGACGACACTCAGATCTATGTTTCACTATCGGCAGGTGACTATGGACCAGTAGATTCACTCTGTCACTGCATCCAACAGATCAGTTTGTGGATGCAAAACAACTTTCTCCAGCTGAACTCAGACAAGACTGAAATAATCGTTTTTGGCCCACAGAAACAAAGAGAAAGTGTTAGCGGTCACCTCCAGAGTCTCGCTCTAAAACCTACAAACCAAATTAGAAATCTGGGGGTAATAATGGACTCAGACTTGAACTTTAATAGCCACGTCAAATCAATAACATCAGCAGCTTTTTACCATCTAAAAAACATTGCCAAAATCAAAAATATAGTGTCAAAACCAGATTTAGAGAGACTTATCCATGCGTTTGTCTCCAGTAGATTAGACTACTGTAACGGCCTGCTCACTGGCCTCTCCAAACGAGCTGTAAAACAGCTGCAGTACATCCAGAACGCTGCTGCTCGGGTCCTGACTAGAACCAGGAAGTACGATCACATTAGTCCTGTTCTCAGGTCTCTGCACTGGCTCCCTGTGGCTCAGAGAATAGACTTTAAAGCAGGTCTGCTTGTGTACAAGTCTCTCCATGGCCTAGCACCAAAGTACATCTTGGATATGTTAGTGCCATATGAACCATCTCGGACTCTGAGGACCTCAGGGACCGGCCTCTTGCTGGTGCCCAGAGTCAGGACAAAACATGGGGAATCTGCGTTTCAGTTTTATGCAGCTAAAATCTGGAACAGTCTTCCTGAAGATGTGAGACAGGCTTCTACTCTGACAATGTTCAAATCTAAGCTAAAAACAGTTTTGTTTAGCTGCGCATATGACTGAAAGGATTTTTTCTTTGCACTCTTCTCTTTTGTTTGTGATTTTATTAGTTTAGAAAATCAGTTGGATTGATAATTTTTAATTTAGTTAATTTTATTGTATTTCTGTTTCTGTAATTTCTTTGTGATTTGAATGCATTTTTCCTGCTGTGAAGCACTTTGAATTGCCTTGTGTATGAAATGTGCTCTACAAATAAACTTGCCTTGCCTTGCCTTATTTACAGCATAATGTTCATCAATACGTGCTTTTCCTTCACAAACAAATACATCAATAAAAAGGCAGATGATTAAGAGCTTTTTTTTAAATATACCTTTTGAATAGGTTTTGATGAGTTTTTTGTACGACTTTTTGAAAAACAAGGGAAGATTTGAGCAGGCGATAGAAAAATGGTAAATATGTTCCACTGTCAGTTTGTATTAGGGATCGGAACAAAAAAACAAACCAGAAAATAAAACATATGGCATAATTAAAAGCAGAAAAACATGCACATTTCCCCATTTTCCGCTCCATACATCAACTATTAAGAAGCATTTATGTTTTCTTCCTTTGCACCAAGTCTAAGCCGCTTTACATTTTGTCCCTGGGGCGACTTTCAGACTCTTTCAAATACTCCAAAGTGTGAAATGTGGATTACCGAACTGACAATAATCACTCATTTAAAGCCGCGGTCTGTCACAAACGCCACGGTAATGTCGTTTGAAATGGCTCCAGTCAAACAGAGTTGAACGCGTCGAGAGACTCTGATTTACAAATGACTGTAAACTTCCTGGAGGCGTTTTCCTGTCTAATTGAAACGCATCACAGTTTATTAGCGCGCACAGTTAGAGTCGGAGCGCGGAGGGAACGCGGAGGAAACACGGAGGGAACGCGGAGGAAACACGGAGGGAACGCGGAGGAAACACGGAGGGAACGCGGAGGAAACACGGAGGAAACGCGGGGGAAACACGGAGGGAACGCGGAGGGAACACGGAGGGAACACGGAGGGAACGCGGAGGAAACACGGAGGAAACGCGGGGGAAACACGGAGGGAACGCGGAGGAAACACGGAGGAAACACGGAGGGAATGCGGAGGAAACACGGAGGAAACACGGAGGGAATGCGGAGGAAACACGGAGGGAACGCGGGGGAAACACGGAGGGAACGCGGAGGAAACACGGAGGAAACACGGAGGGAATGCGGAGGGAACGCGGAGGAAACACGGAGGAAACACGGAGGAAACGCGGGACGCATTATGAGCGCGTTGCCCGCTAACAGAGTGCCGGGTCGAGTTGGATGCCCAGGATGAGACCAAACACTATATTATGGATAAAATGCAACGGAACAATTTTTAAAGGCATCCTACCAGAGCCGCAGGGCGTGTCAGCGTCCTACCAGAGCTGCAGGGCGTGTCAGCGTCCTACCAGAGCCGCAGGGCGTGTCAGCGTCCTACCAGAGCCGCAGGGCGTGTCAGCGTCCTACCAGAGCTGCAGGGCGTGTCAGCGTCCTACCAGAGCCGCAGGTGTGTCAGTGTCCTACCAGAGCCGCAGGGCGTGTCAGCGTCCTACCAGAGCCGCAGGGCGTGTCAGCGTCCTACCAGAGCCGCAGGGCGTGTCAGCGTCCTACCAGAGCTGCAGGGCGTGTCAGCGTCCTACCAGAGCTGCAGGGCGTGTCAGCGTCCTACCAGAGCCGCAGGTGTGTCAGTGTCCTACCAGAGCCGCAGGGCGTGTCAGCGTCCTACCAGAGCCGCAGGGCGTGTCAGCGTCCTACCAGAGCCGCAAGGCGTGTCAGTGTCCTATCAGAGCCGCAGGGCGTGTCAGCGTCCTACCAGAGCCGCAGGGCGTGGTGTCAGTGTCCTACCAGAGCCGCAGGGCGTGTCAGCGTCCTACCAGAGCCGCAGGGCGTGGTGTCAGCGTCCTACCAGAGCCGCAGGGCGTGTCAGCGTCCTACCAGAACCACAGGCCGTGTCAGCGTCCTACCAGAGCCGCAGGGCGTGTCAGCGTCCTACCAGAGCCGCAGGTGTGTCAGTGTCCTACCAGAGCCGCAGGGCGTGTCAGCGTCCTACCAGAGCCGCAGGGCGTGTCAGCGTCCTACCAGAGCCGCAAGGCGTGTCAGTGTCCTATCAGAGCCGCAGGGCGTGTCAGCGTCCTACCAGAGCCGCAGGGCGTGGTGTCAGTGTCCTACCAGAGCCGCAGGGCGTGTCAGCGTCCTACCAGAGCCGCAGGGCGTGGTGTCAGCGTCCTACCAGAGCCGCAGGGCGTGTCAGCGTCCTACCAGAACCACAGGCCGTGTCAGCGTCCTACCAGAGCCGCAGGGCGTGTCAGCGTCCTACCAGAGCCGCAGGGCGTGGTGTCAGCGTCCTACCAGAGCCGCAGGGCGTGTCAGTGTCCTATCAGAGCCGCAGGGCGTGTCAGCGTCCTACCAGAGCCGCAGGGCGTGGTGTCAGCGTCCTACAAGAGCCGCAGGGCGTGTCAGCGTCCTACCAGAGCCACAGGCCGTGTCAGCGTCCTACCAGAGCCACAGGCCGTGTCAGCGTCCTACCAGAGCCGCAGGGCGAAGATCGTAGGCTCGATGTGTCTCAGCTCCACATGGAATAAGCTCCAGCTGCAGTGGAGACACGACCAAATCATTACCAGAAGAAGAACTAAACATTAGCTCTGATGATCTTAAACTGGTGAAAGGTTTAATGTTTACACAAATAATTATATACGATATATAAATACATAAGGAAATGCATAATGTGCAAATAATCAATTCCTATTGATGTTAACAGTATAAATACTAAAAGGAGTGGTTTAGCAATCAGGCTGTGGCAAGTTGTACATGAGGCAAAACATCCTAGTATCAAAGTACATTCAAAAGTCATTGTAGCATAAATAAGACTGGACAGGCTAAATACAGGAAAAGGCATTTGCAATAATCCTTAAATCAGTCAAAGTTCAAGCACAAACAACAGTTAGCCTGTCTATGCTAATGCTAACGCTAGCTTAGCATGCTAGCATCACAATATGTCTTAGTCAACACTCACGAAATCCTCAGTATTGTCAAACACAATGGCAGCAACGGACTCTCCACTGACCTGTAGTTAGCTCTAAAAGTGAGTAATAGAGCACTTAGAGATCATAACATTAAGTCAAAGAGCGACTGTGTTGTGATTGTTTGACACGAGTCTGTTCACATCTCATCAGCCTCACACTGACCAGGGAAAGTACTGACCAGGGAAAGTACTGACCAGAGAAAGTACTGACCAGGGAAAGTACTGACCAGGGAAAGTACTGACCAGGGAAAGTACTGACCAGAGAAAGTACTGACCACGGAAAGTACTGACCAGAGAAAGTACTGACCAGGGAAAGTACTGACCAGGGAAAGTACTGACCAGAGAAAGTACTGACCAGGGAAAGTACTGACCAGGGAAAGTACTGACCAGGGAAAGTACTGACCAGAGAAAGTACTGACCACGGAAAGTACTGACCAGAGAAAGTACTGACCAGGGAAAGTACTGACCAGGGAAAGTACTGACCAGGGAAAGTACTGACCAGAGAAAGTACTGACCACGGAAAGTACTGACCAGAGAAAGTACTGACCAGGGAAAGTACTGACCAGGGAAAGTACTGACCAGGGAAAGTACTGACCAGAGAAAGTACTGACAAGGGAAAGTACTGACCAGAGAAAGTACTGACCAGGGAAAGTACTGACCAGGGAAAGTACTGACCAGAGAAAGTACTGACCAGAGAAAGTACTGACCACGGAAAGTACTGACCAGAGAAAGTACTGACCAGGGAAAGTACTGACCAGAGAAAGTACTGACCAGGGAAAGTACTGACCAGGGAAAGTACTGACCAGAGAAAGTACTGACCAGGGAAAGTACTGACCAGAGAAAGTACTGACAAGGGAAAGTACTGACCAGAGAAAGTACTGACCAGGGAAAGTACTGACCAGGGAAAGTACTGACCAGAGAAAGTACTGACCAGGGAAAGTACTGACCAGGGAAAGTACTGACCAGAGAAAGTACTGACCAGGGAAAGTACTGACCAGAGAAAGTACTGACCAGGGAAAGTACTGACCAGAGAAAGTACTGACACAGTCGGTCCCAACACGTTTTGACAGACGACTGAACAAACACGTGAGGCATTTGAACATAATGTAGGAGGGACTGGATCAGGTAAGGAAAGTGCCCAGTGCTCCCATTGGTCGAGCACAATCACTGTGACTACCGTATTTTCCGGACTATAAATCACACCTTTTTTCACAGTTTTGGCCGAGGTGCGACTTATACTTATATTCATACTTATATACTTGCGACTTATATGTGATATTATTTGTTATTTTCACACTTGCAACCGCATTTCATTCTCCAGTGCGACTTATGTATGTTTTTTTCTTCTTTGTTATGCATTTTTTGGCTGGTTCGACTTACACTCCGGAGCGACTTATAGTCCAGAAAATACGGTACATGAATGATTAAAATGGCAGGTGCTATTTAGGTGCAATATTTGATCATTTGTATTTATTAGTTTAGCTCTAACCAGCGGAAACATTACGTTGATGAACACTGTAACATAATACACTGTAGCTGGCGAAAGAAACGCCGTTAAATATACATAATGTTTCTATAAGAGCGGAGATTGCGTTAATGCTCGGAACCGTATGCGATGTTATGAGAAGTGAACACAGGCTCATCCATCTGTAGACCGAATGCCACGAGCAACAGGACGTGATCCAAGCTGTTGCCTGTACATTAAGTTCCAGCGTGCGAAAGTCAGTTTGATTGGCAGCGTGTTGTTGGAAATAGCTGCTAATAACCCAGCGTGCGCGTTGACCTCCTCGCTCCCTTAAACACAAGAGTAAAAAGCATTGATTTCTTTACATTAAACGTTGCGGGAAAAGGCCTTGATTTCTCCGACGTGAGGAATTGTTGGACACGCCGCATGCATTTAAATGGATTCTCGCTCCATTGTCTGTAGAGTTGCGCTCGTAGCTTCAACCGTGTGAAAAAATGGCTGTAAGAGTTGACTTTGCTCTTGACACTGCACGGAATTGAAGTTACCGTATTTTCCGGAGTATAAGTCGCACCGGTGTATAGGTCGCACCAGTCAAAAAATGCATAATAGAGAAGAAAAAAACATATGAAAATGAGAAAGAAGGCAAAAGAAATACAATCGTCGGCATAATTTGCATAAAAATACTAATAAAAGTACTAAAATAAAATCGAGATATCATATTTTAACAAAACAAAATAGTGTGATTAAAACACAACAAATGAAAATATTTCACAATGCAGATTTAGACTACCGTATTTTCCAGACTATAAGTCGCACCTTTTTTCATAGTTTTGGCAGAGGTGCAACCTATACTTATATTTATACTTATATACTTATACTCCCGAGCGACTTATATGCAATATTAGTTGTTATTTTCACACTTGCAACCGCATTTCATACTCCAGTGCAGTCCAGTTTTTTCTATATTATGCAATTTTAGGCCAGTGCGACTTATACTCCAGTGCAGCTTATAGTCCGGAAAATACAGTACTTTTATTTTTTGACTAATTGCCCTTTAGTACTGGCTTTATGCATGAGTTGCACAGTCTAACACATGTAGTAGAACATATACGCAATATTGCAGTATTTCATTAATTTTATATATATTTAATAGTTTATCCAACATCAAAACATGCTGTATTCAGACCCGAGCATTGTGCGATTGACAAACTCCCTCTTGTTGCAGGACCACAACACGACTCCTTTTGAAGCATTCATGGAATCAATGCGGCTCTTTAAATTATTCACGGCGTAGCTACAGTAGACGCCGTGCACTCCTCGGGAACAACACCGGGGCAGAAACAGAAAACACGTAACTGATGTTTGTTACGTACTCGACATGTCTGACGGAGCACGTGTTTATTCTGGCACGTTCCGCTCGGCCATTATCACATCCGCGCTGGAATTAGCGGCGGAATATTGATGCGGGGAGTGCGGCGGACCGGCTGCGAGGAGGTTTTGTGTTCTGAATCCACGTGCAAATACGACGCGCTGGAGTGGAACGCGTCGCTCGGGACGAAAAAAAAAATCTAATTTGTCAGCGGCAGAATTAGTCGGCGAGATGAAGAGAGACGTTTTAGCCCGAAAATGCGAAATGTGAATTTGTAAATAGCCGCTGTCAGTTTTCCACAGATGTGATTTAAGTCCACAGCGTTTCTATGAATGTAAAACATGTACGGATTTATGAATAATGACGTACATGTGTTATAAAGGTGGAGGGTCTGATCCGTGGAGAGGCGGCACAGCAAGAATACACGTTATTCAAGGTCGTTTTAGATGTAATGCGTTTAATGTCATGCAGTGGAACATTCCAGACTTAAAGGTCCCATATCATTCAAAATCGACTTTTCAGAGCTTTTAACCTTCTTACAATACTACTGGTGCCTCATGTGTGCCAACGTGTTTTTTTGATTGATTCCTGCAGTTTTTAGCAAGAGTACAGTCTATATCCTTTTCCTCAGATCTGCAGATGGACTACTCACTGCATGGCCTCCCCTCCCCCCTCCCAATCTTTATTTGGTTAGAAATGTATTTAAAAAGTCTCAATGTGCAATAGAAATAATCATTTGATGAACATTTTTAGTAGATTATTTCACAATGATAAAAATGATCTACTAAAATTGTTGTTAGTTTGAAAAGTACACATTACTTTCTATAGATTAGGCATTTCCTCATTAGGATTTGTGTTAGCACGCCATCTACTGGCAGCAGAGGGAATTACCATGAGGAAATACACAAAAGCTAGCTTGCATGTAGTACTGAGTACTGAGTTGTCATGTGACTTTTGAGGCTCAGAGAAGATGACCTCGTTAACACAATTAATGAATCAAGAATGAAGCTAAATAAAACTTCATGTGTGTTTTTGATGAGACGTGTATATATGCTATAGCCCTTGTGTATATGTGTACATATGCTATAGCCCTTGTGTATATGTATATATGCTATAGCCCTTGTGTATATGTATATATGCTATAGCCCTTGTGTATATGTATATATGCTATAGCCCTTGTGTATATGTGTACATATGCTAAAGCCCTTGTGTATATGTATATATGCTATAGCCCTTGTGTATATGTGTATATGTATATATGCTGTAGCCCTTGTGTATATGTGTATATACGCTATAGCCCTTGTGTATATGTGTATATGTATATATGCTATAGCCCTTGTGTACATGTATATATGCTATAGCCCTTGTGTATATGTGTATATGTATATATGCTATAGCCCTTGTGTATATGTATATATGCTATAGCCCTTGTGTATATATGTGTATATGTATATATGCTATAGCCCTTGTGTATATGTATATTTGCTATAGCCCTTGTGTATATGTATATATGTATATATGCTATAGCCCTTGTGTATATGTATATATGTATATATGCTATAGCCCTTGTGTATATGTATATATGCTATAGCCCTTGTGTATATGTGTATATACGCTATAGCCCTCGTGTATATGTGTATATGTATATATGCTATAGCCTTTGTGTATATGTATATTTGCTATAGCCCTTGTGTATATGTGTATATGTATATATGCTATAGCCTTTGTGTATATGCTATAGCCCTTGTGTATATGTGTATATACGCTATAGCCCTCGTGTATATGTGTATATATGTATATGTGTATATGTGTATATGTATATGTGTATATGTGTATATATGTATATATGTATATATGTATATGTGTATATGTGTATATGTATGTGTATATATGTATATGTGTATATATGTGTATATATGTGTATATATATGTATATATATATATGTATATGTATATGTGTATATGTATATATGTATATATGTATGTGTATATATGTATAGACCCAGAGCGGACAGCAGCTTCTGTTCGAGCTCTGCACATGCTCTGAGGACCACACAGCCTCAAACACAAACGCCTTCAACAAACGGACTTTTATCTTTTAGAGCCTCTGTTCATGTTTATAATGATCAGATGTTAGTTAGACATACAGTTATTTAACAACACAAAACGCTAATTTGTGTAATAAATTGCTCAATGAAGTCATCTTATTTATAATTGAAGCACTTTCTTATGTTATGAAAGGTTAGCTCAATAGGTTAAATGTTTCACGTGTTCAAAGCCGACCCTCACATGCCACTGATCATATCTGACGTAGTGGTAATCACATGTACAGCGACATAGACCCAGAACAGCTAATCTGCTCAGCGAGGGGTCGGAATTAGTCATTAAACAAGCAGCTTCTCATTAGCATCACAAACGTAGACACAGCTAAATATAGGAAGTGGGAACGTAATATCCATCGTTTTCTAAGCAGCGGCTTCCAGGAAAAAATAAGAAAAAACAAAAGAAAAAACAAATTCTTCTTGCAGCATATTGATTTATTTAGTAAACTTCTGGGGGACAAATATGATACATGAGCTCACTGCAGAGAGCGGGGGCTTTGATTAGAAGTGTATTAAAAGATAAAAGGGAAATCAATGCATGCGTAAGTTTCATATTTGTACAAGCTTTATATAAGTCTAAAAACAAGCAAGTTAGCACAAAATCCAAGCATTGGGAAATGTTTGACACTTTTTCCGTAGTGGATATAAATGCAACTAGTAGAAACAATTATAGAAATGTTTGTTGTAGCAGGTAATGTTGTGCAGTTATTAGCACAAATAAATACCCTTTTTTTAAATTATGCTCAAATGTGCCTGGTCCCGGTTCAGGCTCATGTATCACGCAACAATTGGACTGTAATTTGGACTGTAACCGGCCTCCTGCTGGTGCCAGAGTCAGGACTAAACATGGACCGACCTCCTGCTGGTGCCAGAGTCAGGACTAAACATGGACCGGCCTCCTGCTGGTGCCAGAGTCAGGACTAAACATGGACCGGCCTCCTGCTGGTGCCAGAGTCAGGACTAAACATGGACCGACCTCCTGCTGGTGCCAGAGTCAGGACTAAACATGGACCGGCCTCCTGCTGGTGCCAGAGTCAGGACTAAACATGGACCGGCCTCCTGCTGGTGCCAGAGTCAGGACTAAACATGGACCGGCCTCCTGCTGGTGCCAGAGTCAGGACTAAACATGGACCGGCCTCCTGCTGGTGCCAGAGTCAGGACTAAACATGTACCGGCCTCCTGCTGGTGCCAGAGTCAGGACTAAACATGGACCGGCCTCCTGCTGGTGCCAGAGTCAGGACTAAACATGGACCGGCCTCCTGCTGGTGCCAGAGTCAGGACTAAACATGGACCGGCCCTCCTGCTGGTGCCAGAGCCAGGACTAAACATGGACCGGCCTCCTGCTGGTGCCAGAGTCAGGACTAAACATGGACCGGCCTCCTGCTGGTGCCAGAGTCAGGACTAAACATGTACCGGCCTCCTGCTGGTGCCAGAGTCAGGACTAAACATGGACCGGCCTCCTGCTGGTGCCAGAGTCAGGACTAAACATGTACCGGCCTCCTGCTGGTGCCAGAGTCAGGACTAAACATGGAGCGTTTTGTGATTTCTGTAATTTCTTTATGATTTTGAAGCATTTTTGCTGTTGTGAAGCACTTTGAATTGCCTTGTGTATGAAATGTGCTCTACAAATAAACTTGTCTTGCCCAATTTGAGTGTGAAACACAAATGTGCAGAAACATGACATTTGTTTTCTTCTTTAAAAAACGATGAAGCTACTTGGAAGCAGGAAGTGTAACTTATAGCTCTGGCCTCTGGAGAGCTGTGAAAAGCGCTTATGCGGTAAACTCATTGCTGTGAATTATTAGGATGTGTTTATGCTGAAAAGAGTTCAACATTAACTAGTTCTGTTTTTCACATTTATAAGACTATAAAAGTCAGGCACAGCATCTTGAAACACATTTGTCCAGCTGATAGAATTAAAGTTGCTTTTTTTTAGCATCTCCAAACATAAAGATGTTTTATTTCAACAAGTACATCTGTTTTTTACAGTTACATTTATTTCCCGTGTGAATCAAAACACGTCCAAGGTGACAGCAGTTGTATAGAAATAAATTAGTTGCATTTTAACCATTACTTTATTTATTTTATTTAGGCCAGGCAAGTTTATTTGTAGAGCACATTTTATACACAAGGCAATTCAAAATTGTATTTATTTTATTTTATTTCATTTATTTATTTTATTTCATTTATTTCATTTATTTCATTTATTTCATTTATTTATTTTATTTATTTTATTTATTTTATTTATTTTATTTATTTTATTTATTTTATTTATTTTATCCTTGTTTTCACGCCATCACTGTGGTTTTGTTGACTGATCTGTTTGGTATTCTTTTGATATGTCCTCTTAAAAACTTAAAAAGAAAGTATTAAAAAATTTGTTAAATGTTAATGTGACAAAAATGGAGCTTTTGTTTTGTTTTTGGATTCCCCCCTTCCCCTGCGTCGATGCCGCTTTGGTGTGAATCAAAGCTCGTTTGGAGCTGGACATTAGTTTTCGCTCTGACAGATCGGTCGGTCGAGATGTGTTTTCATGGTTTAAATCTGGTCGGCCGCGATGAGACTTCAAAGCGAAGCGCTAATCTGTCCCGTCTCCACCGAAGCGGCAGCCGCCAGTTCAAGGAGGAAGTAAAAGTGAAAATAACACGACGGACACATTAGCATTTTCATAAAGGTAAACTCAGATTAACCTGAAACATCAGTGACTTTGTTTTCCCGTCCCTTGTTCTTCTGATAAACAGTTTTCAACAAAGGGAAACGCTACAAAACATTGGGAAAAGGAGCAGGTTGTTTATATGCCATTTCTGATTTGACATAAAGATAAGATGCTACGTTTGGGAGCAGGTCCACACCCATTTCACATTTTGTTCATTATAAACCGCAATATTCATCTAAAATGCCTGAATAATAGAAACAAATACGTTGATTTCCTGTTTAAAACTGCGGAACATTTCCCCATCTTTTACGTGTTTTTATTTTTGAAAAGTGTTTTTAGTCTTTTCCTTCTTTTTTTCCCCTTTTTTTCCTCTCTTTTTTAATTCCCCCCTTTTTTCTCTCTTTCCTTCTCTAATACTTTTTTTTGGTTGTCTTTTTTGTCTTATATATATATATATATATATATATATATATATATATATATATATATATATATTACTATTATTATTATTATTAAGATTTTTTTTTTTTTTTCATTTTTATTTCTTTTTCTTCTTCTAGTTACAGGACAAAACAGAAATACTCAAACACGCGCCAATCAATTAAAATGTCACTTTGACTCAGACATTTTAATATTACAAACAGTTGCAGTTATTTTGCAACAGTGACGTCCGTAATCGGTCTGAAACTTGCCGTCCACCGTCGTGTTTATCAGATCCACACGAGGCAGGAATACAAATCACATACTCACAAAAATATGTCTGGACAACTTCACCGCAAGAATGCTGAGCTTATTCACTTAATGAAAAATGGTGATTACCGTATTTTCCGGACTATAAGTTGCACCTTTTTTCATAGTTTTGGCCGGTGTACGACTTATACTTATATTTATACTTATATACTTTTACTCCGGAGCGACTTATATGTAATATTATTTGTTATTTTCTCATTTCATACTCCAGTGCCACTTATATATGTTTTTTTCTTCTCTATTATAAATTTTTTGGCTGGTGCGACTTATACTCCGGAAAATACGATAATCAGAGGCTTTAAGTACGAAGCTGGCTGAACGCACGCAATTACATCTTGTTTTTAACTCAGTACATTTTAATAGCGTGTATCTAATACGATCAATCCATGCATAATCATTTGAAAGAATATTTAAAGTGTATTACTCCTGTTTATAACTGGCACTGACACTATCGCCTTTGTGAGCAACAATGTGTACTTTCAGTTCGATCTATTCTCCAAAAAGAGTCAAAACTACATGTGAGGTACGTTTCATCCGGCCGTTTATGGGACAATATCATTACTTCTTCATTCGGATTGTTTTATTTCAGAAAGCAGTTTATTTTAGTGATAATGCCGATAATCGTAACGCTAACGTGTGATATCGCTCTGTTCCTCTGGTCCTTGATCTTCTTTGTTATCACTTCATATTGTATTTACTGCAGTTTAAGATTCCTGAAAAAGGCGTTCTTTATTTCAGTGTGATGGGATGTAATATGTGTGATTAAAGTATCTCAATAAAATAATCATAAAGTAATAGATAAATACGCCGCTTCTCTGGCGGAGGGACCGTGACCTGCCGCACTTTTTTTTCCCGCGGCTTTCCCAAGACTCTTCCTCGGTACGGAATTAAACGTATCTATCTAAGCGGAGACAAGCAGGTAACGCCACCGGGTTAAGTTTTCCAAGATATTAAAGGGCAATAAAAGCAATTCTAATTGAAGAAATGCATTACAGATACGTTTAATGTCTTACTGCGGAAAAAGTAGGAACATTTCTTGCTCCAAACTTCACATTTCTTGCTCCAAACTTCACATTTCTTGCTCCAAACTTCACATTTCTTGCCCCAAACTTCACATTTCTTGCCCCAAACTTCACATTTCTTGCCCCAAACTTCACATTTCTTGCTCCAAACTTCACATTTCCTGCCCCAAACTTCACATTTCTTGCCCCAAACTTCACATTTCTTGCCCCAAACTTCACATTTCTTGCCCCAAACTTCACATGTCTTGCTCCAAACTTCACATTTCCTGCTCCAAACTTCACATTTCTTGCTCCAAACTTCACATTTCCTGCTCCAAACTTCACATTTCCTGCTCCAAACTTCACATTTCCTGCTTCAAACTTCACATTTCCTCACCGTAAGTTGGTTATAAATGTCACACATCTTGGCTCCGGTGCCCTAAGTTATTATTGAAAACAGATTGAGCTTCATAAACATAAACTGCTGATGGCGTCCCAGAGGTGAGCTTATTCTCAGAGTGATCATGAGCGCTGACGGTTAGAATCCTGGGAGGTCTATTTCCGGGCACCGGGTTTGACTTGGGCACAGTTTGAGGGAGGAGAACGGTCACGATGGTCCTAAACCCTGTGGAAATATTGTGTACTGGGATAGTGCTCGTGAGACTGGAGAATACAGGAACAGTACACCAACAATACAGGAGCAACTGGATCCGGACACTACGGGTAATTGTAATATTCTGGATGTAATCAAACCCATGTTCCCCGGTACCTGGGTTAGAGTCTGGGTTTGGGTTATTTACTGCTATATTTTATGCTGTAAAACCATACATTTGTGCACAGCTTTTGGGGCCGTGGAACCTGAACCAGTAGCCTTGTTCCCCCTTTCATAGAAAAGGGGGAATATAGGTACGCACTCAAACACAGGTTGACTACGCAGTTATTTGTAAAAAATCTGTGTTTATTTGACATTTTGCAACAAGTGTTAACCTTCCACATGACCCAGAGGCTTTATTTGGTTCACATACAGTAGAGTAGAGTAGAGTAGAGTAGAGTAGAGTAGGGCAGGGTTTAAACACAGGCCAAGCGTTCAAAAAGTTGCATTCATCTCCAATCTGGCTGAAACGTTACCATTGAGTCTGTATCACGCCTTTGTTAGTCTTTGAGGATAAAATGGTAGATGGTAATAGTGATTTGCAATAAAAACACATTGGTTGGAAGGGCACAGTTTGGCCATAGTTTGGACGCCACTGGTTTAATCGACGCCCTAAACCCGGATTAAACCACAAGGATCTCGACTAAAGGTCAAAGTGAATCAAGTCTTATCAGTGAGCGGAGAGAATAAAAGGAAGTAAATCATGTTCGATATGGTCCAAACAGGGGCTGATCCAGCTCTAAACTTCACCAGATCTTCATTTCCCTTCCGTCCATTACAACGTACTACCTTGAAAACGCCCCGCCCAATCTGGTGTCGGAAGAGCGTTGGGTCTGGTTAGCGCGTGGATGGGGCGACCAATGGGAAGACCTGTTGCTGTAGCGAGGCTGGAGTGCTATAGTTGCGTCATTGGGCAAAATACTTCAAGATTTAAAAACTAAAGAAGTATTTGTAACTCCTCCCAATCCTCCACCCGTTTCATTCATAGCATCCACACCCACTCATACATCACAGTAGATAACAAAACGTACAAAACAAGAAGAAAAAAAGAAACAAAAATGGCAAGAAATGTTTAAGAATTGTATCTCAAAATTGGGCATATATTCCATTTATTGCTCCAATAACTTGCCATTCCCCGTTGCAATTATTCTCTCCAAAGTATATTGACATTTTAAAAACGTTGCAAGCATAAATTTGATCTTGTCTGTGTCAAATGTGCCTGTAACCACGGCGAATGCACTTCAGCACCCAAAGAAATGTGCCTGGTCGTGAATCCTATCGTAGAATAACACTGCACTTAAAAGTCAGGATAATGTACCCTTTTATTGTGCCTAATTGTGCCTTTTTTTCGCACTATATATATTTTCGAACTCGTGAAAATATTGTGTAAAAACCCCGTCAGCTCGAAGCCATTACAGTCAGTGTTTTACGACGGATTAAGGCGGCGCTAATGTCGCAAATGAAACGACGCGAGGAACAGTGCTTCGACAGCATTAGCCGCGGCGGCGCTAACAGCCTCGGATTGACTGGTTTGCCAAACGGCCGACCTGCGCCTCGCCGATGAAAGCCGGATAAAAGCCTTTGATCTGCTCTTTTCATTATTTGATTTTAATATTTATTTTGCCGTGCGCGGCGTGGTGCTGCGGACGGAGGCGGAACGGCATCTGATCGTAATGAGGGGAGCTAATGAAAGGGTGATAAAACTGCCACCGCTGAAAATCAGGGGGCGACTGAGCGCGAGCACCCGAAATGTCAACTGTAAACAACACAAACCGAGCCTTCGCCTGCAGAAGCGAACGGATCCCGCCCCCGCGCTGGGACGGTGTGTTTATAGTATGTGGCAGCCGAGGATCGTACGTTTTGGACATTTCAAGTTGTACTATTGATCCGACGAGAAGCTTTAGAAGAAATCCACAGGCCAACTGTTGTAAATGTCCGAAAAAACAAAGCATCGCTGCAGTTCAGGGGAGTTTTTGTTTTTCTCTCGTTCTTTCATCATTCGCGTTTCCAGTTGTGCTGCAGGAGCCTACGTTTGTCGCAAAAAAAAAATAGAAAATATACACTATACATACAAGTTGCGTGCGGTGAGTTTTATGGATGGGTAAGGAGTCATGGGGTGTTCATCAATATTTAGTGGATGATAAAAAAATGAAGGAAAAAAATGGAATGGGAGAGTGGGCTTTGGACCCGGGCCTCCCACTGAGCTAAACTCCCACACCTTATCAAAGTGCTAATGGATTAAATGCACTTACCTACTTAAGCACTTCTTTACGCACTTCCTTACTTACGCACTTCCTTACTTACACACTCACTTACGCACTTCCTTACTTACACACTCACTTACGCACTTCCTTACTTACACACTCACTTACGCACTTCCTTACTTACACACTCACTTACGCACTTCCTTACTTACACACTCACTTACGCACTTCCTTACTTACACACTCACTTGCGCACTTCCTTACTTACGCACTTACTTACTAACGCAATTCCTTACTCACGCACTCACTTACACACTTTCTTAATTACGCACTTCCTTACTTACACACTCACTTACGCACTTCCTTACTTGCGCACTTCCTTACTTACGCACTCACTTACTGACACACTTCCTTACTTACGCACTTTCTTATGCACTTCCTTACTTACGTACTTCCTTATTTACGCACTTCCTTACTTACGCACTTTCTTACGCACATACTTGTGTTGCATCGACTCACCAGGACAAGTTATGTTTGTGAATTTTGTTCATTGACAATGGCAATAAACCTTATTCTGATTCTGATACTTAGGCACTCTAATTTGAAGTAAAAATAGTCCTTGTTGTTTAATTCAGATAAAAACAATGGACTGCATAATGCGCATAATGAGCAGTTTGAAACGAGGGCCTTTAATTAGCACAGAGAAATACATTAGCACAATTGGACTGTTTGTCCACCTCTCACATTGAGTTCTTGGGTTCTGAAGACTGTCAATGTAAAAGCAACACTGTAAACTTTTACGTTGTGTAATAAAAAGACATTTCGCAAGGTTCTATCCTTGAGCAAAATGATTCCTGAGCCACGTGTGCGACGCGGCAGTCGCTCTTCCCTGTCAACACCTCAAACCTGGTCTGAGCAGCTGGAATTTATCAACACAAGAATGAACCTTTGAGTGGCTTGTCCTTCGCTGTTAGAGTTCTTAATGCGCTTCATTCAATGTGTATTTGACCGCCACATTGTAAAATAAGTTAGAGTTATTGTCACTAGCAACTAAGGTACTCTATTTTAAATGAATGCCGTTATTTATTTAAATGGTATTGTAATAGCAGAACTTTTTGACAAAATCAGACCACTGCAAACTGCATCTGGAAGTAAAACACTGTTGATCTCAAACGCTGCATAATCAATCAATCCAATTTTATTTGTAGAGCACGATTTGTACAAAAATGCAATTCAACGAGTTTTACAACGTTAAAAACACATACAAAACACAATATGGTATTAGTCACAATCGATAAAAACATAATGACACATTGAAATTGTGTTTCAAAAATGACAAATGCAAAAAATTTCTAATCAAAATGTGCTCAATTCACATTTTACATTGCTTTTATTTTCCATTAATATTTGCACACTCACAACAAGAACATATAATAAAATTAACCGACTGCAGTCAATAACGCAGAAGTAAATAACAAATATACAGTGGCTTTTTCTAATTGTCAGTCCTAATTTCTCCAATCCTCGCCGTTCAAATGTGCAAGATTTCAAGTTTTCAAGTTTCAAACTGTGGCAACACCAAAGCGATTCCCAGAGGCGGAGCCAGAAATTCTAAACACCCGGGGCTTAGCCCAAAAAGAAAGGGAGGGGGTTCATTCTGGCCAATATGATGTGGTTTTAGTGCAGTTACATATAGTAACCCTCCAAAGGCAAAGACAGCGTTCTGAGAGAGCTCCTCCCTCCAAAAAACATTGGTGACATTTAGTTATTCAAGAAATTGTACATCGTGGTGTTGCCCTGACAGGGCTCGAACTCACAACACTAAAGTCCACAGGCTGATGCTCTGCTGTCTGGGCTCGTAGGCCTTGAAAAATAAGGCCAATCTTACCTTTACCAAACACCTTTCTCATGAGCTGGTTGTCCTGTGGTTTCTCTGCTTTAGCTTTGTAGATAAATAAAACCTGAGCCACTGCTTCACCAACAACCACAATGAATTCATGGTTTGAATGATCATGTGTTGTTGTTGTCTATTCTACGTTAGATAAACTTTGTTTTTCAGCACATGTTCTAAATGTCTCTTTTTTCCAGTCGATCTGCTCTTGTGTCCTTCACTTTTTGTAAAACCTCAGTTAAATGATAGAAAAGGCCAAATTGGTCAGATTGCATGACGTGCTGTAAACACTGCGCACTTTCTAGCTCCCGCCCACTTTCTACATGCAGCCAATCATACATCAGTTCAACAAAACTAACCAATGAAACGGGTAAAGATAACGCTCTACCTGTTACGCTAACCACTTAGTGACGTCATAATGCATTTTTAAAAAATTAAAAGATCCGGGGCTTTTGGACAAAGATCCGGGGCTCAAGCCCCAAAGCCAGGGCCTGGCTCCGCCCATGTCGATGCCTCTGCTCGCTCAGACTGCGCGCCTCGTCTGGTTTGCACACATCCCCTTTCATAAACCTTCCTTTAATGAAAGCGTGCAGCTGCTTTTGTTGTCCCTGGCGCTGGCTCGCATTAGCCAAACACCCGCGGTGTCGCCCAAACGCCATCGATCTGCACCTCGTTGCGCTCGTCTAACGGGAAAAAACGCTGCACGATCGCAACTTTCTCAATACCCGCCTTTTATAAAACACCGGCTTCTACGACGATTTGACCTCCAATCAAACGCCTAATCATTGGCGCACGCCACGACCGCCATTACGGTGGTTGATGCGCTTAAAAAACGGGCTTTGCGTAACATCTACAGGAAAAACTTTAATTTAATTTTTTTGCATCATGAATTCAATTGGAAGGAAAATTGTACAAATGCTCCCGACAAAACGAGCAGCTGTTACTCACGAACGCAAAGGAAAAGAATAAGCCCTTTAGTTCAGGGACGACGCTCTGGATTTACCGAGCCGCTACCTTTTCGGCTTCCGCGGATCATCGCCAAACACGAACGCGCATCCCGTGACGGAAAGAATGTTTTATTATGTTTCTGTTTGACTGGAATTGTAGATATGCATTTCCAGTCTCGTACGAGCAGTCGAATAACTATATTCAACGTGCCTTTCAGTCAAATTCATTGTTGTTACAGGGTTTTTCATCCAAGTGCTTTATACTTTTAGATAACGACATTATTTTGTCAGATTGGAGCGTTTTGTCCACTTGTATTTCACATTTCATCCTCCGAAGCCGACACTGGACTCATTATAGTGCCCGTCCCAATTGTATCTCTCGTTACGTTGTCGCTGAAACATGTACAGCAGGAACACAAGCGCTCCTGTCTGATAAAATATGTAAAAAAACAGCAGACATAATGAACCTTTACCAGAGAACAGTGTTGTTTATCGCACACTTCACAGCGTATCACCCCAACACGGCAGGATAATATTGACGCCGTACGTACTTTGTGTCATAATCATCATCATCCGTCGCCAGCAACAACTCTGAACCCGCCGACTTCCTCATTAAAACCCCTTATGGCTGCAGTCCATACATTATGCAAGCGGACTACAGTCACGGCCCCGCACGAGACGACACCACTCGCCGCAGAACGGAAAATATCGGCCCGTTTCGCATGAGACCGGCGAATGTAAAAGAAACGTCGCGCGGGAACGTGAAAAAAGGCTGTTTTGCGCTGTCGAAAACGCGCGCAAATCCAGTCGATGGCTGTTTCCCCCGCGCTGGCTGTGTCCACTCTCAGCAGTACGCTCCTACACGGCGGCACAGCGAGTCCATCAATGAATAATTTATCTGCTTTAGTGGCTGGAGCTGCGCCCGATGTACTCATGCGCTGTCCCAGGCTCAGCTGTTAGCGGTTAGCCTAGCCGTTTGCACGTTTTTTGAGTTTCGGGCATTGATATCGACGCTTTCGATCTGTTTAGTTTAACTGGGTTATTTTATATAATCGAAGGGTTCACAGGTCAAATGCAAGGTTAGTCCTGACCTGCGTGTTTTTGGAAGTAAAAGACACCTTAAGTGGAATACGGATGTGCTAAAATATATATATCCATTTGTAGTTTTTCCATTCATCTTTTACCGCTTGTTTCTGTCAGGTCAGGAGGTGCGAGTATCATATCTAATTTGATATTAATTTGGTGATATTCATATTGTTAGCTGCTGTATTCATATGTCACCAGGAGTATTTTTGTTTGTGAAGCGATAATGTTTTGCTTGTTGAGAGGAAGAAAACGTTTATGAATGACATTTGACCTTTAGTGCAGATGGTGGATTAACAAAAAGGTTAAAAGTATTTGGTCCATAAAAAATAAAACTAAATGATTAAAAATGATTGTAGAATGTAGAATATTCCGTGCTTTTTTTATTTACAAAAAATCTAAAATATACAAAATATGATACACCAAATATTCCAACTTACTCAAAACCATTTCCCCATCGTCCGTTGTTATTGTTTTGAAATTAATTATAAACTTGTCTTGACAGTTCACTTCCTGAGTAGTGGTTCTGGTTCTGGTTCCTGTAGCTGGTGTGCGATCCCACAAACGAGGACCTCTGACGTCACAAATCTGGGGAATTTGAAACCGAGCGCTTTTGTGAGGCCACGAAACGGAACGGCGAAGACGACCTCGTAAACGGGATTCGAAAAGAAGCTGAACGCAACTCCCGGTGCGTTTGTGAAGACAGAGAACAGTCTTATAACATGAGTTTGGCTCGTTAAAAAGCTCATAATACACACGTTCTTTCAAATCTACACCGAATTCCTTCATCTGATCCGATCGTCTCGCTCCGGCGACCCGAGCAGACGCCGCCGCAGAGAGTCCAATAACTCAAACCGCCGTCGCGCCTCTCCTCTCGGGCCAAACCTCTTTTCCCGCGGATGGATTGTTGTTGCCGACAACGTGAAGGAAAAACCCAGACGTTCTTTTTTTTTTCCCTTTTCTTTCCAAAGTCCCACCAGGTCATGCCCTCACTGTCTGCGACAGCCATTGTAGAAACCGTCTGCTTTCGTCGTTGCTACGGCGATGGCAGGGTTGTTATTTTTGTCACATTCTATTTTTTTTTATATATATATGACAATTGGTTACATCACACACCGCGCGCACCAATTCTCCCAGAGTTTTATTGTATTACTTTTTCCCCCCGGTCGGTCCACTCGCCAATTAGAGCCCTACAGTTGGTCGCATGGGTTGGCCCCGCCTCCCAGCGCCTTGTCTCTCATCATAAACTTGTGGGCGATATTTCTTTTCGAAAACGAGTTCCCGGAGAAGCTCGCTATGCTAAATATACCCAGAAATGTGCCGTTTCACCAGGTGTTTTCTCTGCGTTTTAACAAGCCCAAAGATGACACGAACAACAGGAAATAATGTATTCACTGTAACGCCAGCGCCAGACTAAGGAAATCACACGGTCTTTGATATATTTTTGTACTTAATAAGCAGCCGGTTACCAAATATTTTGCATAGTTTCTAGCCACACGGAGTAGAATTGCTCTAGCACGTCGCTGTACCTTAAAATATGTAGTTTTTAAATGACTCGATGTGTATTTTGAGACTATTGTTGGCGGAAGTGCATAAACTGCTGCACGAGGGGGAGGAACGCAGCAGTTTACAGGTCGGATCTGCGGATAGGCAAGCCAGCTCACGGG
Source organism: Eucyclogobius newberryi (assembly GCF_026437365.1). Classification (NCBI taxonomy): domain Eukaryota; kingdom Metazoa; phylum Chordata; class Actinopteri; order Gobiiformes; family Gobiidae; genus Eucyclogobius; species Eucyclogobius newberryi. The sequence goes on from NW_027315812.1 coordinate 7,974,173, forward strand.
AATGAAGTCAATTTGTCAAGGTATTTTTTGAGAATTAGATCCGCACGTTATGAAATATGCAAGGTGTTTCTGGGCTTCTCCGCACTCCAAATGTTTGCCTCGTATTGCGTCAAATTTTGTTCTCATTTTTGTCACACTTTAGTTAGTTTTTGGTTGGAAGTTCTGTATCTTTGCTGTAGTTAAGTCCGATTTTAGACCCAGCTTAGCCCTGATGTAAACCCGGAATAGTTTTAGGTCCGGTCACGCCCATAAAAGTTAAAATCTTTAAACTATGACACATTTTGATTGTGTTTCCGCCAGAACATTTTACACTTTCACCAGATTTTTTGCATTATTATTTTTTTTTAAATGTAAGACTTAACTTTTGACAGAATCATCTTGACATTTGCCGTAATAACGCTGCAGATTTAAGTTTACGTCAAGTGTCTGTATGTCAAAAGCCAACAATGTCAGTTAACATAATCAGAAGGCCGCGCGTTCATAAAATTACATTCATATTTCATTCCCTTTAACCTACAACACTTCATTATGCGGAAAATCCTTCAGTTCGCCTCCTCCAGAGCGACTAAAGTGCCCTTATTCACTCTCTCTCCTCTCTCATTCCGTCTATCCTTGTCTCTCGCTTCTGCCCACCTTCCACTCTCACTTTTCTGCCTCTCTCTTCCTCTCTTTCCCTCCTTTATCCATCCTATTTTCCTTCTCATTCGTCTCCATGACTTTCCCATTATTTCTCTCCCCCTCTCCTATGTCTTCTCTCCCTTTATTCTCTCTCTACACCTTCTGTCTTCCCCTCTTTCTTTTACCCCTTCCCCATCTTTTTCCTCCTCATCCTCTCCCTCTCTCTTCTCTCTCACCCTCATCTCCTCCTTTATCCATCCTATTTACTCTCTCATTCGTCTCCATGACTTTCCCATTATTTCTCTCTCCATCTCTTCTCTCCCTTTATTCTCTCTCTACACCCTTTGTCTTCCCCTCTTTCTTTTACCCCTTCCCCATCTTTTTCCTCCTCATCCTCTCCCTCTCTCTTTGCTCTCAGCTGCCTCTCCTCCTTTAGCCATCCTTTCTTCTCTCCCATCTTTCCCTCTCTGCTACCGTCTCTCTCCCTTTCTCTTCTATCCTCTCTTTCTCTTATATCCTCTCTTTCTCTCCCGTCTTTACCTCTCTGCTACATTCTCTCTCTCTCTCCCTTTCTCTTCTATCCTCTCTTTCTCTCTCGTTTTCCCTCTCTGCTACCGTCTCCCTCTCTTTCTTTTCTATCCTCTTTCTCTCTCGTTTTCCCTCTCTGCTTCCGTCTCTCTCTCTCTTTCTCCTCTATCCTCTCTTTCTCTCCCATCTTTACCTCTCTGCTACAGTCTCTCTCGCTTTCTCTTTTATCCTCTTTCTCTCTGGTCTTTCCCTCTCTGCTACCGTCTCTCTCTCCCTTTCTCCTCTATCCTCTCTTTCTCTCCCATCTTTACCTCTCTGCTACCGTCTCTCTCTCTTTCTCTTCTATCCTCTCTTTCTCTCTGGTCTTTGCCTCTCTGCTACAGTCTCTTTCTCTTTTTTCCTCTTTCTCTCTGGTCTTTCCCTCTCTGCTACCGTCTCTCTCTCTTTCTCTTCTATCCTCTCTTTCTCTCTGGTCTTTCCCTCTCTGCTACAGTCTCTTTCTCTTTTATCCTCTTTCTCTCTGGTCTTTCCCTCTCTGCTACCGTCTCTCTCTCTTTCTCTTCTATCCTCTCTTTCTCTCTGGTCTTTCCCTCTCTGCTACCGTCTCTCTCTCTTTCTCCTCTATCCTCTCTTTCTCTCTGGTCTTTCCCTCTCTGCTACCGTCTCTCTCTCTCTTTCTCCTCTATCCTCTCTTTCTCTCTGGTCTTTCCCTCTCTGCTACCGTCTCTCTCTCTTTCTCTTCTATCCTCTCTTTCTCTCTGGTCTTTCCCTCTCTGCTACCGTCTCTCTCTCTTTCTCCTCTATCCTCTCTTTCTCTCTGGTCTTTCCCTCTCTGCTACCGTCTCTCTCTCTCTTTCTCCTCTATCCTCTCTTTCTCTCTGGTCTTTCCCTCTCTGCTACCGTCTCTCTCTCTTTCTCTTCTATCCTCTCTTTCTCTCTGGTCTTTCCCTCTCTGCTACAGTCCCTCTCTCTTTCTCCTTTATCCTCTTTCTCTCTGGTCTTTCCCTCTCTTCTGCCGTCTCTCTCTCCCTCTCTCCCCCTCTCAGCCCGGAGGTCAGCACAAAGTAGTAGCGCTGGAGGAAAAGATTAGAATGACAAAGGAGAGTGACAGAGGCCGGAGTGGCGCCGCGGAGATGGAGATGCTGAATAATAGGTGTGTTCGGGCTAAAATATCGCCGCCGCTGTGAGACCGCCGCGCCGCTTTAAAAGGCCGACCGGACAAATGGAAAGGTCTGGCTTAAAAAGTGAAACCCTCAATCACAAATGGAGTTTTCAGTTTTGCAAAAAGCTGGAGATCGTTTTGCATCTGAATTGTTATTTAGTTAAATCCAAACGACCAAAAGTCACCAATGTTTGTTCGAAGCGCAGCATAAAATCGGTCCTGAGCGTACAGTACCGCAGTGTGTCGAGCAATCAATGTTTAAGCAATAATAAAAGTATAAACTAAAGATACAGTATTATTAATAGTGATTATGTGGAGTGAGTTTGATCAAGGTGCTATGTAATAATCGTTTAATCGTTTTAAAACACAAAGCGTAAACTGAAGCCTTCCGTTTTCCAATGTTTTTCTGCTTTGTTCGTGCCACGCAAATGTTTCTGCAAATGTGTTTCTTCAACTGGAGCTCTTTCTTGCACTTCTCTAATAACGACTCCGTGGAACATAATGGCCTCACGATGAGCTGCTTTTAAAGTAGTGATTCACCGGCGGTACTGCGGATAAGGTCGGTGGTTAGCGGCTGTCTCGGTCTTTGTTCCCCGGCCTTAACCGTTCACCGACCGTCTCTCCATTTCACGAGACAAAAAGTCCTGTCAAATATAGCTTTCGGGACAGAAAAACGTCAGGACCCTGAGTTTTCTGTCGGGTGTCTTTGAAGTCTGGGGTTACAAAAGCCACACTTTGCAGAATGAGCTGTGTCTTTACCTCGCCTTGCCCGTTCCCATCCTACTTTGAGATGGTCGTGGGTCATGGACGTCCTACGCAGCCATGGAAGCCGTGGACTTCCCCAGAGATGTTTTGGTCCCGTCTTGGATGTCGTCGCGCAATCGTCTTCTTTGTCGCGTCCTCTTCCCACCCACACGCTCTTCCAGGAGATCGGCGCAAAGCTTTTTGGACCTGATGAAATGGCCAAAGTTTGTATTAGTGGTCGCTCTTTCTGAATTTCCTTCAAGATCAGAAGTCCAGGGAATTCAGAGATGCAGATGTGGAAACAGAAGACGTCACAAAGGATCAAATCGTGGTTAAAGGCACCGTACGTCGTCTTTTTGATTGGTTTGATTGCACTTAAAATGTACAAGAAAAACTGTGTCCTCACCGATGTTGCATCTCAACAAATCTGACTCATACTTGGTCTGGAGGAGACCAGATTATTGGATGTAATATTCCACAGTATGGCATCAAACGTCTCTATCCGCACGGAGAATGTTCTGAGCTACAGTTACGTTCTGTTCCATGAAGTATGCGGTTGACTTTCCACCTCCAGAAACGGTGCCTTTAACGAAGCAGGTGCAAACTTGTGATAGTTGAGAAATATTTGTATGTAAATCTTGGGTATTTGGGATGTCACGATATCAAATGTTAGTGTTACGATTATTGTGAGAAAAAACATCATGATTTAACGATTATTCACGATTATTGAGACTAAAACAAGAGGGAAATCTTTCATTTTGCTGCTGTTCCTCAAGTTTGTGAGCAGCTTTACGACATTGCACTTACTGGAAGACAAAATAAAGTTCCATGTGACAAACAACGCCATTTTTTTGAACGAAAAACACTTCTAAAAATGTTCACGATTATATGTTTTGGTTCTCTCGATTATATTGTGACCAGAAAAAACACGATTATTGATTAATCTAATAACCTTGACCTCCCTATTATGTAAAGATCACGCAAGCGTCACCTACACTATTAGTATTAAAGTACTATTGATAAGTATATGTGCGTCGCTCCTATGACCAATCCTCAGTCCGGTTAAATCAAATCAATTTATTTTTGTAAGGCCCAAAATCACAACAACAGTCGCCTCTGAGGGCCGGTTAGCTTGAAGTATTTGCTCGATTTAACCACGGAAACAGTCTCCCAACATAAACCTGGACAGCGGCCGGCCCAGTTTGGATGGGACGGGTCAACGAGGTGCAGATGGCAGACGTCCTCTTTATTAATAGTCTGGATGCTCCGGCGCGAACCTCAAACAGACAGAGACAAATACAGCGAGCAGAGCGTCCTCAGCAGAGGTGAGGCGCGCTCCCGATGGTTCGCCTTGTTTCGGAGCGCGCGGCTAAATGCTAATCTGCACCTCCCCGAACCGTCGGCGCCCGCGAGCCTTTACCGACATGATTAACAGACGACCCGGCGGACGACCTTTGGTAATGGCCCCGTGTCGCCGGGGCCAAGCGCGCACCCCGGACACGCAGGTTTGGTCAGCGCCGACACGGCATCGCTCCCGGTCCGATGTAAACACGAATAAATACAGCAAAGAGAGAGGAGATTGGTATTCGTGCTGCATTTATGAATGTGAGGGATGTCAAGGTTTGTAGAACCGCGAGCGCTGTTACTCGTCACGCCGTCGATGCATCTGTAGTTCAGTGTGTTTATTATATATATATCCTAAGAGCATTCTTTATTAAACTTTTATTGAAACTGAAATTGGTCTTGATCAAGTAAAGTGTTTGTTGGTTAAAGTGCGTATAAAGGGTTTTTACGATTTTCTCATTTTGATTTTATTTAGTGTATTTATACCTGTAAATTATAGTTTTACACCAATCGAGCAGGTATTTGTGGAGAAAACGTTGAAAAATGTGTCGAAAATGACACGAAGTGACATCACACCAGGAACACTCATTCCAGTCAAAGTTTATGCAGAATTTACACAAAGAAACACATTTTAAAAATAAAGTCGCTCTCATATAAATTTGTCAAATAAACAAAAAACATGACATTAAATGTTTTCCCAGTGTGATGTCATCAATTACAATCAGGAAGTGAAATTATAAACCTAAAAAATTTGCTATTCTGTGATATTTTTAATTTTTATTATTAGCAAAATTCAAAATATATTTATCTTAACTGCATTTTAGTTCAATGAGTCGTCTGACCTGTAGGGGGCGCTTTAAAGATGCACTATAACTGGCCTAGAACGTTCAACTCTATGGCATTAAACTTGCATATCTCCATGGAGACAAGCAGGTGATGCAACGTCAGAGGTTTGATTCATGAAGGTGACCCTGCTCATAGTGAGAATGCATGTTAAAGCCAGAGTATGTCACTTTTTAGCCAGTAATACGGAAAACTTGCTTAGCGCACTTTTAAGTCAATATTTAGGATAACAATGGGACAAAGCTATAATATTACGATGCCCCATATTAATCTATCTAAATAAAACCATATGTACTTTTTTTTTTCCATCAACAATGTAGACAATGTTCGCTTCAGTACATTTTTCATTTACTTTTGGGTGAAACATAAACGTTCCACCTTAGGAAAAGGATTAACATTCACCCAACAAAACACTCTGCATAAACCCACGCGCCACGTAACGGTGTCCATCAAAGCGCAAGGTCGGGCCGCGTTCGGTGGGCTCGCCTCAAACTCCTGTAAAACGGCTGCCTCGCCCGCCCGCGCGCCCGACCTTGTCCCGCGTAATAAAATGTCGTGACCAGCTCCGCGTTAAACTGCCCGCCGACCCCGCCGACCGCCGGGCGACCGCGAGGCCCGGCGACCGCGAGGCCCGGCGAGCGGAAGGAAACGCGTCATCAATTATAAAGCTTCTTGAACGGGCGGGTTTGAATTGCAGCTTTAATAAATGGGGAGATATTGGCTCAATGTGTCGCGGTAATGTCGGGTGTAACAGGTTGTAAAACGTCTTCTTCTTTGGTGTTTTATGGCGGTTGGTATCCAAGTGTTACATTACCGCCATTTTTTAGACTTTATTCTTTAGACTTTCTTCTTAGATTCACACGACACCGCAGTATTAAAGAGTCTAGGATGGAACGATGTATTACAATTCTTGTATTCTGTATATTTGTATTATTTATTGCCAAAACAGTCATCGGGCGCCATACTGTGCAGCGTTCATACATCTATCTATTTCCTTGTCTCCATGGAGACAAGGAAATAGATAGATGTATGAACAAGACACAATCAGCATCAGCATCGAAGTGTCTGTATAAAGTGCATTTTTTTGATTTGCCTTACTCTGCATGAACACTACGTCAAGAAAAGTACCACAGTGTACTTTTTATACGTTGAAATTGATCGTTGGTGTTTTTAATGTATACATTCTGATCATTATAGAAAACTGGGCAGTCTAAGTACTTAAGTTGAACAGTGAAAACCCAGTCATTTATCAAACTCTGACACTGAAAGGCAAAAAAGAAAGATAACGTTTGAACAGTATTTTTTGATTCAATTGTACTTCAACTTCCAAATACAGCAGTACATATACAATAGAGTACAATACAAGAGATCTCGTGCGTATGCAAACACACAACCAGATCTAATTATTGTGCTATGATTGCTCTACTTGTCTGATTGGTTTCCCACGCGCTGCTAATCGGTCTACTCAAAATGTGTCAATACCCACTATTGCCACCAGAGGGCGTCTGACAATGGTCAACGCGAAAGGGTCAAAAAGAGTTGGGATTTCCTCCAAAAGCGTTGTATTTCCCACTCACACTGTGCACCGGCATGTTTTATGTCCCCATTCTCCTGCAGCGTATTAAACGTATCCATTCCGATGTGCTGACGCTGTTCCAGTCTTGGAAACTGTGCTTTTTTTGCTTCTGCTGCTGCTGCTTTTGCATAAACCTCCTGATAAGAGTCTGACACAACCATAATAACGGGCCGAGTCCTCCTCTGGCCCCGCCCTCGCACATCTCCTCTGTGCACAGACACCTCTCCACAAAAACAGACGGAAAAGTGCTGCCGCGGAGCAAAATAAATTGCCATTCGTGAAGGTACCACAGACACGCTATTGAGTTCTGTACAATATAAACGCTATAAACATATTCTATTGCCTTCAGTGTCCTTTGTGTGTCGGGGTTTATCATGACTAACCTTTCAGCACATTCAGCGTGACAAAGGGCTTATTGTACACTACTTTCCTTGTCCATGTCGTCCACGAAGGGAAACGTGTCCCTCTTGTTCGACCCGAGCTTAAACAGGTTTAGTTTAGTTCAGTTTAAAGGGAAAATACGCTGCAAAATCAACTGTAACGAGCTTTTACCCATGTTACGGTGGTGTTTCATTATCTTCAGTTTAGTTGGATTTTGATCAATTGGTGCATGTTTGAGTATGTAACGTATTGTCCTGCAACTGAGGCTCAAGTCTGCCCCCTATCCCCGCCCCTATCCCCGCCCCTATCCCCGCCCACATCCCCGCCCACATCCCTGTACTTAGCTGCAATTGTATTAAAAAACGTAAGACTCAGACTGATACTTTCAAAATTATAACTTTTCAAATAGGAAATCATGTGCATTATGCGTGCGATCACGACAAAGAGGCGGGACCTGAACAGGAAGTCAATGGAGCTTTTTATTCATTTATTTCTAAACCATTTAAGACAGGGGGGTCCAGACTTTTTTGACCGAGGGCCATGTATTGAAAGTCATACGGAGCAGAGGGCCACGAACAACCCGACAGTGTTGAAATTGTACAATGACAAAGTGAATACTTTGAAATATTGCATTTGACATCATTTCAATGCTTCTACCTTTAACAGACTTGGAACAGTAATATTAGGTTTGTATAACATCAAAATGCTTGATCTTTTTAAATGCAATTTTACAGTAAATAGTGCTACTTAGTACAACTTAGCAGGAAGCCGGTGGACCAACAAAAATTGGCCAGAGAGCCGCATTTGGCCCCCGGGCCGTAGTTTGGACGTGCCTGATTTAAGATGAAAATTGCAGTTTACAATCAACTGAATATAACATTATGATCTACTTATGTTGTAGTTATGTTTTAGTTTGATAAAAGCCCCAGATATAAAGCATAATATGTGAACAGGAAGAGTGCACGACACATATGCAGCGTGCCAGGTCGTATCAGTAGTTTAATTTCATTTTATTTCACCTTTATTGAAGTTTAAGAGAGTCCCAGATCCATCTACATTCATCCGCCTGACTGAATGCTCATTATTTCTTCTGCAGGTTCAGTAAAGTAGATATAGTATAATACAATAATATAAAGAAACTAAGCTCTGAACTCTAAGCTACATTTCCACATCAAGAGCAAAATCAAACATACAACGCGCTTTTCACACAAAGTGCATCTTTACATACACAGTTCCAATCATTTGCTCACGCTCGCCCACGCGGCCACCTGACGCCCGCATCCAGCCCTCAGACGACTGTCACATACGCTCATTTAGAATTGCAAAACGCACGCGAACCGCCCGGCATCACTTCTAAACGCGGCGCTGCAGATTGACTTGATTACATGCAAATCAACCCTGGTCTTTTTTTCCTGCTTATTCCAGTGTCCAAATTATCCCTGGTACTTTTAGTGTTTTTGTACGTGATGTCCATTGTTTGCTTATTTGTTTTTTTTTTAACGTTTTAGTGTGCACGCTGAGTCTTTTGCACATGTTTTTACAGTGTGGTTTCCAGACTACAAATGGCAAATTAACAAAACTAAACTAGTCTTTGGGGTTCATATTCACCACACATTATATTGTATCACTGATTAAAAAAAGGCTTGCTCTTTGTGTCATTTTCAGTAGAGTTTTGAGTACTTTTGTAGGAAAAAAAAAAAAAAAAAAAAAAGGGAAAAAAAAGGAGAAAAAAAAAAAAAAAAAAAAAAAACATTATCCTTTGTAAAAAAAAAAAATGAAAAAAAAATAAAAGTAAGAAAACGTAATGACTACCGTATTTTCCTCACTATAAGGCGCACTGGAATATAAGGCGCACGTCAATGAATGGTCTATTTTCGATAATTTTTCAACTATAAGGCGCATTAAGCGAAACAAAACGTGCACCACACAAAATCACTTCGAGGTCAGTAAACACAGCCAGAATGAATCCATACATAAGACACACTGGATTATAAGGCGCACTGTTGTTTTTGGAGAAAATTAAAGGCTTTTAAGTGCGCCTTATAGTGCGGGAAATACGGTAAATTTTCCTTTTCACGATAATGTTATGAAAAGTGAACAATAAAATGTTATTTTCATAATCATTCATTCATTCATTTTCTACCGCTTGTTCCTGTTGGGGGTCGCGGGTGACTGGAGCCTATCCCAGTGACTTTGGGCCTTAGGCGGGGTGCACCCTGGACTCGTTGCAGAGCCATTTTCATAACCAAACAAAGGTTATTGTTAGTAACCTTTGTTAATCGATTGAACTAGTGTTTTGCTATTATTGATTTTAGGAATTAGGCTTGGACAGGTTTGATTGTTTTAGGATAGGGGTTAAATCAAATAGAACACTTAAATATGTTCTGTTCTTATTTGATGCGTTGTGTTTGTGCTTCACTTTGGAAACGGTTCTGTTTATAGAAATATGTAAATGAAGTTGATTTGAATAGTTGAGATTGTAAAACTTCATCAAACACTCGATGACTCCGCCTCCTCCGCGCCGTCCCACAGTGAGTCATCGCCGCACTATTTACACGATAAACACTGAATCTCTGTTGGCGAGTGACAAGCGCCCTGACTCCGCCGCCGGGCCCGTTCTCGCCGCCGCCGCCGCCTCCCCCGACACACGCCGCATCTCATCGCGACATTAGCCTTGAAAGCATCCAAAAAATAGGTTGAACGTAATGTAATTTAGCCTAGCATGTCGGCCCCCTCGACGGCTGCATCCATCACTGTCAACAAACGGCTGCGTCACGGCGCGCGCCTCAAGGTCCCGGCGAAGGGTGGTGGGAGTTTTGGAAACGGCGGCGAGGCGGGCGAGACCGGAGTAAGTTAAAGTGGCAGGGAAACATCGTGCTTACTCTCAACGAGCTCTCGGTTCGACTGGCAGCGCCGACGAGACACGCCTTCTCCCGCAGACACACGGTACACTAGAGAGGTCGCCCGCTGTACGTTTGTCGAGATGATGTGCGACAAGAGAAAGAAGTGCAATTATCTGGAAAAGACATTGGTGAGCAAGCAAGATTTAGTTAGTAATTAATAAGTTTATTGTAGAGCACATTTAATACACAAGGCAATTCAATGTGCTTCACAACAACAGGAAAAATGCATTAAAATCACAAATAAATTACAGACCACATACATAGCATTCCAGACACTCTTTTCCATATTTATTTGACGTTGCAGCATGACAGGCGTCTCCGGGATGGACACATCACTTTTAGATTGATTCTTACTCATATCAGCGCGCTATCTGCAAACTGCCCACGTCTGTGCTGAGCGTATGTTTCTTTTACAACAACTCTCTCGTTGACGCCTCGATGTGTGTCGCTTTATATCTTTAACGACGGACCTAGTCTTTGCTTACTTGCTTTGCTTTGTTATTTTTCTCTGTGAAGTAAATATGTATAAGTCCAATTGACTGCTTGGCGTCACTGTCAAGTATTCTCCCATAAATACATAAGTTACTTTCACTTTTAGGGCTAAATAACCATGGCCTAAAATGACCTATACATGGACCACAAGGATTAACATTTGAAAGTAGTTTAATACTTGATGATTATTGATGTGAATAGTTAGAATTTCCATACATTTCCCGGATGATCTTTGAGATCACATGGAGCTTCAGTGGTTGGGATGTAACAACGGCACGACATAAACCTCTGTGATTTACTGACATCACCATGAGACATAGATGTTGTGATACATCACACTTAATTGACCGTAACCTTTTTTCTGTCAGTGCAGTCTTTCTGTGGGAAGCTTGATGTATGAAGTGGAAGTGGTGCTGTGGCCAAGAGCAAGGACAGTACTTCCCAAGTATTTTCAGATTAAGTTAAGCTGCTAAATGATATAAGCTGTTATAAGCAGATTTAACTACGTACCAATACAAAATGTGTGATTTATAGTCACTGCGCTAACTTTTATTGCAGCATATTAGAAGATAATCCACACAGCTTTTCTCCAGGCTTCAGGGCCTTAAAGGAGACGTGCATTTGACCATTTTCTAACAGTTTTCACTTTTATTTTACCCATTTGAAGTTGTATTTAGAATAATTCATGCATATGAGTCATATTTTATTCTCTTCTAACAAAGACGCCACTGCTAAGAAAATTCAGTGGTGTGCGGTCAGGGCCATAAAGGCAATCAGTGATTGGCCAATAAAATCTAAAATTACCATGCGTCAAATCTATGTATGAATTGTTCAAAAGTAAATCAAAATAATCTTGTTTTTCCCCTCACTTCTGCTGCTGAAGCTTGGCTGAAGTCATGGTGTCTTTTAGTGGCCTCTACAGGCCGCTGGGTGTTACTGCACGGGAAGCTTGGTTCTTCTTCTTCCGCAGCTGCTCAGTCTGGGGCCCGTGTTCAGAGGCCCGTGTTCAGAGGCCCCTGTTCAGAGCCGTGTACAGAGGCCGTGTTCAGAGGGCCGTGTTCAGAGGCCCGTGTTCAGAGGCCCCTGTTCAGAGCCGTGTTCAGAGGCCTGTGTTCAGAGGCCGTGTTCAGAGGCCGTGTTCAGAGGCCCGTGTTCAGAGGCCGTGTTCTGAGCCGTGTTCAGAGGCCGTGTTCAGAGGCCCGTGTTCAGAGGCCGTGTTCAGAGCCCGTGTTCAGAGGCCCGTGTTCAGAGGCCGTGTTCAGAGGCCATGTTCAGAGGCCATGTTCAGAGGCCGTGTTCAAAGGCCGTGTTCAGAGACCCGTGTTCAGAGGCCGTGTTCAGAGCCGTGTTCAGAGCCCGTGTTCAGAGCCGTGTTCAGAGGCCCGTGTTCAGAGGCCCGTGTTCAGAGGCCGTGTTCAAAGGCCGTGTTCAGAGACCCGTGTTCAGAGGCCCGTGTTCAGAGGCCCGTGTTCAGAGTCCCGTGTTCAGAGCCCGTGTTCAGAAGCCCGTGTTCAGAGGCCCGTGTTCAGAGTCCCGTGTTCAGAGGCCGTGTTCAGAGGCCTGTGTGTTCAGAGCCGTGTTCAAAGGCTGTGTTCAGAGGCCCGTGTTCAGAGCCCGTGTTCAGAGCCGTGTTCAGAGCCCGTGTTCAGAGCCGTGTTCAGAGGCCCGTGTTCAGAGGCCCCTGTTCAGAGCCGTGTACAGAGGCCCGTGTTCAGAGGCCGTGTTCAAAGGCCGTGTTCAGAGACCTGTGTGTTCAGAGGCCCTTTTAGACCCAGAGCGGACAGCAGCTTCTGTTAGAGCTCTGCACATGCTCTGAGGACCACACAGCCTCAAACACATGGATCTGAGCTCAAACCTGCTGAATAAACAGGTGTGAATCAGGGATGTTTGCAGGTTGTGCCAAACTGAGCATGTGCAGAGGAGAAGAAGCAACAGCAGCGACAAGTTTCAACTTAAAAACTATAGAGACAAGTCTTTGTTTGTAATAATAACGTTAATAATGATTAGACGTTAGAACTACAGTCATTTAACAACACAGAGCGCTAATTTGTGTAATGAATCACTCTATGAAGTCATCTTATTTATAAGTAGGTAAGGGCCTAAGCAGTAAGTGCCTAAGTTGGTAAGTGCGTAAGTAAGGAAGGGCATAAATAAGGAAGTAGGTGAGTGCATAAGTAGGTAAGTGCTTAAGGAAGTAAGTAAGTGCGTAAGTAAGTGTTTGAGTAAGTAAGTGCGGAAGTAAGTGTGGAAGTAAGAAAGTATTACTGTTGTTATTTTCTCTCTTCTCCACATTTCCAGACACATTTATTTATTTTTACACTTTCCTGTGCATCTCTTACACAACCATTTCAGCTTTAGTAGAGCGTTAGTCATCAGACAGACAAGACCCGATACGCATCTAATTAAATGTGGTCAAATGGTCCATTCTCCTGGCGGCCTGCAGGGTATACAGCCATCTGCAAATGTCACTTGTTTGTGCAATAATCTGAGCTTCTGTTATGGGCTATTTCGGTGGATTGCGAGTGACAGGAGCCTTGACGAACGGCGCCTATCCTCCGCCCACACCTACAGCTGCCGCCACAAAGCACCAAGAAACAAGAGCGGCACCTCCACACTTTGTACGGCGGTGGGCGGGTTTCTTTCATGAAAACCCGGGATCTTATGTTCAGTCTTGGCTGTTTACTACGTGCGGGCGACAGGTTGGTCCGTGCATACGCTGGATATTCATCGAGTTTTATGCTTTGAACCGTTCTAACCGAGCTTATTGAGGGAAACGTCCACATTGAGCTCAGCTTGGAAGCCGACTTGGTTTGGCCCCGTGATGTCTGAAAGTACTTTTAGGTTCTCATTTTAGTAGGTAAGTGCGTAAGTTAGGAAGTGCGTAAGTAAGTGCATCGTTAAGTGCTTGAGTAAGTGCGTAAGTGCTTAAGGAAGTAAGGAAGCGTTTGAGTAAGGAAGGAAGGAAGGAAGGCAGGAAGTAAGGGCGGAAGGAAGTAAGTCAATGTCAGTTTGGGTCTTTTTTTTAAAGGAGAGGTGCAGCCGGTCGATCCTCTGCAGTAAAAGCATGTGGTTTGGAGCCGAATTCGGAATTTGAAGAAAGACATTTTGTTTTAAATGGCACAAATTCAGAGTTTGCGTTCTTTACGTGTGAAACTGATAAATTGTACATATTAGATTGATTAGATCAGAATCAGAAAAGGTTTATTGCACATTGTCAATGAAGATAATTCACAAACATAGGAACTTGCTTTGGTGAAATACATAAAATAATGAACAATGATAAAAATAAAACTATATAAGTCAACAAGTAAAACAATTAAAATCTACTATAGGATATGAAATAATATGTATTTTAATAAGATACAAACACATTGGAAATTGTGGAAAAATGTGGTAGATTTCTTCTTCTTCTTTTGCTATTATGAGCCAACATTTGACTCACATTATTCATATAATTAATATTGAGATAATAACATACAACAAAACGACTACTACTACTACTTTTAATTATAATCATTATTCTGGTTTCCTTGCAGCAAGAACACAAGCACAGACCATGGTTTATTTGGTGCTTTTGTCTCGTGCTCGAGCTGATACTTTCCTCAAACTGCCACAGAACCATTTTCAAACACAAACACAAACTCAAACGTGAGAAATAAATCCATCATCAGGAATCACAGCGTTTGACTTTAGATTCCATCCAACGCCATCGATCAAAGCTTTCTGAAACAGCTCCAAAGACGTCCTCCTGACCAACAAATCCAGCCAAACCGTCCAAAAAAAAAAACATCATAAAGAGATAATGTGGGGGTTTTGTTGCATTTTGGAGTTTGTTAAATAAGAAATGTGTCGCCTCTTTGCCGCTGTGCGTGTAAGCAAGGGAGAAGATTGCTCACAAGTAAATGAAGCAGTGGCAGAGTCTGATTAAAAAGCTTTGTCTCGTCGGAGCGGTGAACGCATCCGTGGATATGCAGCTGTCAGCGATAAGAGATGTGCAAAGCTGGAGGAGAATTACACTCACTCTGCTGTTAAATATTTTACTCCTATAAATCTCTCCGCACAAAACCCCATTGTGTTAATGCGCAGAGGCTCCCTGTCGCTTTGAATGTATTACATATACAGCACACATTGCATTGTGCACATGGATTATACGGGTGTTTATTAGATTTTACGTCTTTAAAAATGCTTGTGTTACTATCTTGTTTTCATCTGTGATCAGGCAGAACATATTTAGAACATACATAATAGTCATTGTTCCACATTTGCGCTCACTAATAGACCCATTTATACGCCGACGTACGCAGGAAGGAAAGGTCGGTTAAGTGTCTTGCCTAAAGACACAATGATGATAGGATGCGCTACAGCCGTTTGCTCTGCCCAGCGGTCTCCATCCGAGTGCTATCCAGGCCTAACATTAGCTTCAGAGAGCAAGATAAACAGAACAATGACTTTACACGAGTCAGGAGTATCAGACAAAGCTCAGGAGAACCACTGGTCTAAGTTAAGTGAGTAGTAACTATGGTTATGGTTAGAAACATCAAGGAAATGTCTCGAGAAGCATTGGAAACCCAGCTTGTGCATGTAGTTTCAACTGTATCCTTTCGTACGGCTGAGCTGCTGTGACCAAATCATCCCAATTGTGATTCATGAAGTTAGAAAAAACGATGTGTTCACACTGATCCTGGTATACAAGCCCAGTTTAGTCCTGATTTACACTTTGTTTTGCCCTTGTTCTAGTTCAAACCTGGGCCTGGTCCACTCCATGCTTAGTTCTAGCTTTTTTCTGCACTGTCCCACTTGAAAAAGGTCCTTGGTTTGAATCCTGGACTAACTTTTTTCCGCAGTATAAGTCGCACTAGCCAAAAAATGTATAACAATGAAGAAAAAAACATCCGGAGTGTAAGTCGCATTTTTACGTATGCTAACGCTAACACCTTCAGCTACATGACGTATGCTAACGCTAACACCTTCAGCTACATGAGGCACAGACAGAACTGTGGTAAGTGTCTGGTATGTTAACGTAACATATGAACAGTTATTCAGATAACTATAGCATAAAGAACATGCTAACAAGTTTACCAAAGCATCAGTTTTACCCCAAATCACTAAATCCATTGAATTCTTCTTCCTCTGTGTCACTTCTAAACAACTCCACAAACTCCAGAGGAAGAGGAAGTGCAGATTCTTCTTCTGCGTCGCTTAGAGCTTAGAGCGCCCTCTTGTGGTTGTCAGTGTGAAAATAACGAATAATATCACATATAGGTCGCTCTGGAGTAGCCAGAGCCGGCCAAAACTATGAAAACTGCGACTTATAGTCCGGGAAATACGGTATATACAGCGCTTTGCATGTTTTCCCTGCGCTGGGTTTGGTTTCCTCGCCCTCCAGGATCTGAAGAAGCGTTCCCTCCGCTGCACTTGGCGTCTCGCTCCATTGGAAGTGAAGGATGAGTCAATGACGGAGGACAAACTTGCCCGCGGGGACGATACACGTTACTTTACAAGCCGTTAGCTTTCCGATCACCGTCCTGGGCGTAGCCTGGCATTAGCTCAGAGTTATAAAGATGATGCTTCAGTCAAAGAAAGAACCCTGATGGAATATATGGTTGAGTTGCTGTGGAGATGATTTTGCGTTGCCTGAGCTATATTTGCTTGATCCATATGTTTAATGCCAAACTATGGAACATTTCAGGCAACAAAACAACATCTCCAAGTGGCAAACCTTCCACCAGTAAAATTACATAATGCACAAGTCATTACATTTGTACTATATATTTTTAATGTATTAAGTTACTGTATAGTCACACCTTTTTTCATATTTTGGCCGGGTTGCGACTTGTACTTATATTTCTACTTATATACTTATACTCTGGAGCGACATATATGTGATATTATCTGTTATTTTCACACTTGCAACCACATTTATACATGTTTTTTCCTCTCTATTATGCATTTTTTGGCTGGTGCAACTTATACTCCGGAAAAAAAGTTAGTCCGGAAAAATACAGTACTTTAAAGGACATTTGTTGTAGAAAAATGACCTCTTTGAACCATGTTATATGTTCCTGTGTCAAAAAAAAGTTGTAGAGTTGTGTTTTGCAGAATTCATGTTTGTTCATGGTCATCTTCTCTGCACAAAAGCATGGTCATCTTCTCTGCACAAAATCACCCAGTTTGAAACACCAACGCCGTCGCCAGGTAAAAATCCAGACTTCTCCCGTGTAGTTTTAAGTTTCGTTCACGTTTACTCGGACATGCACTCGTCCAATCGCACCGCACCGGGGATCACTTCTGCTTTAGTGTGGATTAAATGCTCTTAAAATCCATGAACCATTACCGAGCTCTTTTGTAGCAGTCACGTTGCACAAGAGCTTCGTTTGTTTACACGTTCTTTGTTCATTCCCACTGCTGACCGTGTCCAAACGCCTCATTGGAAACCGAGGTTGCAGTTTGTGAAGTGTGTTCTCCAAATATTGACATTAATTCAAGTCAGAAAACGATAATTCTATAACATCAAAGCACAAAAAGCAAGTTCAAAAGGCATTTCAAGTCACAAGAATGCAGAATATGTCTGTATCAAGGTCTATAAGAAGTCTCTCCAGCACTCGATACAGGAGCCTCATTATACAGGCGAGTGTGTTGTATTCTTTGGCCTCTAAACTTCACTAGAGATTTGAGTGACTTCGGGCCAATGAGAACTGACAGAATTTCAATTTTGAGGTGAGGCTTTTCTTAAAACAACTTTGAATTGTGTGCCAGGGCTGAATTGGGGGGGGGGGGGGGGGGGGAGTGCATTGATTTACATTTCAAGAAGAAGTAGGGGGTAAAAAAAGAAAATAAAAATCAATTGTCTGTCATCTCACACACTGGGGAGACGCGGTGGAGGTACAGGTGGAGTCGCCCCTTCCTTCTGAACAATAGGCTTTTGGCGAGATGGGCCCGTGTCTGATGTGAAAAGAACTGGACCAGAGACACATAATCTGTTAAGCTCTTGAGCAGGACAGGAAATCTCTGCTGGACAGTGAGTAAAACCAACGAGACACCCGCTCCGAATCTCAGAATGCGTGTGACAACAAAGATGGAATATTCTACCGCTGAAAAACGTCATGTGAACCTCAATGAAGACTGGAGATCGTGTTAAAGCCATAGAGAATTATTGTTAGTAGGAGAAGTAGGTAGTAGTAGGAGGAGGAGGAGGAGTAATATTTGGAGTAGTATGAGTAGTAGTAGTAGGAGTAGTAGTAGTTGTAGTTGTAGTTGTAGTAGTAGTAGTAGGAGTTGGAGCAGTAGGAGTAGGAGTTGGAGCAGTAGGAGTAGTAGTAGGAGTTGGAGCAGTAGGAGTTGTAGTAGTAGGAGTAGTAGGAGTTGTAGTAGTAGGAGTAGGAGCAGTAGGAGTTTGAGTAGTAGTAGTAGTTGGAGTAGTAATAATAGTAATAGGAGTTGTAGTTGTTGTAGAATTAGAAGTAGAAGTAATAACAGTACTTGCAGTAGTAGAGGTATTATTTATTGCAAAATTATTACTTCATTTGTACAGTATTTAAAAGGGCAAATATCACTAAAAACAAACCTTTATTAGCCGTTTGCCATGTTACACTGGTGTTCAACATCGTGTTTTATACGAGTGGATTCAGGCTCGTTTGAGTGATTATCTTTGTCCTGCATCTGAGGCTCGAGTGCTCAGAAAAAGTTTCAACAATAATAATAAAAACACAAATTACAACCTTTTGCTTGCTGCAGTGAAATGTCAGTTTTAGACAGGAAGTGGATGGACCTGTTTCTATCATTCAGCTGTTTTAAATCAATAACAGGGTCTATACAACAAACATGATAAAAAAAATGATCCACACGTTTTATAGTTTTATTCTATACACGGGAGGAACAATAAAATACTCATATTTCAAGGCTTTTACTGCAACTTGACGGATATCTGCTGCGAGAGATCCAAAACCACTGGTAGAGCTCTGGAACAGAACATGACGTCTCTGCTGGACGACGAGCAGAACCAAGAGGGCCGCTGCGATTGCGTAAGTCGGAAAGAAAAGGCGGAATAGTTTATGGACGACTTTGTCAACGACCCCTGTGAACACGGTGATCTGACAAGCAGCTCCTTTTATTCGGGAAAATTGTCTTTGACTCCAAGGTCACGTTCCACTACCTGTCTGGAGGACTCTGATTTCAGATCCGTAAAGCGGTTCTTATCTTATTCATCGACGCGAGCTGCACACGGTATGTCGAATGTGACGGCGAGAAAAGTAAAAACTGCTATTGTCGAAAGCCTTTTTTACATCTTAAGGTGATTCTGGTTCGGTCGTGGTTTGAGTCCAGTTTAATCCTGATGTTTGTTCCGTGTAAAGCTTCTCTTTACATTGTTTTCTCTTCTCCTGTAGTCCTCTTGCAGTCCTCTTGCAGTCCTCTTGCAGTCCTCTTGCAGTCCTCTTGCAGTCCTCTTGCAGTCCTCTTGCAGTCCTCTTGCAGTCCTCTTGCAGTCCTCTTGCAGTCCTCTTGCATTTCTCTGCCCTTTCTGGACTGACTGCCACAAACGCACTCGCTGTTCTTCTGTCTATTACGGGCTAATGGTTTCTTCACTGCGGCTCCACGGTTTACAGCGTGTGGCATCATTTAAGGACAACGGCAAAAGGACCGGCTCCGTCGCATCGTTTATTCTGAAATCTCTAATAACCGTGTTTGTCCAGGGGATTAAATAGTCTGCAACGAATGGCGGGAGGACAACAAGCTGCTGCACAAGCTTAAGGGAGCCAGATGTACCGCAGTTAAACTTGAAATGTACTTTACTCGGATATTAGTTCAAACCCGTGCATGACTTTTCGATGTTAAAAGGTGGTAAGGTAGTTAATGCCCCTGTTATAAGGAACTTTCTGCGTTTGATCCATCGCTTGACTGCAATGTAGCACCCGTGGACCTGTTTGTAGGTGTTAAAAAAGTAATCCAAATGCATAAACCTCCTGGAAGCTAATAGTTAATAGAACAGAACTGAAAAATGTACAAAGGCACTGGTAAGGTCTTAATGACAATGGAAGGTCCTTCCAGCGGTGGTCACATCCAGCAAACAGCGGTGTCAGAGAGCAGGCGAGAGGCGTAGTCAAAAATTCGTTCCAGGTTCGGTGCACAGGCATTCAGCTTAGTCAGAGGAAAGGCTGAAGGAATACTCAGGACGGTCCAAGGTCAATAACAGCAAACAGAATCACGAGGGTTATGCAAAAAATCAGAAGTCAGAGTCAAAAACACAAATCAAATACCAGAAGCTCGATAGCTAGGGCAGAACAGGGCAACGCAGACAATCTCGCACTGAGGCAGAGGAAACAAACACCTAAAATACTACACCCAGTGATTAACAACCAGATACAGCTGTGAACCCACGCGCAGGTGTGGAGAGCCTGTGATGAGCTGAGAGACAAGGGGGCGGTAACCAGAGAGACAAGGGGGCGGTAACTAGAGGGAGAACAAGAAGGGAGGGGGGAAACGAAGAGGAGCAGAGACAGAAACACCGTGAGTAAAACAAGACAACTTTACATCACCAGACCAGACGTGACCATGACGATATTATGCATCATTGGTGCTGTATTTAAACCTAAATCTTGAGTGACTTTATTTTTTATCACGAGAAAATAAACAAAAGCTAGCTTGCCCTGACATGCTAAGTAGTAACACGACACGGACAGCTGTGTCCTGCAGAAGTTCTCTGACGACTCTGCCATCATCGGACTCATCATGGACGACGATGATGCGGAGCACAGGAGACTGGCGCAGGACTTTGTGGACTGGTGTCAGCGGAACCACCTCCTCATCAACGTGGGGAAGACCAAGGAGATGGTGGTGGATTTCCGCAGACGCCACCCCACTGCCCCCTCACCAGTGAACATCCAGGGACGGGACATTGAGAGAGTGACTCATACAAGTACCTGGGTGTTCATCTGAACCACAAACTGGACTGGACTCATAACACAGACGCACTGTACAGGAAGAGCCAGAGTGGGCTCTACCTCCTGAGGAGACTCAGGTCTTTTGGAGTGACAGGGCCACTCCTGAAGACCTTCTACGACTCTGTGGTGGCATCAGCCCTCCTGTACGGTGTGGCCTGCTGGAGCAGCAGCATCACAGAGAGGGAGAGGAAGAGGCTGGACAGAGTCATCAAGAAGTCCAGCTCCGTCCTGGGCTGTGCTCTGGACTCGGTGCAGGAGGTGGGGGACAGAAGGGTCCTGGCTAGATTCACATCTATGCTGGACCATGAGTGTCACCCCCTGCAGGACACTCTGTCCGCTCTGGAGAGCAGCTTCAGTGAGAGACTGATTCACCCTCGCTGTGTGAAGGAAAGGTTCCGTAGGTCTTTCCTTCCTGCTGCTGTCAGACTTTATAACAAACACTGTTAGTCCTGAACACTCGCAATACTGACCTAACCTAATACTGATGTGCAAATCTGTCATATGTGCAATTGCTGTCGTGATTCATGTGCAATTACTGTGAAATTCATGTGCAATCCATGTGCCGTCGTGACACATATTCATGTGCAATTACTGTCGTGATCACATGCAATGGTATTTATGTATTTATTTATTTATTTTTATCTTTATTATTTCCCCCCTCCATCCCTCCAAACAAAAACTCCCATAGACAAAACCTCCACAAGGTAATGGGAGGTTTTGTCTATGGGAGTTTTTGTTTATAGGAGATCTTCTACTGATCTACTTCCTATAAGTGATCTGTTCTTTTCTTCTGTATCTTCCTGCGTTGCATCAATGAATTTTCCTCATGTGGGACAATAAAGGAATATCTTATCTTATCTCATCTTATCTTAATGAACATGATTCAATGACAGGAATGTGCTCGTGAGTAGGATTTAGGGACTTCAAAAGGAGCAGGAGTTCTCTGGACCGATGATGTCAGAAAACCTGAACAATTGTTTTTTTTTCTGAGGCTCAGGCGGGGAGAACACACCAAACGGGATTCAGCAAGGCAAAAAACAACATATGTTTTTTGATAAGGCAATGGTGATACAAAAGCTCATAAAAGTCAGTTTTGCATAATGTGTGTCCTTTAACACCTTCCCTCTGCCACATGTCAATAGTAGTCCTTTCTCCCCCTGCTGGCATATATTAACGATTTCAAATGTTGCAGTGCATTATGAGTGTAAAGATGCCATCTGAGCAAGTCTGAATAATATCTGCATTAAAGTATGTGGTGTCAGAGGGCTCTTACATACACAATGTACACAGTGTCCCAGGCCTGGATAAAGATGATGCCTGACAAAACCATTAAACAAATGACTGCGGATTCAGAGGCAAATGATAAGCCCTGCGGCAACAAATGATGAAAAACCATAAAGGGAAATTAGAACAGTAATGCATTGAATAATTTCAGTGTTTATGATACATCCGTGCACATTTCACTGCAACATACCTGCGCCTAATCACACAACCAGAGCATATCGTCTCCACTGCAGACCAGGCTGTAATAACGCTATGGCTGTGTAAATATATACAGTACTGGGCGCTAATGAGAATAATTCAGCGGAGGCACAAATGACTTTCAGGTGCACCATTTGTCTCGGCAAACGAGGAATCCACATCTCCACTTTAGAGGGAGGGTCACCGCTCATTACTATGGTAATGCAATGCAAAGGCCAGAGGCAAGCAGCCAACAATTGATCTGCAAATTGACATGCTGTCACCGCCACGGCTCCCCGCCCTATTGAGATAAACAAATGCCCTGCCGAAAAAAGAATCATCGATTAGCATTCTCGCACTTGAAGTTGGTGGAATTATTATTTTTCATGAAGTTATCAGATTGAAAAGTAAGTACCTGGAAGGGAGGAAATAAATGAATTAAACAAGCGTGTGTTGTGTTACAGGGAATGTGTAGATCCTTCAGCGCTGACATGTTACGCACACAGCCTGGTACTGATGGAAACACTCTAGTACAGCAGTCCATACACAGGTGTGCTATATACAAGCTGGTCAAGATGAGGCTGCGGGTGGTCGTCACTTAGAACTAGGAGCTTGAAATGGCTTGTTTAGATGCTAGAGGTGTCCGAGGTCATGGGTGGGGCGGGTGGATTGGTCTGACAGACACGTGCAGATGAAAATATGTTGAGACCAAAACCCCACAGCGCCACAGAGAGCCCATTCTGCAGGGTTCATCCTCTGTGTTTCATACAGATGTAGGTCTAATGCAATAGATGTGCCAAGAACATCTTCTGCTCTAGAGTCTCCTCGGCAAAGGGATCGCAGCAGGAACTCTCCTTCAACTGCTAGTGCTGATCAACACAAAATGAAGGTACATTTTATATATGAGTGAATTGGAAATGGACACATTTGACAGACCTTGGACCAAGTGAGACTCCTATTTTCATTTAAATGTGCTGTGATTTAGTTTATCTTTACTTTATGTCTACGTGATGTCCACTTGATGTGCACTTGATGTCCACTTGATGTCCACTTGATGTCCACTTGATGTGCACTTGATGTCCACTTGATGTCCACTTGATGTGCACTTGATGTCCACTTGATGTCCACTTGATGCCCACTCTATCTATCTCTTTGTAACCGCTTTGGAAGCCAGTTTGAATGTTCGAGCTGCTCTTATCTCAACACACAATACAGAGGATAGAACAGAAGGCGCTGGTTCCTCTGTGATTAAAATGCGTCTTGCCACTCCTGCTGCTAATCATAGATAGTTTCCTCCAACGGCTTCAATCTTCTTCAAGGTCGAGAGAACGGTACCGCGATCTCCCGGGACCTTAAGCGCAGCATGCAGTGTTTTTTTCTATGAAGACTGTTGTATCTGCCCATGTTTCACCCTTTCATATCCATCAGCCATTGTTCTCGACACTCACCACACACCGATGCGTTATCAGGAGCTTTCAGCGCCACTTATGTATGGAAGGGATGGACGGGGTGAAGTGAATATAGATATTTCTAATTGAAGTGCGACTATTTTGAGTTCATGTCCATTTACATCGTGGATTCTCACTGAAGGCGTCAAAACGATGACTGAAGACGTATGGAATGCGAACAAAAAAAGTGGAAAATCACTCAAAACACATTTTCTTTGCTGATTCTTGGCTAATGAGCCTTGACAAGGCACTGCAGTGAAATAAAGCTCATTACAGGTTAATTCATCAAGACGCTCGTTAAGAAAAGGCCAAGGGTTTGAAGCAAAGGGTGGCGACTTTGAGGAAGCTGAAGCTAAAATATAATACACGTTTAGTTATTTAACATTTGTTTCATAATTTTGATGTTTTCAGTATGCTTCAGTATATTTCAGGATGAAGGTTTGTCCAAACGTTGATTGGCAGTGTGTCTGTGCGGACGACCTCCAAGTTGCATCGAAAGTTGTCATTGATGTAATTATCTTCACCTACAACAAGGGTTCACTTCTCCAATTCTAACCCAATTTCCCTGTTAAACCTCGTTGCAGCTGCGTTGCATCATGGTCCAAATCAGAAGAATGTCGGGTCAGTGCTGCCCGTTTGATTTCTGACTCCGGATCAGTTTCAAAGAATTAATATGGAGAAAGTCGCTTGGATAAAATGACATTACAAGTAGCATAAAGGTCACGCTGAGATAAAAGATAAAAGACTAGAAACAAAGTAATAAGAACAAGATAATGTAATTTTTTTTTTAACATTGATAATAAATGAGTTTCTCCAAAAAAAAAAGACGAAATACAGTTTTTCCTCAGAATTTATTTATTCAAAGTTGTTAATATTTGTTACTTTGATTCATGCTTGAGTACTTCTTTATTGTCCCTGTGCTGAGTTGTGCTTGTTTGATCAAATGAGACTGTTTTGAAGCTATTTTTGCATTTTACATTGAACAAAATGTAAATCGATGATCTACTTATGTCATCGTTCAATATTGAGTCCCTTGAAAGAAAGGGGAAAAAAGCAAATATGTCTCCTTTAATAAACATAATATTAATTAATTAGACTCATCAGACAACGCTTTTTTGGACACTAGATTGTCTTATTATAAAAGGCAAAAAACATTGTATTTTTTTCCATATAAAGAATGCAAAGAGATTGTCCTTCTCAAAATCTTAACACGTGCTCACGATATTCAAAAAGCCATTTCAAACAAAGAGAAACGTCCTCGATAAAACAATAGCCACAGCTGCCCTGGGGTGGACAGAAGGCGAGGCTGCCAGTCTGTGCCATCAGCGCCATCACACGCACAGCTACAAACCGGGTCAGCACCGGGTCAGCACCGGGTCAGCACCGGGACAGCACCGGGACAGCACCTGGACAGCACCGGGTCAGCACCTGGACAGCACCGGGTCAGCACCGGGACAGCACCAGGTCAGCAATCACATCCTGATCTCGTGGAAACAGAGCGACGTTCAGGTTTCAGACATTTTATTGCTTATGAATAATTGCTGCCTCGAAATGTTCAAAGTGTAATTTTGATTTGATGGCGACGAGTCTCACTGAATATTTGATACATTTGGAAAACGGTTCATTTGTGAGATGAATGTCAGGCGGCAGAAGTAGACTATTTTCCGCACAAGAGAAGAATATTTTGTTGACAATGAAAGGATTCTGCGGTGGAAGCAGAAGAGGGGAATCTTCTGTGTGGGCGGAGCACGCTGCAAGGCCGGCCAATGCAAAAAGTTTGATAAAAGTCTTTTCTCACAACTATGTGGAAGACGGTTTACAAAGTGCCATTGTTCTGAGCGACTCGGCGCGCTCACAAATGTGTCCCTGGGTCAACGCGGAGGACTAACACGTTTTATGCAAATATCCTGGTTTGAGACTGGGTTTTAGATGGTTTTTTTGAGACGGTTTGGTTTAAATTTGTTGTTTTAGGATTTTTTCAGCTGTGTTTAAGTGAATGTTTTTACACGCAAGACAAATGTTTTATAGCCATTTATAGTAACTGCACTTGTAACATGTTTTTTTCAAATAGAAACCTTTTAAATGCTTTTTGGAGAGTTCAAAATTCTGGAGGCTGATTTTTCACATTTTTCAAGGTCAATTCCCATTTCCTTGTTGTAATTTCATTGGGTTCCACTTTACATTCGTCTCCATTTTGATCACAATTATGAATGTGTTTGAAATGGTGCCATGTTATTGTGTATTTCACTGAGCTAACTGCAATAAGGAGCTAAGTTAGTGTAGAATTGTGATGTGATGTGTCGTTCTTTATTGTTGTGTGCACGGGCCTGAAGGTAATATTTAAATGGTCCTTGAAACTTACAAAAAATAAATAAACTAAACCAGTGTGTGCCATTCATAACGCGTAGGAAAATCATGATATTCCATTATTAAATACAAAATACAATGAAATGAAGCTTAACGTTTGGTTCGAGTGACACTCTTTTATGATATTTACTTATACATTGACCAAATGAAGAGATAGTTTGAACCAGGCTGAAACGTTCATTTCTCTGGGCTGGTTGAACATTTATAGAATTTAACCATGTCACTGTACATGTCACAACTCATTTACTAACAATTTATGTTACAAAATAAGTTGTCCCACATTTGGACCAGATGTTTTAGACTCTATTCTACATTTTGGGACATTGATCTCTATGAAATATTTGACTTTGAACATTAAAACGTTCATACATGGCTAAAATGTGTTGCTAAAATGCTAACCCTGTGTTGGGAACTTCGTCACCATCGTTTATTTTAATTTTAAGTTTATCTTTACGTCTTCACAATGGGTCAATACAAATGTTGAATACAAGTCAGATGAGGCCAGTAATATTAATCACAATTTCATCAAAACTGCAATTCAAAACAGCAGTTATCGAATCACAACACCGGAGTTACTTAAATAATACAATCTGTTAATCCTGTTCTGCTAATCCCGAAGTTTAAGCCTTTGCAAATGTCCTGAAACGCCACAATGATTACTATATTGACTTCTCCTTCAGTCATTGAAGGATGGAGCAATATACTTTGGGGCTTGATAGTCATCGCGTGTTCACTTTCTCCTGCAATGGTGGGAACATTCTTTTAGTAATACGATAAGATCTGAGCTGTAGCGGGTTGAATAATTATTTGTTGGAATGATTACCTTTTTATCCTGCCATTTATTGCGTGCCTTTTAACGCTACTGCGCTAGTTTACTGGTAACATCCCGCTTTGTTATTGTTATTAACCCTCTTTAGCATGCGTAATTGTGACAGCTACTCTTGAATCAGATGTTAATGCTCCTGAACGTGTTTAAAGTGCTGATTCAGGACAGAATTAGGAGAAATTGCCATGGATTAGGGTTAGAGAGAGGAACATCGGCCGGCCTAGCTCCAAATCAGCAATCACTACAAACCCAAAAACAGATAAATACATAGATGATTTAAACGCTATTGCAGTGCGGGTTTCTCGGATTATGGTCCCGGTTTATTCAGATCAGGAGCATGTTGGAGATTCTGTCACCGATTGTGACTCGTACACAGGCCGTGGCATGTTTGATTTAAGGCCCTCGCAGCGCCGCCCAAAACCGCTCCATTTAAGTTCACGCTCTGGCCTCGGGGGAAATCTACAGTCATAGAGTCACCAGCTAATCCAATACGCCCCAATATGAGTAAAGCAATCAGGAATGAGACTAATAAAGCAGGAGATGTTAAGGCGGCTGCAGGAGTGAAGGGGAAAACACAGGGAACAGGAAAGTAAAATGGACAAAAGGCTTATTCTGAGGAGTCAAAGTGCTGTGTGAGCCGCAGGTGGGAGTCTGGACCGGAGTCTGGACCGGAGTCTGGACCGGAGTCTGGACCGGAGTCTGGACCGCAGTCTGGACCGGAGTCTTAACCAGGGTCTGGACCGGAGTCTGGACCGGAGTCTGGACCGGAGTCTGGACCCGAGTCTGGACCAGAGCCTGGACCGGAGTCTTAACCAGAGTCTGAACCAGAGTCTGGCTATACAACAGGTCTGAGGAAGCAGGAAATGCGTTAATCAAGTCTATTTTCATTTATTATTTTTGTATTATTATTGTCAACAATCGTTTTTTATGCTAAAGAATAGATCAACAAATACACACATTTAACACTAATGCAAACCAACCCTCACAATTGTGTGAATCATCATCATCATTTATTTATCATTTATTCATTTGAGAGATTATTTTAATAGTAGTATATTTGTTTGTCATTAAACCAAAGTGGAAAAATACAACAATAATTGGTAGAAAGGGTTTCAAAGCGAGTCGCCCAGAGACTGTTTTAGAAAGCAAGATGTTCCGACTTCCATCCAAAAAAACAGTTTTCAATCTGATGGAAATGGTTTCAGCAGCAGCAGCAGCGTTTATCCTCTCCAGAGCTCTGATTGGTCCTGCCTAAAAAGAGTTATTACCGAAACTCTTGTTTACAAGTCTGCCAATTTCACTCTTACAGCTTGGGTCATTAAGGCCTCTTCCTCAGAACTGTCATCAGCATTTGAATGGTTTAATTTGCCCCAAGTCTTAAAGGTTATTGCGTATTTGGCTATTGTAGATCAACATTCTCATTTAAATAAGTGTTTCCCTCATTCTACTCCTCATTCCAAACCATCCCCTGCTTGAAATGTCAGCGATTTGTGGCCTTAAGATGAAGATGCACGACCGATCCACACGGAACTGTTTATTTACCGTAATTTAGTTCTCTTTATGTACAGCCCCACTGAGATTATCTGTGTATTTATTTGTTCATTTCCAAATATCACTCAATTTTAAAATCACGAGATCATTTGTTATATAAAGATACCACAAAATCAAACCATAAAGCGGTGACTATTAATGTGTTGAATTGTAAAAGTTAAAATTGTATGAACATTTAAATAGTGTGTCAATGTCAATGAAAAAGAAAAAGTCAAAGTTCATAGCCCGAGGCAGCGGATTAAACAGTGATGAATCTTTCAGCACCACGGACAGCGTCACCACCTGCCATGACGCTGACACTTCTGGAGCTGTCCATGGTGCTAGTATCACATTCCCATCCACTCAGGAGGTAAAAAAGCAGGTCCAGCTGCTTATTCCACACGCTTTGATCACTTATGGAGCAGAGCAGTCTTCAGGGGGGGGGCTGCTAACACCCCAGCCCCACATGCAGCACCTCAGCCAGGCCTGTGATGCCGCTAATTGGACCCTGCATCATTGTCAACGTGTGATGTGGTCAGATGAATCATGCTCCTGCTCATTGTTGAACCAAACAGGCAGCAGACCTTTGATGACATACTTTTAAAACGTGAAGAAAGCAGCACATTTTGACGGTGTTTAGGCTTCATTTCACTAAGATTGTAAAAAATATTCATGTCTGGCTGGGGTAATAATTTTCTTTAATCAACAAACATCATAATAATTTGAAAATGGGAAGGAAAAAAAAATCGGTTAAGAGTTTTTTTCCAAGTTATCTGTTTTTTTTATTATTATACTTCTGTGCCTAATCTGTTTCTTTACCTAATATGTGTTGCAACAGTGGAATTTCCCCATTGTGAAACAAATAAAGGTTATCTTATCTTATCTTTAAAAACACATCACTGTAGTCTTGAGTTGCCACCATTTTATTCAAAAATAACAAAAATACATGACACCAATGTATTTACTGTATTTACTGACATAAATCCTGATAGTTTTAAAGGTGATCTTATGGCTAAAGCTAATTACTTTGTGTGGGTAAACTTCATGCAGCATCTGTTAGGCTCTATGTGATGTGCATATATATATACACACACACACACACACACACATATATATAGATTTATTTTTTATTCTATTTATTTTAATCAACCGTTATTCATCCAGGTAAGTCGATTGAAAACTGATTCTCATTTACAATTACAACCTGGTCAAGTGTTCAAAGAGCAGAGCGACACTGTACATTGTATTCATGTTGTTGTTGTTGTTGTTTAAGGCAGAATGTTTGTTTCATTCTCAGCATTTGCACTTCAAACTCATTCTGTCCACATTCTGTCTGTTTAGAATGCTGCTGTACTTCTGACCAAAGCGTGTTCAGGAGATGATCAGATCCTGGGCAGCTGCACTTCAATCACTGCATCAGCCGCATTCACAGAGTTCCATGAAGAGAATTGTAATTGTTACCACTAATGCAACAGTATTTCATCTTCTTTTCAAACAGTAAAGTACAGTAAATATTGTTGACAGTTCTTTGTATAATTCTACCATTGTTTTCTTTTTTCCCTTCAGGCATTTCCAGCATCAACACATCTATGAATCCCATACACTGGATACGGCCGCAATACATCATTCATGCAAACATGTATGATTCATGTGAGGCAGTGTGTTGTGGCGTGTTCCATGTGATTAGGACAAATCAGGGTGAATGAGCTCAGAGGTGGAGTAAACACACAAACGTTTATGCATGTTTACCACAAACTAACGGAGGCAAATACAGTTACCACCACGTCAAACACAGGAAGAAAAAAGGATTGCATAATTGACATTTTACTACTACAATCCTTTGAATCAGTCATATCATATTTTAGTCATATCATAAGTGTCAAAGTGTGGATATTGCACACAGAAATAGAACTGAATAAATTGAAGACCATCTTTTATATGGTCTGATGATACTGTATAACTATTTTAATGCAAAAGCAAAGTTGCATCGCACACGAAGAATGTGAAAAAGTTCCATCTTTTTTCTTTTTGAATTATTTTTTTTTATTGAAAGAATAAACACAGACCAATCAATACTTGTGTGTAAATAAATATACAGTCCGGTAACATTGTCAAAAATGGAAAAAAAAGAGAAAGAAGGAGAAAAAATAAATAAATAAAAAGAAAAAGAGAAAAAAAGTGCGAAGTGGGCGGAACCAGAGAAAATACAAAGTGTGTATTGTCCAGTTTATGTCAAATTTGTCCATTTCCAAGTTCAATCCATATGTGATTTTTTCCATTTTCCGCACGTCCATTATGATTTCTGTCCAGTCCTTTATTGTTGGTGCAGTTTGTGTCATCCATTTTTTTCTCCAATTACGAAAACCTTTCTACCCTGGGATTTCAAACTTCCCTTTTATTTTTATTATTAGGACATAAAACCGTTAGCATTTCCTGTAGCTACGTAGTCAGGTAAATGCAAATGTGGCATAGTTTGCTCGATTTTGTCTACATTGTGTTTTTCATGCCTTTTCTTGCACGTGTTACAGCGTTAACAGTTGCAGAGTCCTTTGTCACTCTTGAAATAATAATAATACACGCTCACATCTGGCTCTCCGGCCTTTTTCCACGCGCTGCCCGTTCACCCGCTCGCCGAGGCGTGCGCTGCCGTTCGCGACAATGGAACAAGTGGCACGTAAAGGTGGACGTGATTGCGGTGTTATTTTCCCTGGCTGATTACAGGTCAGCGCTAACCGTCAGGAGCAAAGCAACGTTCAGCTCAAATGATCGTTGCAGGTGCACGCAGACCTCGTCATCAAATGTGTTTCACTCTTACAGTTTAAAGTGGCTGTTGGAGAAAAACTGCCGCGCCAAACGCCATCGAACATTTAAATTGCAGAGTATGAATTGTGCATTTGGCCCATGCGTCGGAGCCACGTGGTTAAAGCGTCAGAGGTGGAGCACTTTGAAGCACTTTTCCAGATGGTTTGGAGCATCTTTGGAGCATTAGCGTGTGCATGGTTTAGGTTGAGGGGCAGGGCAGCCAGAAGAAGCCCAGACACAGGCAGAACATGCAAACCACACAGCAAAGGCATGATATGGGAATAAAACTTACTTTCCCTCTGTGAGAAGATTAACCACTTTGATATCATACCCAAAAGTAAGACAGATTTTCCCAGAGGGTTTTGTATTTTCAGGGGATTCTGGGACATTTAGACATTTACTAATTTCCTGTGAAAATGGTTTAATCTGCTTCTCTTTTTCACCATCACCTTCATTACAAAAAATAATTGAATGAACTAAATCAATTTGGGCAAATTCAGTCTGACAGCCAACAAAAAATGTGTGAGGGCCATAGTTTGAAAGCATGATTATTATCATAAGTGATCTCTTTTTATTTTAATTTTTTTCATCCTGTATAAGTAAATACTTTCTGCTGTTAGTCACTCTGCCTTGACTTATACGGTTGGTTTCGCCCCTTTACCAGCCGGTGCAGCCACCATTACACACAATGCCATTATATTTCTCTTTTCTTAGCAAAACAAATCTAAAATGCAAAGATGCAAGATAAATAAATGTAATTCCTCTTTGAAGAACGGCACAACTTTAAATAGTGTGATTGAATGATATGAGGTCGAAGTCAATATCCACTAACCCAGTTCATTTGGAGGCAATTGAGGATAAAAAGTTGATAAATAGCTCGGTTAATGACTGATATGAGCGCCGGGTTTGGAAACAGCCCTGCAGTGCACCGCTCTGTGCGGGGCTGAAATATGTTTCCACTTCTCAC
The DNA here is from genome assembly GCF_026437365.1 of Eucyclogobius newberryi. NCBI lineage: Eukaryota > Metazoa > Chordata > Actinopteri > Gobiiformes > Gobiidae > Eucyclogobius > Eucyclogobius newberryi. The sequence continues at coordinate 8,006,103 of NW_027315812.1, forward strand.
CGTTGAGAGGCAATTTGTGCAGCTGGAGCATCATTGATCGCTGAACTGACAGTGAATCAGACCACTCCTCTTGAAAGTTTCAGAGAGGCCTCAACACAGTCGGCACGGCCAGCTAATTCCAGCCTCAGGCACGTAGCACCCGCTCTTCTGAAAATGGACCCAAACAACGAACATGTTTTTGTTTACAAGCGGCTTCAAGCTAAAAGTCTGGGCACGCTCAGTATACGTCCTTATTTGTGCCAAAGCATCACAGCTAACTAGTGTGTTTACGCATTCATAAGGTCTTACTCATAATTGTAGTTAATTAGTTTGTTTGATCAGACTGTAACCCCTGAAACAGACATTTACCGTATTTTTCGGACTATAAGTTGCACCTTTTTTCATAGGTGCGACTTATACTTATATTTATACTTATATACTTATACTCAGGAGCGACTTATAAGTGATATTATTTGCTATTTTCACACTTGCAACTGTATTTCATACTCCAGTGCAACTTATATATGTTTTTTTCTTCTCTATTATGCAGTGGCTGGTGCGACTTATACTCCGGTGCGACTTATACTTATATACTTATACTCCGGAGCGAATATATATGTGTAATTAATTGTTATTTACACACTTGTAACCGCATTCACACTCCACTGCAAGTTATATATGTTTTTTTCTTCTCTATTATGCATTTTTCTGGCTGGTGCGACTTATACTCCAGAAAATACGGTATCTTCCTCTCTCAATCCCTCAACCACGTTTAAACATTCGCAGTGTGGATGAAGTGTTTTAAAAAGCCAAGGACAAGGCACAATTTGAACCCGTAACCTTCCAGCAACAAGACAAACGGTGCAACAATAGAGCCTTCCATGAGTGACACGGTGAGAATCGTGGCCGCACACAGCCTGCTCCTGATCCCAGTCATGAGGCGGAAAACAACACATTTACTCCTTTGTTGACACGGCAGAAAAACCGTTCGCGTTTGTTACTTTGCAAACGAGTAATAACGGTCCAAATGTGATGTCCAGGGGTCTCATTTATAAAAAGTAACGTGGAATTCTTACTAAAAATGCGCCTACTGACGAAGCAGAAACGGCCTCAAACTCACTTAAGCTTGATCTCTTTGAACACATCTTATTCTCTGCCTCATCTCTTAAAACTCTGATGCACAAAGTTCAGCGTCTTTTGGACCGAACCGCTCATTTTAGGTCAAGTTGTCTTTTTGTAAATCCCAAACTTAACTTGGAAAGTGACGTGCGTAGCATTTTTGTACGTACACATGCTTTATAAATGAGACCCCAGATCCTGTTTCTAAGGTTCACAAATGTATGCAGTGCTGCTTGATGAAAAAACACAAAACGTCATTGTCAAACTGTCAAATTGAAGAAATCTTAATTACGTTGTTGTCAGCTAGTGTTGGCGCTAATTGCTAACGCTAATCATCCACACAACGCTGTCTAACGAGGCTCTGATGTCACTCGTGTGGTGTTGAGCTGTTGTCAGTGGTAAAAACAGCACTGGGATTTTGTAGTTTGGGATGTTTGATGACCAATATGAACTAGTTACTCCCATTAAAAAGGAGTTTGAGCCAGCGGATACGCTTCAGAATGCAGGCGTTTTGTCCGTGAACGCTGCAGGGGTCATAGTTGTGTCAAAGGCAGCAGTGAAATGTGATATTTATTACTTGCATAACCAAAACTGGCTCGTAAGTGATTTGGGGCTTTGCAGTACGTGATTTACGCATACATTTTCCATAATTCCCCACAAAAACAAATCTTCCCGCAGAGTTTCCAGCAGGACTCTGAAAAATAGAGGGTTTCCAACTGAGCAGCGTGGGCCCGAAATTATTAGTATTAGTCTGGGGGAGAGTTCACTTAAGGCGTACAGCTCCCACCGCGCGACGCTTGGCGATCGCAAACGCACTCGTCTTCTGAGCCCATTTTCAGACCATTTTCAGCACCCCCCCGTGTGCGTCTCCAACCGCGCTCCAAGCCCGGCAACACATGACACAAACTTGGAAGAGAAAAGCCAGAGCCCTCTCGCTTCTAATCTCCAAACTCCAAATCCCACTGTTTTGGCCATTCGGAGGACGGTTGCCGCGCCGTTCCAAGAAGTGCAGAATGTACTGGAAACAGCGGGCCGCGATGAGGCCGAGGGGAGAGCGAGCGAGCCGGAGAACAATAGAAGCAGTTGGAGTGGAGGACAAGGGCGGAGAGAAGCTGAAAACTACTCCACAGAAGTCCACGGGGACGCAGGGTGGAGCCGGAGCCAAGTTGCTGCCGGAGCCGTCCTGGCAGAGAGGCTTTACTCTGGGCCGGAACGAGCCGGTCGCCAGCACACAAACGCTGGATACGGGGACGCTTTATGTGAAGATGTTGAAACGGGTTCAAAGGATTTACAAAAGGTGATAATAAACCCTTCCGAGTGTGAGATATGCACAGCCTGATCCGGATGCAAATGCTCTCCCATTAGGCAGCTAAACATTTAGACGTTTGCAGAAAGCCTGTTTGCAGAAAGTTTGTTATATTCATAAGTCATTATCTGACTTCCTGTTTTGATTTGACAAATTATCAAAACAAATGACCTTTTCACATTGTGGTGACAACATCTTTTTGGTATATTTCTGTCCAGCATAACGTGATACTGAAGACATCTTTATCATGTGTTAGCGAGTGTTAGCATTTAAGCTAAATTTGCTCATTACGTCAAATTAACTTAAATCTGCTACAGGTAAAATATTTTCTAATGATGCTCTCGTGAGGTCGAGCGGTGGTCAAAGGACAAAACACCCGTGGGTTTTCATAGTTTGTGATGTTCGGAGATCGACTCGGACTCGGAGCTAAAGGAACGGTGCCAGTTTGTCTGATTTTCGAACACTGGAAGCGTCGACTGGTCGTGTGAGGGTTTATTCAGGACTGCAAACTGACCACTGTAACCGTGACGAGATGATGAAATGGCTCCGACGCGCGCTCACACCGGACACATCCGTCCAAAGCGCTCTCGTTTGTCTCGTACATATTGACAGTAGCGCACGGCCGTAATAAGACTCGGCCATGTGTTTGAAAGGCATCGCCGGAGCTTTAGGGGCATTTCAGGTTCCACCGCGCTCTTGATGCACCCGTGCCGTTTGTCATTACCACGGTCAGTCTCCAGTGAGCGAACCTTCTTCACCTTAGAAAACCTCCGTCGCCTCAGCTGCCGCCGTTTTCAATCGATCGGACGGATGTCGGCCACCGCAGAAACGCTCTTCCATCAAAATACTGATATAATCACCGGCGGTTGCAGGTTCACGACAGGACATCACGCAATTATATTTTGAAACGAGTGAGCGACAAGAGCTTTGTGTTGACGGTGTTTGCACAATACTGGCCTAGGACGGGTCAAACTTGCAGTTACACGCCGACGTTTTTCCTCCTCCTCGCCGCGCCAAATGCTACAGAAAGCAAAATACCGTATCAAAAGGTGATAAAGGTACTTCTGTACACATAGTATTTGGGAGTTCTACAATATGATAATGTCCCGTCAATCAAAGGGGCAGAAACCGCACGTCAAACTGAAATAACGAGCCAGAGTTTCAAACCGTGAAATGTGGAAGAATGTTTGAATTCGTCTCTCACAAACGCATAGTAGTAAAGTATGCATTCGACAGCAGTTTATCTTTCAGCTCTGAGGTTGATGACAGGAGAAGGACACAGAACTCACAGAACTCACAGTGTAGGACGAACACTGCATTCTGTTTATTTATAAAGCTCCAATTGGGATTTTACCTTATTATCTATCACGTTTTCTGAACACCAAATCAAGTATTCATCAATCACATCATATCAACACTCAGGATTTATCAAAACACATTTGAAATTAAATTACTTTATGCCTTTTTAAGAGTTCAAAACACTGATTATGTATTTGTTAATTGTATTGATGGTTGTATTTTTTTATATAGTTTCATTGCCATTTTACCTGGTTATATTTTATTTTATTTATTTTATTTATTTTATTTATTTTATTTATTTTATTTATTTTATTTATTTTATTTATTTTATTTATTTTATTTTATTTATTTTATTTATTTTATTTATTTTATTTATTTCATTTATTAGGCCCGAGCGCCACAAGCTGGCGAGAGGCCTATTAATCTCGTAAGGCCGTGCGAAGCACAACTGCGAAAGTGCGCACGTAGTGCGCACGAAATCGAGCGCGAAGCGCTCGCCCACTTCCAAACACTCACTAACGCACTCCTCCACTCATGCACGCCCCGTGCATACTAATTAGTTGTAGGAAAATGGAACATTACCGTTGTAAACGGGCGAAGCCCGTGCAAAAGTTCGCACTAAACGAGCACTTTACATTGGGATGACGACCGTCATCCCCATATAAAGCACTCATTTGCGCTAAGTAGCTCACGAATACGTTCCCCATATCTTGCATGTTCCGTGCATATAAGCATGTAATGCAAAAATTGAACATTATTACTGTATAGAGGGCCAAAAACACAAAGTGGGCGGAGCCCACTCAAAATTATCGAAAGTACCCGTCAGTGACCAGGGACCCACACCGTGAGGTAGGAAAGCGCGAGCGCTTTCCGAAAATGTATAGTTTATGATATTTGAAAAATGGGAAACATTGTTTTCGCATCGGAATATTATTCTTTCTTTCTTTCTTTCTTTCTTCTTCTTCTTCTTCTCGGGACCAACCCCCCTATTTTTCACCCAGTGAACATTGACGAAAAGTCACAAAAATTTGCACACCTCTAAGAATCGTGCCTCTCTACATTCTGGCTATTTCCCTTTTCTAAAATAAAAAAAATTGGCGCGTCAGCGCCCGCAAATGTACCAAAAATGCATTGAGAGATGGGAAATGACCCAAAAAAAATCTGATCGTAGAATCATGAAATTTGGCGCAGAGGTAGATGGTGACAAGAGAAGTAAAAAATATTATTACGGCAACGCCGTCCCCCGAACCAAATGTCGGCCATATTGCTTCAAAAATGGCTAAACATGACTTCGGAGTTTTTCCAAACGTCGTACTTTTACGAACTCCTCCCAGGGCGTTGGCCCTAAAAAGCTGAAATTTGGTGAAAATGCTACTGAGGAGTGGGACATCAAAAGTTATCCAAATTACATTGATACCTCTCACGGTCTCGGTGCGGCGAAGCCGCAAACTGTAGCTAGAATTTCAGAAATCTCCCATATTTAAAATTTCGGCCGTTTGCGCAGATAAAGTCCGAATTGCGTCAAATTAGAATCAGTTGTTAAACTCTTTGCCCTAAACCTACTTGAAGTGAAATAAATTCATTTGGCGCCACAGCGCCCCCTACAGATTTTATATGGAGGTTAAATTTTTAGTTATGTTTAGCGTAATAAAAGGACAATTGGGGCGCGTTAGCGCCCCCTCCTCTTGCGGCGTGGCGGCGGTGTGGCGGCGGCGTGGCGAGGGCCGATCATTGCCGCTTGCGGCTATATTTTTATTTTATTACCATATTATCTGGTTATTATTAACCAGATTGGGTTAAATACAATAAAATAAATGAATGTATAAACATTCATTTATTTTATTGTATTTATTTAGTTTCATTACCATTTTATCTGGTTATTATACATTCATTTATTTTATTGTATTTATTTAGTTTCATTGCCATTTTATCTGGTTATAATATATTTGTTTTATTTGTCTTTTATACTTCACAAGGTATGCATACAAAGTTTCTCCTGTATAAAAACATGATAATTAAAAACCTTGAATATCACTCAAATTAAAAAAGGATATTTCATAACTGACTCAATGCCCTTTGATGTATTATAATCCGACAAATAGACACAACAAATGCAGTTTCCAACACTGCAAACTTTAATAATCACAAATGTTTTATGCTTTAATTAACGGGGCCTTAATTAACATGAATTCAGCGCCGCCAACGTTTATTTACATCCGACGGTTCAACGGGCCCGATCCTCATTAACGCTCGTCTTCTAATCCCAGACAAATTCCCTTTAATGGCCGAGCCCATGTCACGGCTCCGCGTCCGTCGATATTTATCAAAAACAAAGAGACGAATAAGTCACGGCGGCGAAATGCCACGGGGCCGGCTAACCTCTCGGGCGTGGCTAACCTTTTAAGAGCGCTCTTCTTTACGGCGCGGCGGTAGAGCCCGGGAGTTGTGATGAACACGGGGTTAACGATCTGGGCGTGTCTTCGGGGAGAGTGGTAGCGGGCGGACGCTAACGCAGATTTAGTCGCCCGTGCGCCGCCTGAAGAGAAAGAGATTTAGAGACTGTCGTGTCATTGTTGTGGTGCAGTTTACGCCGATTAAAGGTGGAAAAGATGATTGATTTCTGATGCACGAGAAGGTCCCGGGCGCCACAAGATCGAGTAGTAAATCTATCTTTTATAGAATATGTTAGCCGAGTCATTTAGAAACTACAGAAACAAAAGTAAAGACCCTTCAAGATGATTTAAAGCGCCCCCTACAGGCCGGACGACTCATTGAACTAAGGCAAGGCAAGGCAAGTTTATTTGTAGAGCACATTTCATACACAAGGCAATTCAAAGTGCTTCACAGCAGGAAAAATGCATTCAACTAAAATGCAGTTAAGATATTTTGAACGATGCTAAAAAAAATTATGACAGAATAGCACATTTTTAGTCACTTCCTGTTTGTAATTGATGACGTCACAGGAGCAAAACTTATTTTTGTTTTATTCGACAAATAAAAATATATGAGAGCGACTTAATTTTTTTAATTCAGGTTTATAGCGTCAAAAACGTTTTTTTCTTTGTGTAAATTCTGTGTGTCCCTGGTGTGATGTCACTTCCTGTCATTTTCTACAGATTTTTCAACGTTTTCTCCACAAATACCTGCTCGATCGGTGTAAAACTATCATTTGTATGTACAACTGGTAAAAATACACCAAATACAATCGTAAAAACCTGTCACTTCAAACGTTCTGTCCAGTTCATTTTAATAGGGCAGCAACATTATTTTTGTCATATAAACAGTGCTGACAAATGGCTGTTGTTTACCGTATGATCCGGACTATAAGTCACACCGGAGTATAAGTCGCACCAGCCAAAAAATGCATAATAGAGAATAAAAAAAACATATATAAGTGTGAAAATAACAAATAATATCACATAAAAGTCGCACCCCGGCCAAAACTATGAAGTGTGCCGCTCACAATGTTTTCAGTGCATTATTGTCCAGCACAACATTCCATTAGAGAAAAGTTTAACACGCCGCATCGTTAGCGTGTATTTTTACGCTGATCGCTAATGAAAACACTGCTACGGCTCTAGCGTTTTTCACGCGTGGTGGAGTGGTCGGATCAGCAGCTCGTTTGTGTCACAATCAGACTTCTAATTATGAAAGCGTTGCATCAGTCGCTATAGTAGGTTTTGAGACGAGAGCTGTGCCAGAATACACACACACACACACACAGACACACACACAGACACAGACACACACAGACACAGACACACACAGACACAGACACAGACACACACACAGACACAGACACAGACACAGACACAGACACAGACACAGACACACACACACACACACACAGACACACACACAGACACAGACACAGACACACACAGACACAGACACAGACACACACAGACACAGACACAGACACAGACACACACACACACACACACACACACACACACACAGACACAGAGACACACACAGACACACACACACACACACACACAGACACAGAGACACACACACACAGACACACACAGAAACACACACACACACACACACAGACACAGACACAGAGACACACACACACAGACACACACACACACACACACACACAGACACAGAGACACACACACACACACAGACACACACACACACACACACACACACACACACACAGACAGACACAGAGACACACAGACACACACACACACACACACACACAGACACAGACACAGAGACACACACACACAGACACACACACACACACACACACACACAGACACACACACACACACACACACACAGAATGTATTTATTTACAGCAAACAGTCTCCACACTTGGCTTGAAATAGTTGCGTTTCTGTATCTTAAGACTGGCCTCATTTATCATTTGTTTGGCTGTAGGGAAAGGTTACAAATGCATTTCCTACTTTACTCTACAGTTAACATCAAAACGTTTAGAACTAAAATCCATACTAAAATGGGACAAACCAGGAGTAGAACAGGACCAAACCAAGTCTCCATCAAACTAAACACTAAACAAACCAGGACGAGTTTCAAAGTATTTTAACCTCTGGACTCTAGTTTCTTTCCTTTTCTTGCTGTAATTGAAGTCTTCTTTACGCTCAACACGACGACTGAAATCCAGAAGTCCAGAGACCTGATGTGTCCCCACAGCAGTCAGCACAAACCTCCTCTGTACCGTCCAACGAGCTGATGTTGTGTCTGCAGTTAACCGCCGTGGAACCGGAGCGGAGCGTGACCGGGACAATGCGGATGGATTACTGACAATCATAATCACAATAATCGCTGTAATTCATCCTGGACTCCGGGGAACTACACCAGGATCCTGTTGGTGGACAACTACGGCAGGGGGAGCACTCACTTCCTGTGGGATGCAATACGTTTGGCTGGGGAAGAATGCCTCAGACCTTATGACAGGAGATCCACAGGGCTGTGTACTTTCCCCCCTGCTCTTCTCCCTGTACACAAACTGCTACAACTCCAGCCTCGAGTGCTCCAGGAAAAGCTCTCCCAGCTCAACGTGCCTGACTCCACCTGCAGGGGGAGCACTGAATGACACTGAAGAATGTCTATCGGTACAGGAGCTCCACAGGGCTGTGTACTTTCCCCCCTGCTCTTCTCCCTGTACACAAACTAATACAACTGTAACAACTGCAAAACCCGCCTCATCGGGCTCATCTCAGTCTGCTGCAGAAGAGCGAGGACTTCCTGTGTCCCCCATTTCACCTTCATGGTCTTGTTTGGCACCGTATCGCCAAAGTTTATGGCGTTGTTCGCTGACAAAAGCAATAAAACTGTCACTAATAGTTACTCAAGATCTAGGCTAATTGTACTGGGGTTAAAATCTACTTCCAGAACTATGACTACTTCAATGTGAAAGACAAAACAAAAATAGGAAGCATTTTACCGGGATGTTGTTGGTTATAGTTTTTTGGTAACTATTCTAACTGACTCTAATCCTTTGGCTTCACACAATCGGCCTTTTCTTTTTTAATTGTCAGACAGTGGAATCAACTTCCAGATAGTCTGAAATTGTCTGTAGATATTCATAACTTCACTCGAAACTTGAAAAAGCACATCCTGGATAATCAACGGTGCCAACATCAGATAATTTAGATTTTAGCTGTATTTTTTTATCCGTCTGAATTAATTCTATACCTCTTAGAAATGAATTTGTTTTATAGTATATTTTACTGAGCTAATAATGAAATTGTAATGTATTCACCTGCCCAGGGACTGCAGATTGAAAGTAGCAGTAGCTAAATCTGACTAAACTAAACGTATAATGTCCACCAGATGCTTTAATCTAGTACCGTCACATCTTAAGTGGGTGTAAAAATATATTGTGCAACGGTAAAAGTACAAAGTTTAGTCGAGTGAGTGTAAGTGACCAAGCGAGCTCCTCTGGCTCTGTAAGCTTACTCATCGTAGCCCACTTCTCTGTCCGCGGCCGCGTGATGAAGCATCTCGCCGCCGGCCGGAGTCCTAAAAGTGCGGCCGCTGGGGCAGAAAACCACATTTTCGGAGTAGATAATCATGACCATTAATCACCAGGCACGCGGCACACTTTTCTCTCCCACTGGCCAGAGGGACCGGGTCAGGGCTGAAGACCGGGCGTCCTCCCTGAGCGCGCGCCCGCCCTCCGCCGCAGACACTCTCGGCCATTACGACTGATTTGTAGCAGCACTTGTGTGGAATTACCTGAGTTATGCTTGTCCAAAAGAAATATAATGATAAATCGGGTCACTGTCTTCAGCACCGTCTGGGAAATTGGATTACTGCACGTTTACAGGTCTGATTTTGGACTTATTTGTTCTTTTGTGGCGAGTAAAAAGAATAGGTTTGTGAGTTGTCAACAGACACGTTGATATAGTTAGAACTGGGGATCATACAGTTATATAGACTATAGTTTAGTCTATATAAGGTCTTTATTTGATGAAAACAGGGAAAAACAGGAGAAACAGTAGCATGTTGTTTGTCTCGCAGCTGAGATTCGATTTTCCACAAGATTTAGCTGTGTTTTATATATCGCTGTTGCTCGGGTCTGATAAAATGACGTGACAATGGCAGGACGTCAGCTTTAAGATTGTTTGTACCAGTCCACAGAGAGAGAGATCAGAGATCAGAAAGTACACAGTAAGATCATCGTGACCCATGATAAATAGGACACAGAAATATGATATAAATAGATGACAATAATTTGGTCAATATCCACATTGACAATTGTTCTGTTATTGGAAACATATATTCATTACTACAGTAGTTTGAGGGTATTTTGTGAAGTAATGGGGTAGTTCCTATGGTATATACATAGGTGGTATTAATGATCATTTAAAAAAAGGTCTCCAAGTCCAAGGTTTCTAAATCTAAGGCCTCTAAGTAATAGTATTTTCAAATCAAGTCTCCAGTCGTTAAAATAGTCACTCAACTCTGACTAGACTCTAGAGTCCAAGTCACGACGTGCCAGTCCACTCTTCTGCTTGAACGTGTCCAGAAGCCGTTTGAAAAGCCTTGAAGCCTCTGATGTCATCACTTCCTGCCACATCTTTACTCGATGCCTGTGAATCGCCTGAATCAACACAACACAATCCCACAAATATGTTGCTGCCAATATTATTCAGACTTTGTTAGCTGGTCTCCCGGCCGGTCTGCTGTGGTTTGAGGAGCTGTAGAGCTGGGCCCCTCACCTTTGTTTTACACCCACAGCGAGCGAGGCAGCAGGTGGTCAAGGCTAAGTACCAACGGATATGTGCAAAGGCAAAAGCCCAATCCAAGTGGAGCGCGCCGCATTGAAGCATATTGGAGTGTTTTGCTTGTAGCACAGACCGACTTCTCCGCTGGGACCTTAGAGCCCTGCAGCTATCCTCAAACACATGGAGTCCGCTGCAAATATGAGCTCTTAGTTTGTTGTTTGTTTGAATACAGAATGTGAAAAGGTTCTTCTCAGGAGGGAACACAACAACTGCTTCTTTCGTTGGAGTCTAGACAGTACTCCTCTTATTGTGCTAACGTTTTCTTGTTGACATTATGCTGCGTTCACGGCACAGAATAACAATAGTCACAATATAACGTGAAAATACATGTCGATAATGAAGTGTTTACGTTAGATTTTGTCGAACATGTGACGTAATGTGCTTCCGATGTAATACAATAGAGAAGGAAAGAAGGAAATCAGCGTTTATAGCTTGAGTCTGGCACAAGCGCGTATGGAACTGTACACAGTCTGTTTGAATAAATAATAAAATGTGGTTGGATTAAAACAGCAGGATTATCCGTGTCAAAATGTGTCTCTTAAATAGCGTTTCATGCCAGACACGTGACTCAAAGCCGTCTGTGGCCACATTGGACCAAGTTGCTAATGTAAAATGCTGAGTTCAGATGGGGAAATGTCTTTTGTAATAAGTGCAGACTGGATGAAAATAGTAGAATATTGTTAAAGTTTGTCACTAATAAGTCGGGCAATGACAATAGTCCCTTCAAAGACTGACTGCTCAGATTTTTCTTAGTCGTTTGGAAGCTCCTTAAAATGCCAAACTAACACTAACTTCGGTTTAACGTCTGTCTCCTCTGTCAAGTTAAGAAGTGAAAGGACACTTCATTGTCCCTGAAGTGAAACGCGTCTTCTGCATTTGACCCGTCCGTCAATGCTTCTGGAGCAACACCCAGGCACCCAGGCACCCAGGCACCCAGGGACCCAGGGACCCAGGGACCCAGGGACCCATACCATGTCATGACTACTGTGTTTACCGGGCTATAAGCAGCCAAAAAATGCATAATGTAGAAGAAAAAAACATATATAAGTGGCACTGGAGTATAAGTCGCATTTTTTGGAAAATGTATTTGATAAAATCCAAGACCAAGAACAGACATTTCCTCCTGAAATGCAGTTTAAAATAATAACATGGAACTACAAAACATGGTGAATAGGTGTACGTATGCTAACGCTAACACCTTCAGCTACATGACGTATGCTAACGCTAACACCTTCAGCTACATGAGGCACAGACAGAACTGTGGTAAGTGTCTGGTATGTTAACGTAACATATGAACAGTTATTCAGATAACTATAGCATAAAGAACATGCTAACAAGTTTAGCAAAGCATCAGTTTTACCCCAAATCACGTCGCATCAAACGCACTGCCCAAAAGTACGACCCACAAGCCAGCGAAAATAAGTAAAAAACAAAAGTCTTTGGAGAGCATTTTTGCAAAGGGGAAAAGGCCAAGTGAGGAGCAGACGAGGAGCCAAACGAGGAGCCAGCGGCGATGTTGGAGGACACGTCTCCTGGGCCAGAATTCTGCAACTGCTGCACGATCACCTGGGATTAAACACACTGAGGGTGTCATTGTCTCCCATCACTCATAGATGGGACCCCCTCATTGCACAGAAACACGTGCAGGGCCCCCACTGATTCAGCCTGTGGTGAGTTGTAATTTTTATGCACTTATTTGTGCCATATTTATGTGATGAGCTTCCACCAGTCAGAAGAACAGTGAGGACACGTGTAACTGTACGTTATGTTACTCCAATTCAGATATTTTGGTATGGCACACTTAATAATGTACAAGCGCGTCTTTTGAGAACATTTCGCCTTCTGAGCTGAATCGAATGGAAGCCTAAGCCCCGCCCACTTCCGCACATGTTAACCTGACCGCGACATAACCCGTCACACCGGTCCGTGAAAATAAAACCTACATCATTCCGGTCCGTGGTGCAGAAAAGGTTGAGCACCCCTGGCTTTAGAGCCTAGAGCGCCCTCTTGTGGTTGTCAGTGTGAAAATAACAAATAATATCACATAAGCCACACCCCCGGTCAAACTATGAAAAAAGGTGCGACTTATAGTCCGGAAATACTGTACCTTATTTTACCCCAAAGAATTGTGCCTCATTTCACCCTCCGACCGTCGACCGTTTCCATCAGCAGTCTTTGTTTAAAAAGTCACTTCCTTTTCTTTCCACGCCGAACACTTTCTAATGCATTTTCAGCGACATCTTCTCGATTCTGTCTCGGCGTTCTCTCCCGCTCGAGCTAAAGTGGCCATTTTCTTTTCTTATGTGAAACAATGCCTTGATTTGTTTCATGTCAATATGCCGACACCGGGCTGGACACTTCGATTGTCTTTCCGGACCTGCACAACTCGAGTTAGATTGCTTTGGAAACCGGAGAGAATAAAAATAAGCGCACACAAAATGACTTTTTAAAGAGAATATTTATCGACCTGGGATCAGCGTTTCGCGTCGCACAACAACCTGATAAATGTCTAATGAAGCCAGTCCAACCTGAGGTACATTTACTTGAGTATATATGTAATCAATTGTACTTCTTGAGTTAGTTTTTCTTGCACCGCTCCTTTTTCTCACTTTTTGAAAATACCCGATTCTGTGCATTATTTATAGGTTTGACCTTCAAAACATAAATCAAATATAAGGTTTGGTTGAGCAGTTTCTCAAAGTAAATGTGTACTACTATTCGAGTGATTTCCTGGACCACTACTTTGCACTTCTACTTGAGTAACATTCATCTGAAGTAACTGTATTCTTAGCTGAGAAAAATAGTCACTACATGTTCTGCAAAAATGTTCTGAAAGGCACAAGATTTATGAACAAAAATGTCGATCTTCTCTCGAACAATTCTTGAATCTTGCTCGTGTGTGTGAACTGAATCTAAATGTTTTAATAATATTGCATTTTATCATTGATTTTTTGGGTTTTTGTGCCTTTTCTTTTCACACCTGTTGGATGTCGGCTTATTTTGTCTTCTGCCTCTTTCTGGTCCTGTTCTTGTTTTATTGTTGTCTTTTTATGTTCAAAAGTATGTAACTTTAAAAAAATATATTAGAAAAAAATAATAATAATTGATTTATCAGAATATTAGACATTTTCTGAAAAATCCATCCAAAATTTGTCCGTGTTTTATTATCATTGAGTGTCTGAGTCATAAAGCAGACACTACATGTTCTTGTTTTCCCATTTATTTTTCCATATCAGGATTTTTGAGGCGTTTCAACTCCTAAACACTTCCACCGATTTCAACAAGTTTTACCTCTTTACGATCGCTTTCACCGTCTTAGGGGCTGTTACTTTTGACATTTGTACACATTGTACTTTTTTCAGTATTTGCAAAAGTAAATTGCTAATGCTAACGTCTCTGTTGCTAGGTGACGAAGGTACAGGGAGGAAGGTACAGGGAGGAGGGGATGCAGCCGGGTCACCGAGGCTCTCTCGCCCTTTCTCCCTGCTCAGGTCTGCGTTCAGCACGATCTTGCAATTTGTCAGGACAAACAACTATTTGAGTCGCAAACTACGCAATCATCAACTGTGAATTACTGAGCGTCGTTGGAATGCTGCAAAACGCAGCAGAAAACATGGACGGGCGGGAAGGCGAGCGCCATCATCGCCACTAGCACGGCTTTAATGTAATTTGTTGTCAATTCAATCTGACTTAGTACTCTTACACACATGTTGTACTTTTACGCAAGAACGCAGACACTCGCAATGGCTTCAGCTTCAGTTATTTATTTACCCCGGCTCAATCAGCTTTAGTGCTCGATCCCAAAATAGTTCAACCAAGGACGCTGTAGCAAATGATGTAACCCGTTCAAAAACTGCTTCCGTTACCAATGGCGACGTGGCCGACACGCTGCGTCGATGCCATAGAAGAACTTTTCCTCACGCCGAGAAAGTAAATCCCAGACGCAGTTATCAGACTCGCGGCTAATTCCAAACGGTGGAGGGGAAATTGAAGTCGAACACTTTATCTGTGGAGTGCAGCGCTGGAGACGTCGCCTCCCGCTCCAACCGCACCGGCGCTTCTGTGCGAGCCAGACACTTGGAGAAACGGCCTCTGCCACCGTGTTCGCCGCATAAAAATACACACAGGCCTCGGTCGCTCCTCGCTGTTTTGTACATGACGTGTTCAGACAGCGGCGGAGGGAGACAGCTCGGACACCTGTGAAAAATGTATTCATGAAAAGGCCTTTGTGATGTTGTCGAGAGAGATGCTGGTCACATGTGAACCAGCGGAGCAAGTGTCCTGTCATAACACGCTCAGGCTGGAGCAGAACCAAGAAACTGGGGCAGAGTGGAATACGTAGCACAGCCTAAAAAGTGAGGAATGCTGGAGGTTGAGGCTGTATGTGTGCGCTGACTGACCTGTGTTTTAGAGGGTTTTAGATTTATGTTCATTACAGTAAATGTGAATTAGAGTAACATGTGTTTCAGCCCGTGTCTATCTTTCTAGAAAGTCTAATGCAAAATGAGAATAAAGTAATATCTTATTTCGTCAGCTGTCAATCAATTGAAAAACTAATCAGATGAATCACACTTTTGAAATCTAATTAATCATGATGAATTGCACGCTAATGTTAAGGTAATTCTATAATAAAAACTGAAACATTTTTTTTAATAATTGACCTGTTTCACAAATTAAACAACGGTTGGTTCAAAGCCCCTCGTTGTCTCTTGCAGGTGTAACTGGCTCCTATGGTGACAGGTGCTCCTATGGTGACAGGTGCTCCTATGGTGACAGGTGCTCCGATGGTGACAGGTGCACTCTGAACAAGTGTCATACATACAGTGGACAACACGTCATAGTGGTGGGCGTGGTCTGTCGTGAGTGAAAACGATTTTGATTCAATAGGAAATGCTAAATTAATAATACATATATTTGAACGCACCCTTCTTCCTCCCTAAAGCAACATATACTACTCAACGTACAAACCGTGCTGTACAAATGGACCAATGATCTATTTATTAGAGCATCAGTTGGAATCGACGCGTGTGGAATCATTAAGATATTATACGATTATTCAAATACATGAATAAATACATACAATAAAATGCTAGTTCTATGTCCGAGCTTGAAAAACACCTCCATACTCATCGTTTCGGCCCTAGCCCTCCGTCTGATGTGATGTATAATACTTTGAAAGCGTAAACCCGTTGCTATAGTGATGCACGGAGTTGTTTTGCTGCTGTTGGTGATGCGATGCTGTGTTTGGAGACAATGGGCTCCTCTCTCACCTCGCCCTCTTTACCTGACGTAACCTCACCTTTCACGGGCCTGTGAAGCTGCACTTTCATGTTACGCCGCGCTACATGCCCGAGGTATGCGCCACGGCAACGCTCTAAATAAATAATGACGGTGGAGGAGAAGAAAGTGGAATCGTATACTGCTCCTGCCTAATACTTCGCCACATAGTACAGGCCTGTCGCATCGTTATTTTGAGCTTTTAACCGAGCTATTTTCTCGTCCCCTCATCAAAAACATGTGATTTGCTTCATTCACGCTCGTTTCGTTGATCCCATTTACAAGGTTGTCTTCTCTGAGCCTCACAAATTACTCAGTTTGAATTATTACGATGATTGTTGCGTCACGGGTGAAAATCTAGACTTTTTAACTCCAGAAACTACCAACAGACTCGTCGTGCGGTGACATTGTGCTTGGCTCCGTTAGCGTAACAGTCCAGTCGCCCAAAGGCTTCACGGATCTACTTTTTCATACTCATAATGCTCAGACGCATGAATACCTCATTGGAAACAGAACGGTGTTAGAATATGTGAAGTACAGATTTATGTGACAAAAAGCCTATTTTAAAGCCACAATAATGCAAAATATGCATCACTCTGGTGGAGGTTTATGTTACAACGCGTTTACATTAGCAGTGGAAACGCTTGGGCCGATGACCAATATTAGGCCAATGTTTTCTATACTTTCACTTGCATTTAAAATATATATGTATTTTTAACAAAGAAATTCTGCTGTATTTTAAATTAAAGGATCAAATCTATTTTAAAATGTCGAGTCAGAACACATGATACGCTTCATATGAGAAAAAATGGAAAACGTGTGAAAAGTTGTATTTAGCTCTGTTTAGCTATAGATGGGCTAGAGGCTAGTATATGGTTAAAATTTTGCCTTTACACTTTTCCATTCTGTGGATTTCCCGTTTTATTTAGATTCTTCCTCAGACTAAAGTGTCTCTCTGAATGTCTCCAGTGTGTCGTCCTCTCTGCCATATTGAGAAACATTGGACTAAACAACTAAGATGAAAAGGTAAAAACAAAAATAAATATACAGTATATAGACACATTGATAAAGGTGAATGTCAGAAAACGATGCCAACTTACAGTCAAATAACTCAAACATATTACATTTTGTATAGTTCTTTGCTCTAAAGTATTTTCTTGCATCAAACAAAAATAGAAGGAAAACTGGTGAAAATGAATATTCCAACTCGAAGTGATTCCAATGAGGTATTTAGTACTTACACTGAAATAAGTCAATATGGATTGTGCTAATTACCATTTGTTGCCGAGATTAATTGCCCCATTAACGACATCGCATTTACGAATTGCTTTAAAGTAAAACGCTCTTCGCTCATTCACTTTCATCTTTTATATGACGCACTGTTGTTGGTGTTGTTGTTTTGAGAGTGGTTTCCCGCGGCGACGAGAGAACCGCCACAGTCGGAGGTCACTTTACCCAAAAAAACACTCTTTTATGGATGAGCCCCAAACTGTCAGCTCCAAATGAAGCCGCCACGCTGAGATCAAAATAACTGCGCGCTATTATGTCAATGGCCCCGAGACTCCTCTTTAGCGCGCCGCCACTTTGCTGCGACTTGCGCTAAACCCAAACAGTTAAGTGCTTTTTTTTATGGCCACACAGAAGCGGCGTCGCCATAGGAAACGTCGTGAACACAAAATGGCCACGGGCGAAATAGAATCATTTCGCCGTTTTTTTTGTTGTATTTTTTATACACCAAAGAGGAGCAGCAGCGGCGTAATTGGTTGTGCGCGCGCCTATGAACCCGACGGTCGCCGTGTACGCATCACTGCTGGAATGTTCCACGCAGTACGCAGCTACACGCGTATATTTATGGCTTTAAAGAAGGAATTTTTTGTTGTTTTTTCGGGCGTCGAGTATGCTACATTTTTAACCCTACGTGTCCTAATGTTTTGAATAATCTGCATTTATTTTGAGCACTTGAGCCTCTATTTCAGGACAAAAACTGGCTTCAATCAATAACAATACAACTTTGAATATCAGTCTATCTTTAGGGAACATGCATTGCTTTTAAATGAGGCAAGACGAGGGCTCTAGTATTGTTTGGATGAAATTAGAGCAGATCAGATTCAATTAAAACCGACAACGCAACTGGAGATCAAGCCAGAAACATCATAATTCAAATAACGGAGACACGGGTTCGTTCATTGACGGAGAAAGTGTTGAATGAATAAGTTACATCATTTATTTTAGGTTCCCAGAAGTTTAACTGGTCAGTTCAGGCTTTTGTCATCTCCGTTCACATTACATTAAGCGCATAAGCTCCACATACGCGTTAGGCCCCCACGACCCGGCCCGACCCGCCCGGTACCAGCTACACAGAGGACTCCGGTACCGTCTAATAAGTACTAATAATACTAATGTGCGGGCACGATGGGCACACTGCTACGTAAAGATTGAGCTCTTTTACATGCATGTTCTGCCAATTATGATAAAAGTCGGAGTTTGAAAGCCTGGCACTTTTCACGGCAAAGTGTACAAATAATAACATGTGGTTCAGAACGATCAGAAGCTCAAATGCCGGGTACAACTGAAAGTTTTTATACTTATATCCGCTCTAGTTACATTCTGATCATCTTTATTTTACATCGTGTTAATTATAATTGCAACATTGATCCAAGATAAGTTACCAGTAATTAAATAATCATAATTGCTGTGACTTCCTGGCTGAAGAGTGTGGCACACGACAAAGGGATGCCGGACCATTCTGCCCATTAGCCGCTAGCTACAAATGTATTTTTATTATGATGGTATTTTGTTGTTTTTTCCCACTTGATTCAAAGGTCTTACTTACATTAAAATAATAATATCTATTGAAAACCATACATTACTTTCTATCTGTCAGGCATTTCCTCATCAGCATTTGGTGTTCCATCTATTGGCAGCAGAGGGTATTACCAGGGGGGAAAACAAAAGAGCTTTTTAGTTTGTAACGGACTTAAAAAACAGCACGAGAGAACTCAGGATTTTTTTATTTTTCCATCACAAATCGTAGACATTTTAACCCAAGTGTTTTTGTGACGCTCAGAGGAGGAGCAGAGAAGACCTTGTAAACACGATTGATGAAACAAGCGTGAACTCGGCAAATACAACTCCCGCTAGCGTTCTGCTGGAATAACACGCTCAAAAGCTCCTAATGTTACTTTCTCTAACAAGTACGACGTGTTCAGCGCCCACACGTGGAGATAAGTGAAGCCCGCTCGTTAACCCCTTCTGCCCTTCACACTTTAGCATCCTGCTCCAGGTAGAAACAAATTAAGGCGCCCAAATGAGCTCGTGGACCTCGTGATTAGTATCTTAACGAGGTCTTATCGCCGTGGCACCAAACAGACGCGCACGGAGCAGGGAGCTGAGCAGAGGCATTGATCAGACTGAGCGCGCTCGCCGAGTCACCTCGAGAGGACGGATCGATCCGAGTCGATGGAATCGCACCGGAGTCGCAGTCTGTAAATACGAGACGCCGATGGGGGGGCGGGGCGGCAGCGAGGGAGGTCGTGGGGTCAAGCGGCAGGACCAAAAGCGGCAGGACCAAAAGCAGATTCACACAGAGGAGGGTTCAAAGGGGCGGCGGAGGACAAAGAGACGGAAAGTACTTCATGGATATCATTTTAGATATATTGTACACACTAAAGATACAACGCTAGCGATCTATTGGCACAACACATGGTAATGAAGACCGATTGTGCTTTTGTCTGCTCTATGTTATATTATAATCTATAATCACGAGGCAGAGCGCGATCACGAGGCAGAGCGCGATCACGAGGCAGAGCGCGATCACGAGGCAGAGCGCGATCACGAGGCAGAGCGCGATCACGAGGCAGAGCGCGATCACGAGGCAGAGAGCGATCACGAGGCAGAGCGCGATCACGAGGCAGAGCGCGATCACGAGGCAGAGAGCGATCACGAGGCAGAGCGCGATCACGAGGCAGAGCGCGATCACGAGGCAGAGCGCGATCACGAGGCAGAGCGCGATCACGAGGCAGAGCGCGATCACGAGGCAGAGCGCGATCACGAGGCAGAGCGCGATCACGAGGCAGAGAGCGATCACGAGGCAGAGCGCGATCACGAGGCAGAGCGCGATCACGAGGCAGAGAGCGATCACGAGGCAGAGCGCGATCACGAGGCAGAGAGCGATCACGAGGCAGAGAGCGATCACGAGGCAGAGAGCGATCACGAGGCAGAGAGCGATCACGAGGCAGAGAGCGATCACGAGGCAGAGAGCGATCACGAGGCAGAGAGCGATCACGAGGCAGAGAGCGATCACGATCACGACGACCAGCGCAATCATGATCACGATCACGACGACCAGCGCAATCATGATCACGATCACGACGACCAGCGCAATCATGATCACGACGACCAGCGCAATCATGATCACGACGACCAGCGCAATCATGATCACGACGACCAGCGCAATCATGATCACGACGACCAGCGCAATCATGATCACGATCACGACGGCGAGCGCTATCACGACGGCGAGCACAATCACGCCGCCGCACGGCCGAGGCATCGCTCATAAATAACACAAATGTGCTGCGGACGCGGGCGGGGCGATTAGCGGCGGCTGGTGTGCATCTGGCTTCCTGCGCTAACCTGATTGCATTGTTGCTCTTTGCACATAACTGTTGATTAAAAACGCCTGCAGCCGATGTGCACGATTAGCCAGATGCTACCTGCCTCTCCCGCTCAAGCAGGACGCTGCGCGCAAATGACCTGTTCACGGCGCTGGAAACAGAGATATTTTTAACCTGCGAGATGGTTTTTCTTCTGATGATATAAAAAATGCACGACCCAAACCTGGCTGAAGGAGTACGACGGGCATCAGTAGTAGTAGTATTTGAATAATGGCAGCGATTGGAAACAGTGACAGTACAATTAGCATTAGAGTCGAGTTTTGTCTTTTTTCTCGTTAAAATACATTTTCTGGCAATACAACTTTTAAAAAAACAGCAAAAGACGTTACTCGAATATATATTTATACATATTTTTTTGTGACAGGTTAAGGGGGGTAAGTATTTGTTGGAACTGTGGTACTGGATATTTATTCTAATAAACTACGATCAATGTAATCCCTCATTTGTCCAGGAGAGGCGCATCCCATAGTCTGACACCATTGTGAAGATGTTTTCCCCTTAGTGGTTGGTAACTTACATGACAGCAACAGTAACTTATTATGCAGTAGCCACAGCTGCCCTGGGACTGACTGACCGAGCTGCGTCTTCACATTTTCCAATTGTGGATATCAAAAGTCCAAAAAACGAACTTATGTTTAGGTGATTTCTGTCGCGGGAAACTAAAATATCTGAAAATAAATGGTTTTGTTGGAGCCAAAATGGACTTTTTACATCATTATTATTATTGCTTTTCATCAACCGTGGAGTGCAATCCCAATCTGCTTTTCTCTTTCTCATATTCAGACACACAAAGCTTCAAACCTGCTGAGACAAGAAGCTCAAATTACATTCCTCTGGCTTGACTTTTTCCTTTTTATTCAAACAACAACTTCGACTTGAAATCAAATATTCTGCTATCATATCGCGCTGTCCGGAGTCGGCTGTGTTCTCATGAAATATGAATGAAAGCGCTTTACAAAGAGAGTTTTCAAATCAACAAGAACAAGACGTCCTGCGCGATTGCTCCTCGGATTTGTCTTGTTTGGAGATGAGGGCAAATAAATCAATTATGTGTCGTTTTTAGTTCACAAAAAAAGAATAATGGAGAAACACTGAGCCTGACCAAGTTTATTACACTGTTTTGTACAAATCAGTGTAAATATAGCAGAAGAAGAAGGCCGTCTTGTGACTCCGTGTGCTTCTTCCTTTAATTAATTAGCATCGAAACCCTTCACAAATGAATCCAAAAAAGTAGGTTTTATGAGTTTTTTAAGTCATAAGTCTCGGGTCATTGAGAGGATTTTAAACTTGTAGTAAAAAGTAGGTGTTTTCTCAAGATAATGTGGGTCAAATTCAGCGTGGCGCCTGAGGAACAAGAGGAAATGGGTCATAGTTTGGACATAGTTTGGACCAGGAGTGAGAAGAATGTCCTGGTCCTTTCTCTCACTGGACCACGACAGAGAAACTACTGCGGTTCCAACGACGCTCCATCTGCAGGAGAAATCCTTACATATAAAACTAGTTTGGTTTTGACGCCTCCTCTTCCTCCTCCTCTTCCTCCTCCTCTTCCTCCTCCTCTTCCTCCTCCTCTTCCTCCTCCTCTTCCTCCTCCTCCTCCTCCTCCTCCTCCTCCTCCTCCTCCTCCTCCTCCTCCTCTTCCTCTTCCTCCTCCTTCTCCTCTTCCTCCTCCTCCTCCTCTTCCTCCTCCTCTTCCTCCTCTTCCTCCTCCTCTTCCTCCTCCTCTTCCTCCTCCTCTTCCTCCTCCTCTTCCTCCTCCTCTTCCTCCTCCTCCTCCTCCTCCTCCTCCTCCTCCTCCTCCTCTTCCTCCTCCTCTTCCTCCTCCTCCTCCTCCTCCTCCTCCTCCTCCTCTTCCTCTTCCTCCTCCTTCTCCTCTTCCTCCTCCTCCTCCTCTTCCTCCTCCTCTTCCTCCTCCTCCTCTTCCTCCTCCTCCTCTTCCTCCTCCTCTTCCTCCTCCTCTTCCTCCTCCTCTTCCTCCTCCTCTTCCTCCTCCTCTTCCTCCTCCTCTTCCTCCTCCTCCTCCTCCTCCTCCTCTTCCTCTTCCTCTTCCTCCTCCTTCTCCTCTTCCTCTTCCTCCTCCTCCTCCTCTTCCTTTTCCTCTTCCTCTTCCTCCTCCTCCTCCTCCTCTTCCTCCTCCTCCTCCTCCTCCTCCTCTTCCTCTTCCTCCTCCTCCTCTTCCTCCTCCTCTTCCTCCTCCTCCTCCTTTTCCTCTTCCTCTTCCTCCTCCTCCTCCTCCTCATGTATCTCGGCCTGGGACCAGTACAACAGTCTTAAACTTGCCCGTGACCTCACACATCTGCACCTGATGCAGACGAGCGGCACCTCTAACCTCGCTGCCTCACGACACAAACACTCGCTCCTCACTTTCCTTCTGTGGGAGCGACTTAAACCCGCTGACACGCATTTAGACTGGAGCAGAGCAGCGCCGACAAAGGACAGAACTATGTCGTTTGTGCGTTTGAGTCATTTGAGGCGTTTGAGCCGCGGCCGCCTTTAAGAGGGCGTGTCCCCGGGGGGCGTGTCCCCGGGGAGCGTGGATCCTCCTCTTCATCATTAGTCACATGCAGGGAAGAGCAGCGCCAGGAAACACTGCACGCCGTCGACAGCAGGGAAATCGTTGCTTTTGATCATGGCTGGGACCGAGAAGAAGGTTTCGCCGCATCGGGCCTTTAAG
The DNA here is from genome assembly GCF_026437365.1 of Eucyclogobius newberryi. Taxonomy (NCBI): domain Eukaryota; kingdom Metazoa; phylum Chordata; class Actinopteri; order Gobiiformes; family Gobiidae; genus Eucyclogobius; species Eucyclogobius newberryi. The sequence goes on from NW_027315812.1 coordinate 8,029,704, forward strand.
TAAATAAAAGTACTTGTATAAATATGTACTTTTATACGTCATTCTGTCCCCATACTGTGTAGTTTTATAGTTTTCACACACCACCCTTTGAGTGATAGTAGTGAAAAGTGAAGTAACAAACTCTTACTTGTGAGTGAAAATGAATTAATATTAAATTACCGTATTTTTCGGACTATAAGTCGCACCGGAGTATAAGTCGCACCAGCCAAAAAATGCATAATAGAGAAGAAAAAAACATATAAGTCGCACTGGAGTATGAAATGTGGTTGCAAGTGTGAAAATAACAAATAATATCACATATAAGTCGCTCCGGAGTAGAAGTATATAAGTAAAAATATAAGTATAAGTCGCACCCCGGCCAAAACTATTAAAAAAGGTGCGATTTATAGTCCGGAAAATACAGTATTTGAATCTTTTGAGTTTCTTTATATTTTTTTGGGTTTTTAATTGAACTTTTTTTTTTAAAAGTTATATTGATTTAAATGTGTATAATATTGACTTTTATGTCATATTACTTTGGATTGACATTGACACACGATCCGAATACTGCGAGTCCATCACCTTCTGAAGTCACTTATACACGAAGTACTCACTAAAAGATGGAGGATTGCTGTGAAATATGACAAAGCAATAACACAGACAGAGGTACTTTAAATACAGCGTCCAAACCGATGGATTTTGAGGAAGAACAGAAACTTCTTATGACGGGACAAACTAAAATATTGAGAATAAAACACTTTACAAATCCCGCGCACAAAACATGCTCGATATTCTGAACTAGACGCGTACGAAACGGTCCGAGAGGAAACAAATAAATCACACAAACTAGATTATCCTCATTTATATTCATAAAAAAACAGGTGGAGGCATTAGCTGTGGTTCCTGCGATGCAAATGTATGAACCAGAGACGCTTCAGGAGAAACGGGTTCGAAAATGTCGCATGACGGCATTCAACCCGGGGAAGAAACTGGAACGACCAAAGCAGGACTAAAGCAGGGCTAAAGCAGGACTAAAGCAGGTCTAAAGAGGGACTAAAGCAGGGCTAAAGCAGGACTAAAGCAGGTCTAAAGAGGGACTAAAGCAGGGCTAAAGCAGGACTAAAGCAGGTCTAAAGAGGGACTAAAGCAGGGCTAAAGCAGGACTAAAGCAGGACTAAAGCAGGACTAAAGCTGGTCTAAAGCAGGACTAAAGCAGGGCTAAAGCAGGACTAAAGCAGGACTAAAGCAGGTCTAAAGCAGGACTAAAGCAGGTCTAAAGCAGGACTAAAGCAGGACTAAAGCAGGTCTAAAGCAGGACCAAAGCAGGACTAAAGCAGGACTAAAGCAGGTCTAAAGCAGGACTAAAGCAGGGCTAAAGCAGGACTAAAGCAGGTCTAAAGCAGGACTAAAGCAGGTCTAAAGCAGGACTAAAGCAGGACTAAAGCAGGACTAAAGCAGGTCTAAAGCAGGACCAAAGCAGGACTAAAGCAGGACTAAAGCAGGTCTAAAGCAGGACTAAAGCAGGGCTAAAGCAGGACTAAAGCAGGTCTAAAGCAGGACTAAAGCAGGACTAAAGCAGGACTAAAGCAGGTCTAAAGCAGGACTAAAGCAGGACTAAAGCAGGTCTAAAGCAGGACCAAAGCAGGACTAAAGCAGGACTAAAGCAGGTCTAAAGCAGGACTAAAGCAGGACTAAAGCAGGTCTAAAGCAGGACTAAAGCAGGTCTAAAGCAGGACTAAAGCAGGACTAAAGCAGGTCTAAAGCAGGACTAAAGCAGGTCTAAAGCAGGACTAAAGCAGGACTAAAGCAGGACTAAAGCAGGACTAAAGCAGGTCTAAAGCAGGACTAAAGCAGGACTAAAGCAGGACTAAAGCAGGACTAAAGCAGGGCTAAAGCAGGACTAAAGCAGGTCTAAAGCAGGACTAAAGCAGGACTAAAGCAGGACTAAAGCAGGACTAAAGCAGGTCTAAAGCAGGACTAAAGCAGGACTAAAGCAAGACTAAAGCAGGTCTAAAGCAGGACTAAAGCAGGACTAAAGCAGGACTAAAGCAGGGCTAAAGCAGGACTAAAGCAGGGCTAAAGCAGGACTAAAGCAGGGCTAAGCAGGACTAAAGCAGGACTAAAGCAGGACTAAAGCAGGACTAAAGCAGGTCTAAAGCAGGACTAAAGCAGGGATAAAGCAGGACTAAAGCAGGTCTAAAGCAGGACTAAAGCAGGACTAAAGCAGGTCTAAAGCAGGACTAAAGCAGGGCTAAAGCAGGACTAAAGCAGGACTAAAGCAGGGCTAAAGCAGGACTAAAGCAGGGCTAAAGCAGGACTAAAGCAGGGCTAAGCAGGACTAAAGCAGGGCTAAAGCAGGACTAAAGCAGGGCTAAAGCAGGGCTAAAGCAGGACTAAAGCAGGGCTAAAGCAGGGCTAAAGCAGGACTAAAGCAGGGCTAAAGCAGGACTAAAGCAGGGCTAAAGCAGGACTAAAGCAGGGCTAAGCAGGACTAAAGCAGGGCTAAAGCAGGACTAAAGCAGGGCTAAAGCAGGGCTAAAGCAGGACTAAAGCAGGACTAAAGCAGGGCTAAAGCAGGACTAAAGCAGGTCTAAAGCAGGACTAAAGCAGGGCTAAAGCAGGACTAAAGCAGGTCTAATGCAGGGCTAAAGCAGGGCTAAAGCAGGACTAAAGCAGGGCTAAAGCAGGTCTAATGCAGGGCTAAAGCAGGACTAAAGCAGGTCTAAAGCAGGACTAAAGCAGAACTAAAGCAGGACTAAAGCAGGACTAAAGCAGGGCTAAAGCAGGGCTAAAGCAGGACTAAAGCAGGTCTAAAGCAGGACTAAAGCAGGTCTAAAGCAGGACTAAAGCAGGACTAAAGCAGGTCTAAAGCAGGACTAAAGCAGGGCTAAAGCGGGACTAAAGCGGGACTAAAGCAGGACTAAACCAGGGCTAAAGCAGGACTAAACCAGGGCTAAAGCAGGACTAAAGCAGGACTAAAACAGGACTAAAGCAGGGCTAAAGCAGGACTAAAGCAGGGCTAAAGCAGGACTAAAGCAGGGCTAAAGCAGGACTAAACCAGGGCTAAAGCAGGACTAAAGCAGGACTAAAGCAGGACTATAGCAGGACTAAACCAGGGCTAAAGCAGGACTAAAGCAGGACTAAACCAGGTCTAAAGCAGGACTAAACCAGGTCTAAAGCAGGACTAAACCAGGGCTAAAGCAGGACTAAAGCAGGACTAAAGCAGGACTAAACCAGGTCTAAAGCAGGACTAAAGCAGGACTAAAGCAGGACTAAAGCAGGTCTAAAGAAGGACTAAAGCCGGACTAAAGCAGGTCTAAAGCAGGACTAAAGCAGGTCTAAAGCAGGGCTAAAGCAGGTCTAAAGCAGGGCTAAAGCAGGTCTAAAGCAGGGCTAAAGCAGGTCTAAAGCAGGTCTAAAGCAGGACTAAACCAGGGCTAAAGCAGGTCTAAAGCAGGTCTAAAGCAGGACTAAAGCAGGACTAAAGCAGGTCTAAAGCAGGTCTAAAGCAGGACTAAAGCAGGACTAAAGCAGGTCTAAAGCAGGTCTAAAGCAGGTCTAAAGCAGGTCTAAAGCAGGACTAAAGCAGGACTAAAGCAGGGCTAAAGCAGGTCTAAAGCAGGGCTAAAGCAGGTCTAAAGCAGGGCTAAAGCAGGTCTAAAGCAGGTCTAAAGCAGGTCTAAAGCAGGACTAAAGCAGGACTAAACCAGGGCTAAAGCAGGTCTAAAGCAGGACTAAAGCAGGACTAAAGCAGGTCTAAAGCAGGTCTAAAGCAGGTCTAAAGCAGGACTAAAGCAGGACTAAAGCAGGTCTAAAGCAGGTCTAAAGCAGGACTAAAGCAGGTCTAAAGCAGGTCTAAAGCAGGTCTAAAGCAGGACTAAAGCAGGACTAAAGCAGGTCTAAAGCAGGTCTAAAGCAGGACTAAAGCAGGACTAAAGCAGGTCTAAAGCAGGACTAAAGCAGGTCTAAAGCAGGTCTAAAGCAGGTCTAAAGCAGGTCTAAAGCAGGGCTAAAGCAGGACTAAAGCAGGACTTTTGGCAGAAGGTGGATGAGAGCGAGGCAGTATTAGGATCAGGGATATTCAGTTTTGAAGTGCCAGTAAAGAACAGTAGGTGTGTTGTGTTTGGTTATTGCGTCCTCCGACATGACACTCGAGGCAAAACGCACGCCACGGAAACAGGAAATATCTACGTTTGTGTCGTTATCCAGGTTCCGCCGGGTCAAGAGGAGGTTCTCCACAGAGGCTTCAGGTGCAGCGGTGAGAGGCGGGTCGATTATGACAAATGTGTTACAGTGTGGAAAATGTAGTGTGTATTGTAGTGTCAGATTTACACGAGGAGGAAGGAATAGGACTAAAGCAGGTCTAAAGCAGGACTAAAGCAGGGCTAAAGCAGGACTAAAGCAGGACTAAAGCAGGTCTAAAGCAGGGCTAAAGCAGGACTAAAGCAGGACTAAAGCAGGACTAAAGCAGGTCTAAAGCAGGTCTAAAGCAGGACTAAAGCAGGACTAAAGCAGGACTAAAGCAGGTCTAAAGCAGGGCTAAAGCAGGTCTAAAGCAGGTCTAAAGCAGGACTAAAGCAGGTCTAAAGCAGGCCTAAAGCAGGGCTAAAGCAGGTCTAAAGCAGGGCTAAAGCAGGTCTAATGCAGGACTAAAGCAGGTCTAAAGCAGGACTTAGCCAGGTCTGAAGCAGGTCTAAAGCAGGTCTAAAGTAGGACTAAAGCAGGTCTAAAGCAGGACTAAAGCAGGTCTAAAGCAGGTCTAAAGCAGGTCTAAAGTAGGACTAAAGCAGGGCTAAAGCAGGTCTAAAGCAGGACTAAAGCAGGTCTAAAGCAGGGCTAAAGCAGGGCTAAAGCAGGACTAAAGCAGGGCTAAAGTAGGACTAAAGCAGGTCTAAAGCAGGACTAAAGCAGGTCTAAAGCAGGGCTAAATTAGGACTAAAGCAGGGCTAAAGCAGGACTAAAGCAGGACTAAAGCAGGTCTAAAGCAGGTCTAAAGCAGGGCTAAAGCAGGACTAAAGCAGGTCTAAACCAGGACTAAAGCAGGACTAAAGCATGTCTAAAGCAGGACTAAAGCAGGTCTAAAGCAGGACTAAAGCATGTCTAAAGCAGGACTAAAGCAGGACTAAAGCAGGACTAAAGCAGGGCTAAAGCAGGACTAAAGCAGGACTAAAGCAGGTCTGAAGCATGTCTAAAGCAGGACTAAAGCAGAACTAAAGCAGGACTAAAGCAGGGCTAAAGCAGGACTAAAGCAGGTCTAAAGCAGGACTAAAGCAGGACTAAAGCAGGGCTAAAGCAGGACTAAAGCAGGTCTAAAGCAGGTCTAAAGCAGGACTAAAGCAGAACTAAAGCAGGGCTAAAGCAGGACTAAAGCAGGTCTAAAGCAGGTCTGAAGCAGGTCTAAAGCAGGACTAAAGCAGGTCTAAAGCAGGACTAAAGCAGGACTAAAGCAGGGCTAAAGCAGGACTAAAGCACCACTAAAGCAGGTCTGAAGCATGTCTAAAGCAGGACTAAAGCAGGACTAAAGCAGGGCTAAAGCAGGGCTACAGCAGGACTAAAGCAGGACTAAAGCAGGACTAAAGCAGGACTAAAGCAGGACTAAAGCAGGACTAAAGCAGAAATAAAGCAGGACTTAGCCAGGTCTGAAGCAGGTCTAAAGCAGGACTAAAGTAGGTCTGAAGCAGGTCTGAAGCAGGTCTGAAGCAGGTCTAAAGCAGGTCTAAAGCATGTCTAAAGCATGTCTAAAGCAGGACTAAAGCAGGACTAAAGCAGGACTAAAGCAGGGCTAAAGCAGGACTAAAGCAGGACTAAAGCAGGTCTGAAGCAGGTCTAAAGCAGGACTAAAGCAGGACTAAAGCAGGACTAAAGCAGGTCTGAAGCAGGGCTAAAGCAGGGCTAAAGCAGGACTAAAGTAGGTCTAAAGCAGGGCTAAAGCAGGTCTAAAGCAGGTCTAAAGCAGGACTAACCAGGACTCATTTGAACCTCTATTATCTGTGCTGAGGGTGCATCACGATTACCACCACTGTAGCCCTCCAAATTCAACTCTCAGCTAAATATATTTACACAAACGAGCGTGCGCGATCTCAGGACGCCTCGGTGTCAAAATAGCTCAGATAATCAGATTTACGCGGGTGGCAGAAAGTGACATTTAGCCTGGGAAAAATAGTGCTTGAAAACCGAGCAAAAATGCGCCGATTGACAAGTTTTTATAGGAGAAACTGTAAATAAAATCCACCGTAAAAGTTCGAATTCACAACTTGACATTGTTTTGAAACGTGTTCTGTGGAGATGGAACGGACATTGATTAGCGTTTGAGAACTGTATAGATGCACAACAATGAGGGGCGGGTCGAATCTCACCTAAAAAACACAGCAGATGTAGTCGATAGCGGTCACTTTAATGTGTTCGTCGTGTTTAAATGACGTTTAAGTCACAGGCTAGCGTTAGCAAACCTTTCTTCAGTCATAATCGTCTTTTTGTTGTATTCTACTAATCACAAGCTCCTGCAAATTTGTTTTCTGTTCTATGATGTTCCTTTTAACGGGTTATACTGCACAATTGTTAGATTTTAGTAGATGTTGGGTACAAAACTGTGTTATCTGCACGCAATGTTTTGTTTTTTATCATTGATCTAAACTAGAATGAACTTATAGATTTCAGTTATAAAAGCACATCACGGCGCTGCAATGTGTGCGTGTTGCTATTGATGACCTCTTTAAAACACTGAACCAGGACTAAAGGACTAAACCAGATCAAACCCAGGTCTAAAACACGTCCAAAAAGACACTGACGACTCCAAAACCGGAAACGCTTCAAACTCGGTGGAACCAAACCAGGTCTAAAGCACCGCCGATACAAGAACATAAGTTTGTTAACTTTCGTTCGGGAGCAGGACCACACCCCTTTCGCGTCCCTTCCTGCGGCTACGCTATTCAAGCATCCAGGTCACACACATCAGCGTTCGTGACTTCGTGCCCCTCCCCCCGCCTCTCTTCTAACTCTTCTAATTTATGTCCTAGATGACTCCAGAAGCCCCAAAACCGCATCCATTTCTGTACATTTGAGCTTTTCATGCTTTCTCGTATGTCAATAAACACTTTGCATCGTAGCCGGGGTCGTGGTCTTTAGTGAATGACCACCGCAGACCACCACAAGCTGCAGTTACACCGTGTCCACCTAGAAATCCTGAACGTTCTTCTTTCTTTCTTTCTTATTAAGTTTCAGTGACAAGATCTTCCGGCTTTCTAATTTATTCCACCCACAAAAAGGTGTCAAAACAAAGAGTATTTTTGCATTTGTCACATTGTCTCTCGTCGTGGCGTTTTAGCGGATCGCAGCCAGGGTTATTTCAATCTTAGCGCTAAAATAAAATAGAGTATTACTTTGTTACTTCCTTGGTGATACAGCTCACACATCACTTTCCACCGCCTCAGAGTCTTTTCCCCTCACACTACATTATAAAACAAAGTCGGCATCAAATCAAGTTGAAGCTACGCCGCGCTGTATCGAATCAATTGGGCGCGGCAGGCGGGGGGGTGCATATCCATTTCTGACCACATAGTGTGAGTGCAGCGAGTGAGAGGCTTTTGGAGTAACGCAGCTCATTCATTTCAGTCTGAAAGCATTTTGTTTTGCTAGCGTGTGGCCGATTGATGTTATGGAAATACAATGGCAGGTTTGGAAACAGATTGAAGCAAAAAGAGGGAGAAAAAACACTATTTATAGCCAGAGGGCGCTACTGCGGTGGAGCCCTATTGAGCGTGGGACTGTGGAGGGTTTGAGTGACATGGTGTGTGTACTATGTACTATATGAGGGAGAAACTATTGTAATCTTTATCTGGACTATACAGGCTGTAAAACTCATGAAATACATTTGAATTAAAAACAGTGACAAAAATGTAAAATAAAGAAAAGAAAATTAAATTGAATGAATTGAATTGAATGAAAAAATGAATGAAATAAATACAATAAATGAGATAAATACAATCTAATAAATACAATACATACAGTAAAAATGAATAAAATAAAATAAATGAAATAAATGAAATAAATGAAATAAAAAATAAATAAAATAAGAAACAATCAAATTAATAGAAAATACAATATAAAAGTAAAAAATAAATAATAGAAATAATCTTTGACTAAAACAATCGTTAGTTCCATGTCCAACCAACCCCAAGGTCAAGGGTTTGAGTCCCGCTTGGACCAGTGTGTCTGTGTGAATGTGATGTGTGTGAGTGACCGGTGGTTGGAGAGCCCGATGGCAAAGATTGATGGCCTCACCACCGTCAATCTGCCCCAGGACAGAAGTATGTTACCATGACCACGTGTGGAGTGGAGGAGTACTGCACAGTTTCACTCCAGACTTCTGTCACTGGAGGAAGGTGAAGAGTAAGTAACTGGAGTAATACAAAACAAAAAGGTGCACATTGAAGACTTGCTGGTTGCCGTGGTGCACACAGCGGGAGAGATGAGAGTCTGCATCACTTTAAGGACGTTAAACTTTATTACATCTCCACAATGTGATGTTCTGCCTCAGGTGCTCACCCCAGGATTCTTCCAGAAAACTGCACATGGCAATTTCTTTTAACACATCTAATTCCACAACATGTTAAATTGTGCGATAAATTAAACATTCAACTCAGACATACTGACATGCATTGGGCTCATTTAATCGTTGGACAGTTTGATGTAGTAACTTAATGTTGCTAAAAGCTGTGTTTCCGCCATTTCCGCTTGCTGCCTTCTCAACTCTTACCAGTAGAAGGCACCAGACACCAATAACTGTCATTAAACTTGAAGAAAAGGCATCCCAAATTATGTTTTTAACTGTATATTATTTTGAAGAAGAAGAAATTAAGCCTTGGCCTGTCACAACAATTATCATATTGAGTTATTCAGTAAATGATAGAGGGAACAATACCTTTTGGGGCCAATATTTATTGTGTTTTTCTTTTTACTAGTGGCGATCCTTGTTATTTTTCTTTTTTTTTACCGTAACTTAAATTAAATGATTAAATATGCAAATTCTCAACTGCAGTGTTTCATTCAATTTATTAATAGAACCTCAATGTATAGAATCGTTTTAGGGATAATCCAGCTTTTGGGTTATTGTGTTTCTATCCTCGTATTGCACGTCATGTGTTATGTGTAAAGGGTTTGTGAGAGCTTAATTTAAATACCGACATTGCCCTTCTGAAAGCTTGACGAAAAGTTTTAAACTGCGACTTTTCGATGAAAACATAAAGCATCATGTCAAAGTAACAACTCAATCACAGAACTGTCCCTCAACATTTGCAGCGCGCTTTTATTCCTCTCGACAAAACGCCCGGGGTCAAAAAGGCAGGAGAAGTGAATTCTGTGTAGCTAACCATCCCGCGTTTTACTATATAATCAATACGGGGTTCTTTACGACTACAGGCCCTCGATACCCCATCAGAGCCCTTAAACCACCACTCAAACACTTCCTAAATCATCCTCGACAGGTGCATTTGGTCAGACGCCAGGAACATTTAAGGGGGTTTCACCGGCGCGTCGCGTAAACATGGAATTTTAACATATTTACCATTGTGTGTATGGTATGAACTGAACTGAATGTCTCGGTTTGAAACGCTGCGGTACGAACACTCGGCGTGTAATAAAGCTTAACGTCCCCTTTGTGAGCCACAACCGCAACCTCGTCTCATTTGTTATTCTTTGCCACGTTAATAAAACACGCGCAAAATGCTGAAAGTGAAGTCGAGTAATACGTGAGTCGATCAAGCAAAGTGTCTGGCCCGAGGACGCAAGGGCAGAATGCAACGGTCAAACCTGTGGCCACTGGAAAAGACCACTCTACGCTGAAGGTCACGTAAACTGCCTCGTGCATGAGCAGTGAAGCTGAGACATGAGTGATGCATGGATAAAAATGCATCCATAAATGTCCTTTACATATTCACTTTTTTTCACACAAAAACTGTGAAAAGGCATCGAATTTACACAATTTAATCATGTGACATACTTTTTATTATTTTACATTTTGAGCTCGATACAATACGTGTCCTGATACTCAGAGCTCAATGCGATACGTGTCCTGATACTCGGAGCTCGATGCGATACGTGTCCTGATACTCAGAGCTCAATGCGATACGTGTCCTGATACTCAGAGCTCGATGCGATACGTGTCCTGATACTCGGAGCTCGATGCGATACGTGTCCTGATACTCAGAGCTCGATGCGATACGTGTCCTTATACTCAGAGCTCGATGCGATACGTGTCCTGATACTCGGAGCTCGATGCGATACGTGTCCTGATACTTTGAGATCGATGCGATACATGTCCTGATACTCAGAGCTCGATACAATACGTGTCCTGATACTCGGAGCTCGATGCGATACGTGTCCTGATACTCGGAGCTCGATGCGATACGTGTCCTGATACTCGGAGCTCGATACAATACGTGTCCTGATACTCGGAGCTCGATGCGATACGTGTCCTGATACTCGGAGCTCGATGCGATACATGTCCTGATACTCGGAGCTCGATACAATATGTGTCCTGATACTCGGAGCTCGATGCGATACATGTCCTGATACTCGGAGCTCGATGCGATACATGTCCTGATACTCGGAGCTCGATACAATACGTGTCCTGATACTCGGAGCTCGATGCGATACGTGTCCTGATACTCGGAGCTCGATGCGATACATGTCCTGATACTCGGAGCTCGATACAATATGTGTCCTGATACTCGGAGCTCGATGCGATACATGTCCTGATACTCGGAGCTCGATACAATACGTGTCCTGATACTCGGAGCTCGATGCGATACGTGTCCTGATACTCGGAGCTCGATGCGATACATGTCCTGATACTCGGAGCTCGATACAATATGTGTCCTGATACTCGGAGCTCGATGCGATACATGTCCTGATACTCGGAGCTCGATACAATATGTGTCCTGATACTCGGAGCTCGATGCGATACGTGTCCTGATACTCGGAGCTCGATGCGATACATGTCCTGATACTCGGAGCTCGATACAATATGTGTCCTGATACTCGGAGCTCGATGCGATACATGTCCTGATACTCGGATCTCGATACAATACATGTCCTGATACTCGGAGCTCGATACAATATGTGTCCTGATACTCGGAGCTCGATACAATACATGTCCTGATACTCGGAGCTCGATACAATATGTGTCCTGATACTCGGAGCTCGATGCGATACATGTCCTGATACTCGGAGCTCGATACGATACGTGTCCTGATACTCAGAGCTCCGTTTATAATGACTTTGTGTTGTTTAAAGTGTCGATAAGCGCATTGCTGATTACAGCCCTGATCATAACAACGTGCTGCTCTGCCGGACCACGCCGGACGGACTTAGCAACGGAATGATACAGTTATAAGTGCAAACATGGCTGTCCAAGGGTTAGCACTGAGCAGAGAACGTGCACGAGGAAAATGGGAATTATCTGAGCAATGGCGCCGTGAATGCAGAAGAATAAAGTTGACTAAACATGTGTGAATCACTCTAAACAGCACATCTTTGGGTAAAGTTAAGGGGAAACAATCATAAAACGGCTCTTAAAAGTGGATTTTGCATGTCCTTTGACTCAAAACACAATTAATATGAGGTTTATCCTTTGTCAGACACATCATCCTTTATAATCAGACTCAGGTTGCATTTGCTGCAAAGCCTCTCTTCCTCCTCCCTCGCTCTCGTGTCATGTAGCGCTCTCCCCAACACTCCGCCCGTTGGAGTTCACAGCCGGGTCACGGCAGATTTTGGCATTTAAATGTTGCATTGCATTTGTTTCATCTTGCTCAGAGCGTCTTAGAGTCAGTCGGGACGATGAACTGGTGAACCCGAACGTCGTCTCCGCTGCTTTTAGAGCGGTTCATAATTCAAAATGTTTTTCGGATGAAACGTGTCAACTGAGACTGCTCCCAACAGCACGCAGGTGTTGGACAACATTGGTTCTTAGGTTTGCGCATATTTAAAAAGCTCCAGTGTACAATATACACGTTTGTACAGCACCTTTCACAGACAGAAGTCACTTTGTGACTTCTGTCTGTGAAAGGTGCTGTACAAATAAAATGGACTTACTTACATCGAGGGTAGAGATCCGGAACTCTTCTGTGCCGTTTTTAAGTTCATCAATCATTGCCGGACACAATTCTGATCATTTCTGACGTCAATTTTTCAATTTTAATTTTAATCTATTCCCTATTAAGAATATGAGAGGTTCTGTCCATAGCAGTTTTGTTTTTTTCTACTAAGAGTGTTATCTGTTCTTTTCCTCTGTATCTATTTGCGTTGCAACACCAAAAATTCCTCATGTGTGGACAAATAAAGGCACATCTTAAATCACATTCACTACAACTGCACGTTTCATTAGCGTGCTGGGGAAAGCTAGTTTTTGTTTATTCCCCCATAGTAAAGGCTAGTTCTGGATTAGATCGTACCATTTTAGTCCATTCAAATTGTGTTGGAGAATCACATTTTCTTAGAAAGTGTTTTTTTTTTGCTAAATGGCAGTTTTATTCTAAACTTCTCATCAGTCATGTATCATCCACGGCTCCTCTGTCTCCTGCCCCCGTGTTTACGAGCATGTGAGAGTTAAGAGTCAGCACAGATGGTTGAGCTCTGCAGCTGTCACAGTTTTGGTGCCTTCAGACCATTCAAACTCTTCATCCTGTCTCCAAACACCTGCTCCGATCGCCCGAGGACCGCGCTCTGCGACGCACCCAACGTGACCTTACGGAGGAGTTTGGAATTATTATCGACCGAATCGCTTAGTGGATTTGCTGTAGAAATTAAGAGTTTTATCACACAAGCGCCAACGGTTCAACGGTTAAAAGTTCTTGGTTCTAAAGTTAAAACTAATTGTGATCATTAAAGACAAATAATGCATTTGTAATAACCTTTTTGTGACAATCTACGACACACATAGATCATTATTTATTTGTTTGTGAAATGAAATGCGTCAGGCCCGATCCACACCGGTCCAAGCGGGACTCAAGCCCTTGACCTTCGGGTTGGTTAGACATGGAACTAACGATTGTTTTAGTAGTCGAGTCAAAGATTATTTATTTTAATTTAATTTATTTAATTTATTTAATTTATTCAATTTATTCATTTTATATTATTTATATTATTTATATTATTTATTTTATTTATATTATTTATATTATTTATTTTATTTATTTTATTTATTTTATTTATTTTATTTATTTTATTTATTTTATTTATTTTATTTATTTTAATTCATTTTATTCATTCAATTTAATTTAATTTTCTTTATTTAATTTTACATTTTTGTCAGTGTTTTTTTATTCAAATGTATTTCATGAGTTTTACAGTCTGTATATTCCAGATAAAGATTAGCTCTGCTGCTGGCCCCATCTCCTCTGCATGACCCAGTGTGTCCCTTGTGTCCCTTGTGTCCTGATGTGGTGTCCACGGTGACATTGTGGCTTTTACATTACGTTTGAACATAACTTAGTCTACAACTCTAGGGCCACATTTACCACTGTGTAATTCCTTATTCACACTGGAGCGGTCCATGGTAGAAAATGTAGTCACTTGGATAATGTTTTCGAGCTCGAGACGTCTTCATTTAAAAAACAGAGCCCGTTTCTTCCCTTGAAGTGAAGAATTTTATGTGCAACACAAAAACAGGACCGGCATTTCCATTTTTTTCATTGCATTCGGGCTTGTTGGAGTGAAAATGATAAGAAAAACACAGAAGAGAGGAAGAGATTCAACGTGAAGGTCACACGTTCTGCAATTCAAAGCATCTCATAAAAAAACACGTCTCACAGAAAAAGTTCTCATCTCTCCCTCCATTTGAGTGCAACGTCAACGCAACCGCCGCTTCGTCAACGCAACCGCCGCTTCGTCAACGCAACCGCCGCTTCGTCAACGCAACCGCCGCTTCGTCAACGCAACCGCCGCTTCGCCTGCGACTGATGGGAAACTACACTATCCCAAATAACTGGGCCAAGCTTTCATTTCCGGCATAGATCAAACAAACTCAACCTACAGAATGTGTCTTCAGTGGAGAGAGGGACATGTGGGACACGTGACACCGGCAGAACAGCAGATACAAACCTTATCTGTCCTACAGGTGATGAAGATCATTTACTGCTGTCGTCAAGTCTGCTTTGTGTTTATGACAAACACATCGTGAGGAAGACATGAGTTCCATTATGTCATAACATTACATCATGTCATTGAATTGACAGAAGGAGCTGTGAGATACAATGACCTTCATGATCCCACAAGAGAAAGATGACGGTGTTTTTCAGCTGCTGCTGTTGTTGTGCAGCTGCTGTAACACTTAGAAATGGCACTTGTCGATCTCCAAAATTCCACTCTGAAGTGCACAAAAATGTCTTCCATAAAGTAGTTTTAGAATGAAGATCACTTTTCACAAATTCTAGAATGACAAAGGGTTTGACGTAAAGATGAGAATGTGAGCCTTGGATGCCAACCGCCATAAAACTCGTTTCTGGTATGGCTGTATAGCCTACATGTCTGCGGCTGAGACTAACTTAAAGAAGCTTGATGTGGAGCAAGCCCAGGCCTTGCGCATCTGCTGTAGGGCTTTTAGGACCTCCCCTGTCTCGGCGCTGCAGGTTGAGTTGGGGGAATTGCCGTTACGGCTCCGGAGGCTAGAACTTCTGTTGGCTTACTGGGTGAATGTGCAAGGTCATACGAGCTCTCACCCGGTGAGGGACTTTCTAAGGGTTGATGGGGGGCAGAGTGAGGCTGGCGGTATGGTTTTCAGCCAGGTAGGAAATGCGAAGGCGCGGCTTGCGGGGGTTGGTGATCTGCGTGTGAGCCCGTCGGTGGCTTTGTCTGCTATAGCTCCGTGGAAGTTTGTCCCGGCTCCTGTTGATGTTAGCTTGCATGGCAAGCTTAGAGGAGTCGCTGGGAGGGCACCGCAGTTTGCCGTTCAAGCGCTCATCGATAAGCACTCAGGTGATGTGTTTATTTATACCGACGGGTCTAGGGATCCTGAGAGTGGGCGTACTGGCGCCGCTTATTTTGTGCCTGACCTGGGGCTAGCGGTCAAGAAGAGGTTGACAGATCGCCTTTCTGTTTTCACGTCGGAACTTATAGCGATACGGTTGGCGTTGGAATGGGCGGAATCTGCTTTGCAGTGTTGCGGCATTGTGGTGGCCTCTGACAGCCTTTCTGCATTGCAAAGCATTAAATCTGGGAAATCGGATTGCAGACAGGATGTGTTGAATGGCATCTTCTGTCTGATGCTCTCCCTGTCCAGGAAGGATGTGAGGGTTTCCTTCATTTGGGTCCCTGCGCATGTGGGGGTGGATGGTAACGAAATGGCTGATGCACTGGCTAAACGTTCCCTTCGGCGGCCATCAATTGATGTGGCGGTTGAGTTGGGCAAGTCTGAAATCAAGCCCGTTATCAAGAGTCATGTGGTCGGCCTTTGGCAGGAATTTTGGAGCCACTGTGTTACTGGACGGCATCTCTATCACATTCAGGGTAGTGTGGGTCCTTGCAGGTCTATGGGCAGGAACGCGTGGGAGGAAAGGGCCTTCGCCCGCATGAGGATTGGCCATACTGGACTCAATTGGTCACTGAGTAGGATAGGCAAACATCCGACCGGTCTGTGTGGTAACTGTCGGGTGCCAGAGACTGTCGAGCATGTGCTGATTTGCTGTGAGGCTTATGATAGGGAAAGGGCCGGGTTGGCCTTGTGGTTTCGGAATAATGGGCGGGAGTTCAATCTGCGGAACGTTCTGGCGATCCAGTCACAGGGTTTGTGTCAGGCTGTGGTTGCTTACTTATGTAGCAAAGGGCTGGGTAAACATTTATAGAGGTGGGGGGGGGTTGGAGACTGAGCCGAGGATGAGGAGCAAGAGGATGTTCTAACGCGCTTGGACTTCATGGGCCTAGAAACGCCAAAGTGATGGAAGAAGGACTTCTAAAGGATAAAACGACAAAGACGTCCCATGACCTCATGGGCTTTGTAAAACAACAAAGACGTCCCATGATCTCATGGGCTTTGTACTTCCAAAGCACCGAACGTCAAAGAGGGCAAGGAAGGTGAAGAAGAGTCTCCCTGGAATAAAGCCGGTTGGTCTCTGACACAACAACTATTCTAGTCACAAAAACACATCATGACCTCATGGGCTTTGTAACGCCAAAGCAATGGGAGGAGTACTTTTACGGACTACGACAGAGTCTGAGGACTACGAAACGTCTGAGGAATAAAGTTTGGCGGTAATGCAACACTCGGATGCCAACCGCCATAAAACAACAACAACAACAACACTTGCCAACCGTCATTATTGTACAAAACTGTGAGGAGACCTTGCTCAACACCCGGTCTGGAGAGACGGGAGATGGCGGAGGAGAGTGGATCGGGGATGGAAGACGTTCTGGACGGCATGGAGGAGCAGCCTTTTCTGCCTGCACGTGCCCGGAAACGTAAAAAGTCCCTTAGCTCGTCCGAGGGTTCTGGGAATGAGCAGCAGGATGAGGCTGAAGCTATTGATGTCCGGGGTGAGAGCAGAGACTGTAAGGTGATCATAAAGCTTGCACAGGATAGTGCATCCTTTAAGGAGTGGAATTCAGTGGCATTGTCAAAGAGCCTAACTGTAGCTGTGGGAGTGATCAAGAGTGCGAGTGTCCTTAGAGATGGCTCGCTGCTGGTCGTGTGCAAGGACGCGGCTCAGCAACGGAAGGCGATTGGAACTAAACGTCTGAGTGGAAAGGACATTCTTGTGTCTAATGCTGAAAGAAACACGGTCAGAGGAGTTATCGTCGGTGTCCCTACGGCGACGTCTGTGGATGAAGTTAAGGAGAATTTGACGGGAGTTACGGTGGTGGACGCTAGGCGTTTGAAGGTGACCCGGTTTGGGGTAAGATGTGACAGCTTGTCGGTAATGGTAACACTTGAAGGGAGGTGCCTGCCTAGTAAGGTGTTCATTGGGTACATGTGCTATAGCGTCAGGCCATATGTTCCGCCGCCCCTGCGTTGCTTTAAGTGCCAGCGCTTTGGGCATATTGCAGCGGTCTGTAGAGGGAGGCAAAGGTGTGGTAAATGTGCAGGAGATCATGAGTATGGGAAGTGTGACGTGGGTGCAAAACTGAAGTGCTGAAACTGTGGGGAAGAACATAGCTCTGCCTACGGGGGATGCAGGTTTAGCAAAAGAGCTGCTGAGGTGCAGAAAATAAAGGTCTCTCAAGGTATATCCTATGCAGATGCAGTCAAGAAAGTTTCAAGTAACGAGTTTAGAGAAAATACAGAGAGAGGAGCCAGCGCTGCTCCCAGCCAGGGCGAAATGAGAAAGGCCAGCGTGGCTCCCAAGAAGTGTGAAGGTTTCAAGAGTGGAGGTCCCAAGTGTGCAGGTTCCAGAATTAATGAGAATACCCTGGTTGTGGATAGAGAGGATTTTGTACTCTTTATGGTGGATGTTGTAAACTGTGCTGCTCAGACTCAAAGCAGAACTGAAAGGATCAGGATCATTGCTAAAGCTGCAGGGAGATTCCTTGGAACAAAGGAGCTTGATTGGGCAGATATAGAAAACAGGCTAAAGGCGCTAAATGGGAGTCGGAGTGATGGGGGTCTGCTTGTGGGGAGTCAGAGTGATCAGAGTGACGAGATGGGGGTGGGGGTGGTCTCCTGTCCTCGCCCAGTCTCGTAGACGCACGGCTACCAAGCGGCGACATCAGTGGACATATTAAAGCCTATAGAATGAAGCCTGAAGAATAAAGCTGTACGGCGGAAGCACCGAACGTCAAAGAAGGAGAGGAAGATGAAGAAGAGTCTCCCTGGAATAAAGCCGGTTGGTCTCTGAAACAACAACAACTATTCTAGTCACAAAGACATATCATGACCTCATGGGCTTTGTAACACCAAAGCAATGGAAGGAGTACTTTTACGGACTACGACAGAGTCTGAGGACTACGACAAAGTCTGAGGAATAAAGTCTGGCGGTAATGCAACACTTGGATGCCAACCGCCATAAAACAACAACAACAACAACAACAACTACGAAAAGTCTGAGGAATAAAGTCTGGCGGTAATGCAACAATTGGATGCCAACCGCCATAAAACAACAACAACAACAACAACAACAATGACATAAAACGCCAAAGATGAAGCTGGCAAGGGAGAAGGCCAGCTGGAATAAAGTCCAAGGAATAAAGTCTGGCGGTAATGTAACACTTGGATACCAGCCGCCATAAAACACCATAGAAGAAGAAGAAGAAGAAGAAGAATGTGAGCCTTTAAATATAAAAAAGATATAAGATGTTTAATGCCTCTATCGCCTATCAATGTCATCCCTGTCAGAAAACCCGCCGTTTCCCCCCCGCACCCGTCTTAGCTCAAGCTGGAACGTTGCGTGTCTAATCATTCCGAGGCGGGGCAGGCCTGCTCGGCGCGCTCGATGTCACGCCCCGCTGTAGGTGAGCGATCAGGGGCTCCTGCGGGATGTACGAGTCGCCTAAATGATCAATTGCCCCATTAATCTGAAAGCACAACGGATAATGCGAGGCTAGCGGGCGTCCGACATCGTGACAAGACCACACGTTTCTCGGCGCTTTGCGAAACAGCCTGAGGGGTTGTTTTAGCGCGAGAGAGTGGGGGGAAAAAAGAAGAAGAAAAGCTCTACTAGCGCGGACATTTGCATAACTACCTTGTCAGAGCTGACTGGCTTCGGCGCTGCTCGCGCTAATAAGCAGAGAGTGAGGGAAGGCATTTTCAATCATTTAGTCCATTTGGAAAACTCAAACTAAATTCATTTAGCACGAAATGTCTGGAAATGGCTGTCATAACAAAGCTACAATTACCCAAAGTCTGTTGCGATTTGTGCAAATGACAGTTGTTGGGGTCCTGGGCCCCGGAGCCACAACACATTTGTGGCAATGGCACCGGATAAAACTCCCCTTCGTCTTCAGTCAGCCATCTTTTCTCTGTGAGCTCTTCGTGTTTTAAATGTGTTGATCGCTTTTTAATGCAACAAAATTGACTCTTTTTATAACGTAATCTGAACTTCAGACTCTAAAACACACGGCAGACGACTTCTGCTTCACAAAGACAGTGGAATACTCAATAAAAATGGCTAAATTATAAGGGAGTTTTTGGGAAATTTGCTCTATTGCACACATTTTGTACCGTATTTAAACCGCCTCTGAACTCGGGGAACGACGAGATTCGCTGGGCACCTTCCACGGAGCTTGATTTACAGTGTGAAATTAAATCATGACTAGTTTGTCCATTCAAAAATTCAACAAAATCTACAATTAAACGGGTCACGGGTCATTTTCCGATTGTGCATTTCCCATTACAAAACAAAAATCAAATGTCCAGCAGGTACACGGACCGAGACGTCTTCCAAATAACTGCCCGTGATTGGATCGTCCCAAAAATTGGACAGTTTGGCCCGGTTTGCATCTTGTCTACGTCTCGTCTTTAGTTCCACTTTTGTCCCAGTGTGTCGTGTGCGTAAACGAGAGTCGCCGCTTTAAAACTACACGACATTCCAAACCGATTGAATCTAATATAATTGGCGTGCTCTTATCTTTAATAACGGTAATCATATTATTAAGGTGGGCGTCATGAATTATTAGTCGACCGCCAATGACACATTTAATTACGGAGGCAACGTGCCGTTTGTGGAGCGTAGATTAAATGTGACGTATAATTTGTTTATAATATGACACCTGTAAACGATGCGTCTCACGGTCCCGCCGCCGCTTCGCTCGGCGTTATTTATAACCCAGCGCTTCCGCCAAAATATCTCTGTTTGTCCAGCGCTTTGACCCTCGTCTCCACAACAACGCAGACATTTATTATGTTTGTGTTATTGAATTGAGCTTTTCTTTTGATATAAAAAAGCTGTATTTTGCAAAATAAGGAGATATATATGTCAAATTACCCTCAAACTTGTCAAATGCAATGCAATATTTTTGTTCATGGTGTCACTCTATTTGCAGATGTTTTTGCGTCAAAACAGCGATGAAATGTATTGTAAATTAATGAATTAAACTATAACAAACAAGTATTATAATCAGAGTAAAGAGAAAAGCAGCATTCTGAATATTTGTTCTTAGATTGCGATAATCTGGTACGAGCAACTTTATAAATGAAGTACAAACACAACCTATCTGGTAGTTTTAAGTGAATAAATATGTCTTTTTGGCAGTGCACATCGAAGTGAAAATGATCCTTTTGGAAGTTTCGGTTTAAGGGAATCAGGAATAAGGTATTACTGTAAATATAGCGTTTGTATTGACTCAGCCGTACGCTCAGTTTCATTCATTTCTGGGCCTCGCTGCTCCCAAATTAAAGCGTGCGATTCAGCGCTTTTCACTCGGCACGGCATTTGTGTTCATCAAGATTTATCATTCACTTATCATTCTAATGGAAACACCATATGGTAATGGAAAAACCCGGTTAACCTTGGAAAAATGGTAGTCACTGATGTAGAATGTGGGCGAAAGCTAATAAAGGAGAAGAATGTAGAGATCGCAGTGAAACGCAGCTCAGTTCTTAAAGCTGTTTAAGTCACAGGAAATATAGGTTTAAGTCACAGGAAATATAGGTTTAAGTCACAGGAAATATAGGTTTAAGTCACAGGAAATATAGGTTTAAGTCACAGGAAATATGGGTTTAATCAGGGGAAATATGATAGTGGGTTGGGTTCACAGGTCAAAGACAACCAAATCAATACAGATAATTCTTATAAAACGCCATATAATTGTTAGAATATTGACTCTTGACTGCTAAAATCTAGGAACAAAATAAAATAAAAATTGATACACAGGATGGATGGATGGACACAGGAAACATGTCGTTACTCAACACTCAAAGTATTTTTCTGTAATATTCCCCAGTGCTTTTATACTAAACCTGGATGGCTGGATGGTTTTATACTAGTTCTAAAACACCATCTAGACTACGTTCTAAAACAATTCAGCAACAATTATGTCCCGTTCGCATCTGTTTTGAGTCTCAACATGAGTCACTCTGACCCCGCCCACACGCTCCGCACGCCCCCGCCGCTCTCCTCTGAGCACCTGATGCACATTCAGCAAGTCGCTGCTCACTCGTTAATTAAAAGGACGCGGAGCCGAGGGAGGCAGCGCTCGTTAGCGGCAGAGCGACTGGGCGTGAGCGTCGTGAGCGTCGTGAGCGCCGCGTTCACACAAGGTCATCGTGCGCCGAGACAACATTATGACAGGGGCTTTACAAATGCTACATTATGAGGTTACAAAGATAATTAGTCTTAGTTGTGCATTTAGACGACAAACATGCAACAGCTATTGTAATACATAGAACGCATTTCTACATTTTGTTAAGGAAGGTTTGAATTGGACCTAAATAAATACATTCAACAGGGAGGAAAACAAGTTTAGATATATACTTATTGCAGAGAGAAGATTGTGTCGGTTGTGCCTTTTTATAAACGACATTTTCTTCAAGGTTTGGCTGTAAAATAATCTTGCACTTCAAACAAACTTGCAGATGGCGCTGCGGTGCTGCCTCTACCGGTAAAGAAAGAGGCCAAAACCTGTGTAAAGCTGCTGAAAAAGACACGACACAGCGACAGAAGAAGAAGAAGAAGAAGAAGAAGAAGAAGAAGAAGAAGAAGAAGAAGAAGAAGAAGAAGAAGAAGAAGAAGAAGAAGAAGAAGAAGAAGAAGAAGAAGAAGAAGAAGAAGAAGAAGAAGAAGAAGAAGAAGAAGAAGAAGAAGAAGAAGAAGAAGAAGAAGAAGAAGAAGAAGAAGAAGAAGAAGAAGAAGAAGAAGAAGAAGAAGAAGAAGAAGAAGAAGAAGAAGAAGAAGAAGAAGAAGAAGAAGAAGAAGAAGAAGAAGAAGAAGAAGAAGAAGAAGAAGAAGAAGAAGAAGAAGAAGAAGAAGAAGAAGAAGAAGAAGAAGAAGAAGAAGAAGAAGAAGAAGAAGAAGAAGAAGAAGAAGAAGAAGAAGAAGAAGAAGAAGAAGAAGAAGAAGAAGAAGAAGAAGAAGAAGAAGAAGAAGAAGAAGAAGAAGAAGAAGAAGAAGAAGAAGAAGAAGAAGAAGAAGAAGAAGAAGAAGAAGAAGAAGAAGAAGAAGAAGAAGAAGAAGAAGAAGAAGAAGAAGAAGAAGAAGAAGAAGAAGAAGAAGAAGAAGAAGAAGAAGAAGAAGAAGAAGAAGAAGAACGATCTTTCATAGCTGTCAAAACTGTCAAAACCTCTTAAACTAACATAAACTATCAGAGCCAATAAGAGAAGCAGATGCAAATGACTATTGATAAATAAATGACTATAGATATTTTTAATGAGGAAAACATACTTGTAATAAATAGTACACATTTCTACATTTTGTCCTTTAAAATTGGATCTAAATAAAAGTTAAAACGGGAGGAAAACGAGCTTAAATATACACTTGATTGATTTTTTAATTTATTGTTTAATCATAATAATTGCAGAAAGAAGATAGTATCTGTTGTGCCTTTTTTAGACCTCGTTTTCTTCAAGGTTTGGATTTCATTGTAAAATAATCGGCAAAAAGACCATAAACGGAGACAATGGGGGTCTTTTTACTCTCGCACGCCTGGGATAGAGTCCTGAAGATGTCGGCCTGCAGATGGCGCTGTGGTCCTGCCTCCAACAGTAAAGAAAGATGCTGAAAATACCTTCCATACCTGTCAAAACCAACCGTGGTTTGAAAAAGAAATAACCTCTCAGACTAAACTATCTGAGAGCCAATAAGAGAAGCAGCGATGCCTTTTTGCAAACGACTGTATAGATATTTTTAAAAAAACAGCAGGAGGCTCGCACCCAGATGTTTGCGTGTGAAGCAGCTCGACAGATTCACCTTCCTGTAATCATCTGAGCTAACAAGCAAAGCAAAACAGTACAGGGAAGTGTCAGTGTGCGTTAGCCTGGGCAGAACTGAAGGGAAGCTTTGCCTCTCCACGTTCCAGACCCGCTATTTATTTCACTCACACAGTTCTTTTCATATTGAGCCTATTCTAAACTTATTTTTTGGGGCTTTTGCGATGGCTTTTCTTCGCTCAAACTGGGAGTCGGGACCGTGTGATAATTGAAGTGCCGATGTGTTAAGTGGATGTGATGAATAAATTATAGTGTGTCTAAAATAGTAGCGGCGTTTTTGAAGTGCAGCCGGTTTGACATTGGTAGAGGACTGTAACAACCCCAAAGGGAGGCTGCTGCGAAACAGAGGAGCCATAAGAGAGAAATGAGGGAAATGAACACACAGCACCGAGTCTGTCAGGACATGCGCCCCCTACAGGCACAAGGCCACGGATGCAAATGCCAAGCTTCCTCCCGTCTCCTTCCATTCCCAGCCATTTGGTCGAGCTGTGGCCTCCGATGGAGACATGTGTTGAGCTGAACCAAACCTTATTCAGCCTTCTCTTCCATTTAGTAGAGTACTTTGAGAGACTAATTGAGATTAAAAGCGGTAGAAAATGAATGAATCCCTTACCTGGCCAAGAGGCAGTAATCAAAACATTTACATCCACATCGGCTACACTCCAAGTCTATCAACATAGATTTAAAAGAGTTCAGAGACCAGCTCTCAAACAAATAGCTCATTTGCAGCTGACTCCAGTCATTTGGGACACCGAGCTGAAAGGCTTTCTCCCCCATCTCCGTCCAGACTCAGGGGTCCGACAAAAGGAAGTGGTCCTGGGATTGAAAGCTACAGCTGGAATCACGTTTGCGCGTCATGTGTAAGTATGAGGGAAGAAGACGGTAACGATTTATAAATGAACATGTGCCAATGAATGAAGCGACGTGAAGAAAAAGACATCAGAGACACACATTCTGGTTAAAAGCAGGATGCAAAGACATTAGTACCGTTTGTGTCAAGGTCATCGGTTCGAATGCCAGCAGTGATTTGTGTTTCCTTTGTCCATGTGGCTCTATACGACTTTCCTCTGAACAAAACACTGTATTACGCAAACAAAACTTGAATTTCCCCCATAATTTTAAGCACCATCCAAACTCAAACGGTGTGGAAACAATTGATGGAAAGATGCAACACAATTGAAACATTCCACTGCGCGTTACCTCGTTTTACCCGAGCACTGCAGCTTGGCCTGAGCAGAAGTGTTCATGAACCATCCTCATTGTGTTGTAACCGTAAAGAGAAGCGCTCACATTCTCAGACAGAGCGCTGCCCCCTTTCCGCTGTGACTAATGGGTGCCGCGTGTCATCCAAGCCCAAGGACCGCGGGGTGTTGAGGACGCTCGCTCACATGTTCCACGTTTACCTCCAGAACACGTGCATAAATACTCGTCTTTTATGCCCTCGGGTGGACGTTACGGCATCGCGGTTTCCTCAGGCCAGAGACATAAAGAAGCTTGTTCCATGTTTTATTAACGACGCCGTGTTTACAGAGAGGTCAACGCTACGGGCCGCAGATGACGGGCCTTTCTGATTGGCCGATTGCGATGTCATGCAGGACAATATTACATCATAAATAGTGGCAATAACTCGAAGTGGCAGTTGGACTTTTCTGATGTAACGAGAAGACACATAGGGGCATTTTGACAGGCCATCACGTAGATATGTCCTAATAAGAGCAAGCTAGGGTTATTTGAAAGATTGCTTGTTGTTAAAAGGATATCAATCAAGCAAGCAGATAAATGGGTGGAATAGTTTATACAAGGCAAGTTTATTTGTAGAGCGCAATTCAAAGTGCTTCACACAACAGGAAAAATAATGCTACAGTACATACACGCAAACGTATTAGAGCCTTTTCATTTCCTCGCCGCTCGTCTTCACACTGTAGAACATATTTGCATTTGGTCGCATGGCTGGTGGCGTTCACCGGCTTGAGAACCCGGCAACGGTCTCGGCAAGAGCTCGATGTTTATGGATGGATCAATCTAGCATGATTGAGCCATAGGTAAAGAGAGCGCGGGGGACTCAATTAAGTGGAGGATTGCATGGGGAGTGGAGGTCTTCTGCCCGGGTACAATGGGCGGTGATGGGAAGGAGAAGAGCCGTCGTGATTGGGGCTGATTAGGAGACAGTGGGTTGCATTGAAGAGGCCTGGTCTATCCACCTATACATCCATTTGTGCGTGTCAGGCTTGTTTAGCGTTGCCGTGTGGCAGTGCGGAGACACAGGCAGGGGAAACGAGGGCTTGTTAAGGCGCTTCGAAAAGGCTGCGCACGGTTCAGTCGGTTTGTTCTATACGTCTTCACCTGATACTGTGCACTTTCAGATAAAAACTGGGAATATCATTAACTCCGGAACCACCCGGCCCCCCCGTCGCTGGCATTCAAACAGCAACAGTGGAAAGGCATTTATTCTTTCCTTCATCCTACTCCTATAGAGCACTGTAAACCTGCACAGAAAGCTCAAACAAACCAAAGAAAAGCACTTCATACATTTAGCGATGAGAGAATGTCTATATATGTCGACTCTCTGTAAGTCTTTGGGACCATTCTGTGTTTGCACATTCTCCCTGTGTTTGGATGGATTGGAATTAGGTGGGCTGGTTTCCTCCAACAATGTAAAACATGCTCTAAAAAAAAACAAAAAACGACCAGGATGATGCAGATTCAAGAAAACGACACATCCACCGTGATCTATTTAGTCCCTCTTGTTGTACAAATCGCTGTGTTTTGCGAACGTAAGGTTGATGAAAATAAAATGTGTGTATTGTGTGAATAGGGCTTATTTAATGATGTGTAAGTAGTCGCCCCATGCTACGTGCTCCAGCTCATTTGGGGCTCTGCAGGCAGCTGATTGCACATAATCACCTTCACCTTGGCCCTCGGCGTGCAGCAGTCTGATTAAACACAGGGAGGGCCGCCATTACGCCCCCCCCCTTTAACAAAGATTTCAAGTTTGAAAGAAAGGAGCAAAGTGTGTTGAAATAGCAGTCGTTTAGCCGTGTTTCTGATGGGAGTGTGTGTTTGCAGTCGCACAAACGCCACAGCAAGAATAAAACTAAACTGGGACTAAACCTGCCCAAAATCTACAGGCTGAAACATTTCCGTTTAGCTCTGCATATGATGGAAAGGATTTTATCAGCACTCTTCGCAAAAAGTCGATGTTATAATCATTATGTATATGTTTTGTCATTGTTTTTAGTTGAGATCTTTTTCTGTCTTGTTCCATAATGCATTTTGAATTAGTTTGTGAACATATGTGGTCTACAAATTTACTTGCCTTGCCTAAACCTGGACAAGACCATCCCATAAACCAACTTTACATCAGCATCAAACCAGGATCAAACCAGGATCAAACCAGTGTGAACGCAAACTCTGTGTCTCAATTCGACTCACTGGTCGGAACAGCGCCCTTTCCACTGGAACTAATCCGGGCTAAATGGAGATTGGAAAAATCAATAAAACCAAAGATGAATCAAGAATGAGAAGGGTTAATTCTGATTCACCTGAAATTGTAGTAATGGCAGTAGGCGTGACAGTAGGTGTGACAGTAGGCGTGGCAGTAGGTGTGACAGTAGGCGTGGCAGTAGGTGCCCATCACGAGGGTGAGGTAAACTTCATTTGTAAGGAATTATTGACTATAGACGTGCCTTTTTTCAATTGATTGGACTTTTTAGTTGAACGATCACTCCCAGAATACCAGTGACGGATTAAGCAATCAAACTACTAAAGGAACTACAGCCTTAGAGCAGATTTGGAGAATGAGTCTATTAAGAATAAACCCCCGGAATTGAACCCTTGACCTTGTCGCAGTGAGATGAAAGTGCTTAAAAAGTCATGCCACTGCGCCTCAAAGGGGATCTCCAAAATGATTTGAATACAAGCAAAAGACCGAAGCACTAATTTGACCTGTCATTTCTGCACAACTGTTGTTTTGACTCAGCAGCTCTCCCCGTTGCTACGGCGCCCGCGCACAATAATTATCCATTCGCACGCGCTTTTCCACTCTCGACTCTCCGGGGGCTTTTGTCGAGACGGCGCGCAAGAAAGCCACGTCAAGATTTCAAAGTCATGCCGGGACAAACGCTAGAGTTATCATTTAAAAAAAAAGGGGATCGTGTGTACTTAGCGGCCTCCATGGCGATGAAAGGGCGGCGCAGTGGGGGACGTTATCTGAAGGTGATGCGTGCCAACACTGGCCATTTCAAGCTCCGACACCTGATTAAGCACTTGTTTTCTGCCATCTGTTTTCCCTTTGCTTCCTGCAGGAATCTTTCAGACGAGACAGGGGTGGAAAGTGATGTGTTTTCGTTAACGCGGAGGAGCTCCAGGGCGTCGCGGTGAAGGAAAGGACGAGGGGAAGATTAGACGGCGATGGTTTGACTTGAACATGGCAGTGACGAACGTGTACGATTTAGATGAGATGTGGTATGCATTAAGTGTATTGTTACTGGCCTTTCAACATGCTTTAGGCATCTCGTGTTTTAGAACTTAAGTGTGGTTTTAGATGTTAATCGTCAACGTGGGTTCGGGAGCGGAACCACGCCTCGACCTCTACTCCTCCAGTAAACGCGCCTCACTCTTTAACCACACCTCTAATTACCCAGAAGCCCTATTTATAAGGCCTATTCACAGCATCTCTTGTTATCTCTGCTCTCTCGACTCCACCCTCCCACCCCATGTCTCTATCATCTCCACCTTAACACATCACCATCTATGGAGGGGGGTTCTGAATCCGCTGGGCTGATTAAAAGAGACAGAGCCCCCATCCTGGGTCTCTACCCAGCCAACTCTCGTCGATTGTCGCTCCATCGTCGCTCCATTGTCGCTCCATCGTGTCATCGCTCCATCGTCACTCCATCATCGCTCCATCGTCGCCCCATCGTCGCTCCATCATCGCTCCATCGTCGATCCATCGCCGCTCCATCGTCGCCCCATCGTTGATCCATCGTCGATCCATTGTCGCTCCATCATCGTTAATATCAATAAACATTCTTAGTTGTGACGTGGTCCTTGCTAGTGAAAATATCATATCGAGGAGGAAACGGTCAAACGACAGCTTTGCCCCGACGTGCTACGATAAGCAGTTTTGATCAACACGATGTGAGGCAGAAATGAGTCTGGTTATGATTTAGTAAGTGTCACAAACTGAAGCCTGAATAGAATAAACTAATGTCTTGTCTCTTGTCAGGAAAAGCATCACTGAAGGGGCCATTAAACCAGGAGATCAGGTCCTCATCAGAGCGGCCAAAAATGGGAACATTTGGAACTGAGCTCAGCAAGAGAATTTACTAAACAGGATTAATGAAACGAGTGAAATGTATGTTTTGATGAGGGACCGATGTTATATATAACAAGGTGAAAAGCTCAAAAAAGACATATTTCATAATGTGTGCCATCAATTTAATGCTGCACACTTTTAATAAGAAATCACAATGCTCAAGTACACATAAATAAATATGTAAAAAGTAAAATAACTAATAAACCAAATAGTCTATCGCTTTCAGACCTGTTTCTTTTATGTAGGTTTATGACAGAATGTTCTACAATGTTTCTTTAGCGTAAAAGATACTGTAGGTGCAATGTATTACCTACATATGTGTAGCACTGAATATGTACGTCCCACAAGAGCTTTAAAAGAGACATTATCTGGACATAATTCAAAAGAGTTTTCTGCCAAAAGGTTCGGATTGACTGTGAACCATCCCCTCCCGAGGCAGCAATACTCTACGACCCTCAAACATCGCTATGACAACAGCACAGAGGACTGGACCCCCCCAATGTTGACCAAAGTTTCCATTTTTCGGCTAAAGAATGCACAAATCAGCGGATCTAAAACACCCCCTCAGGACCATGCTGCTTCATTGGACTCTTGAGTGTCTCCAAACGCTTAACCCTGCATAGAGTTTGGCGCGCTGCCTCCTCTGGGCTCTAAGGGACCCAGCGGAGGCCCTGACCCACGTCCAGGACAGAGCTGGGCCTTTTCTCGGACACATAAGAGCGATCCATAATGTTGAAACCTTTACCTGTTGTTGAGCATATTATTGTTTCTTAATGAGAACCGCGCTAATGCGTTCAGTATTTAGCGTAAGTGCTAATCCTCCCACCAGGCTAACGAGCATTGTTCACTAAATACTTTGTGCACGTGCCAGAGTGCAGCCAGGGTGAGTTTTATTTGGGAAAATGCAATTACTGCTGCCAAATAATGGATACAACACCAAATCATCCCTAAATGGGTTTATGACCTCTGCGTTGTTTATCATCTACCTAACATTTACAGAAGCAACCATGAAGCTCCTTTGTGTTTTTACAGCCCACCTTAATAACTTCAATGAAACCTGTTTGATTCTAAATATCTAAATGTCACTATAGATCTATATAAAACTGAACTATTTTGTGTTTAAGGCTCTGGTTTTGTGGTGATGACAACAACAACCGACCAGATCATTCCTCAAAGGTATTTTTTGACAAACTAAAACTTGTTCATTTGTTTCCTTTTTCACTTGATTGCCTTTCCCAAATGCTAACAGCTAACACACATGCACAACATTACCTTTCCACAAGCACACATTGTACTATACAGAACATTGTACAGTATAGTACAATGTTAATATTGTTTCATTTGGCGTCGCTCAGATAAAGCCTTCTGCTCATGTTCTTTTATTGTTCCATCATCAAACTAAAGCTCACTCTCAAGCCAGTGGCGCCACCAGGCAATGTTACGGGTCAGATCCGTGGAAATCAGACCCCACTCACAGTGAGAATACAAGTTTTTAAGGTAATTTTGAGCAATTGAATCATCCATAAGTAAATAAATGCTAAGCTACATATCATCTCCTTAGAATTTTCAGGTTCTATTTGATGTTTTGGACAAAATTGAATGTTTTCATATATTTTTGTTTCTAAATACACAGATTTTGCAGAGTCTGGTGCACTTTTTTTAGGTTTACACGACCAAAAACCCATTTCCAGTTCCATAGCTCTATATGAACTTCTAAATATCTCCAAACTACGCAGAACGCAGATAGAACTTCATCATTCTAAGGGGACGACGTATTCAGTACCATCCAGTGAAATTACAGCTCCATGAAGAAAAAGCAGGTTTGATGACGGCAAAAGTGAAACAGTGGAAGCCGAACCACAAAGGTGATTGCTCACCTAATTTCAAAACGATAGTGGAACATCTTGAATCCACAGTTCTAACATGTGTTTTATCCGGTGTTGGCGTGCATTCTGGGAATTCCACCTGTGAGACGACCTGTTTCATGACACTCTTTAAAAGGCTTCGACAAAACTTTACTCAAAACTTATCCTTCATGAGACATTTGGGACCAAAGGCAGGAGTTTTGCATCTTTTCATCCTTTTTGTATCAAGAGCCGTCTATCGGGGGAAATTAAACCGTCTTTTTCCGGCTACAGGGTGCTGCGAGGGTTTCGTTTCCCTGATGGAACTAATGGAGACTCTTAAAGTTTGGTTCAAAACAGATAAGCACCGGGGCGACTGAACTTTTTCTGCATTCAATCACGATCCGGAGAGAGGCAGGAACCATCTTTTTTAACCATCTGCGCAGAAAGAAAACTAGCACGCCATGCCTTTAATCACAACTTTTCAAATGTTTGATAAGAGGGAAAAATAGTCTGCACCGAAACATGGGCTGTACGGTACAATCTGTTCTTGTCCGTGAGAAACATCAGAGTGGAACAATAGACAGAACGTAAGGCAAGGTAAGTTTATTTGTAGAGCACATTTCATACACAAGGCAATTCAAAGTGCTTTCAAATCACAAAGACATTACAGACCCCACACAGAGCATTCCAGACACTCTTGCCCATATTTATTTGACATTGCAGCATGACGGGCGTCTCCGGGATGGACACATCACTTTTAGATAGATTCTTTCCCATATCAGCGCGCTATCTGCAAACGTATTGTCATTATTTGTTTGTAGATTTTGTCATTATTAACATGCATTGTCCCGACCACATAAATTAATACATCTAAATATATTGTATTGATCTAAAACCACCTGGTAATAGAAACATGTCCATTGACCTCCTGACGCCTACTCATAGTTTCACATCGTTGTGGTGTAGTTTTAGCAGTACGACAGTAGCGAGCGGCAGATTTGTATTTACTTTGCATTTACTCAAACACGCATAAATCCATCAAAAATAAACGTTAAGTTAACAATGAGGGAACGGTCAGTATTAGATCAAACCCCCGCTGCCTCATGGAAGTCAGAATTGGCTCCAATATGGCGGCTCAAAAAGACAATAATTATATGGCCCTCGATACGCTTCAGACTCTGGGTCAGGGTCAGGGTCAAGAGAGTGGATTTGGACCCAAGGGAGAACATTATTGCCTGAGCTGTATCAGCGGGACCGGTCTCGATCGCCGCCATGTTGGGGCCAGTAACTTCTGTTGCGGTCGCCGCCATGTTGGAATTCTGACTTTCGTGAGGAAGCGGGGGTTTGATCTAGACCTAACCATGAGGGAACGCCATTATAACATTATTTTGTACAGCGTGTCCCCCGTTAAAGACTAAAGAGATGATGGTAATGATATGGCTTTAATGGCAGAAGAATACTATAGTATAAGTATAAGTATAGTAATCTGATATAACTTGCAGCATCGTTATGGAATGTGCATGCGTGCTGGAAATGATTCTTCCTCTTCTGTTTAACCTTGACGATAGAAAATCTGCTCTTCAACAAGTGTCAAACATGTTTCATTCATTCATCATGTTCGACGGACAGCAGTAGCAGTTTGGTGTTATGCTTTAAGCAATGGCCTAGAGTAACATCGACTCGGACTAAATTGTGGGTCGATGTAACCTGTTAATTCTGTCAAAGAGTAGCACATGTTTCACTGCCCGCTGTAAACTCATTTCTCATCCGAGTTTATCCGCCCGCTTTATTGTCCTTCACCGAGCGGCTCCGCTCTCATTTGGAGGGAGCTTAATGCAGATCCAGCAGTCAAGTCGAATTAGGTCACAGCCACTCCACAAAGCGCTCCAAACAGATCCGTCAAAGAGTTTTCAAAAACGGAACAAAGACGAGTCGGGAAGAGAATACGCAAGAGCAAATAAACGAGCAAGTTATGAAAAATATGGCAATAAGATTTGTTTTTTAAATGTCGTGCTCTAAATTCTCTCCCCGTCTAAAATTGAACCAAACAGGACAACCACAACTACAGTAGGATTAACCATTATTATGAGGGTACCGTATTTCCCAGAGTATAAGTCGCACCAGACAAAAAATGCATAATAGAGAAGAAAAAAACATATATAAGTCACACTGGAGTATAAGTCGCATTTTTGGGGAAATGTATTTGATCAAATCCAAGACCAAGAACAGTCATTTCCTCTTGAAATGCAGTTTAAAATAATAACAGATGAGAGAACATGATGAATAGGTGTACGTATGCTAACGCTAACACCTTCAGCTACATGACGTATGCTAACGCTAACACCTTCAGCTACATGAGGCACAGACAGAACTGTGGTAAGTGTCTGGTATGTTAACGTAACATATGAACAGTTATTCAGATAACTATAGCATAAAGAACATGCTAACAAGTTTACCAAAGCATCAGTTTTACCCCAAATCACTAAATCCATTGAATTCTTCTTCCTCTGTGTCACTTCTAAACAACTCCACAAACTCCAGAGGAACAGGAAGTGCAGATTCTTCTTCTGCGTCGCTTAGAGCCTAGAGCGCCCTCTTGTGGTTGCCAGTGTGAAAATAATGAATAATACCACATATAAGTCGCACCCCGGCCAAAACTATGAAAAAAGGTGCGACTAGTATTTACGAGGTACACGGCAAAATTCAGAGATATCTTGTGTCGTACCGTTTGTTTCTGAGCTTCTGTTTTGAGCGGAAAACAAACAAACTGCCAATTCCAAAATAAAGCCTAAAATCAACCTTTGCCATTTGGAAAGTCAAGGTTCATCATTATTGTCATTGGTTTACTCTTTACCTAGCATATCGGCCTTGGTCTCTTCATCCACGTTTCAATTTGCGGCACTCGGTGAAACAAGTACAAACAAATACCCCTGAAAAAGATGGACAAGAAGACATGTCCACAAGTTGGTTCTGACCAAGCCGAGCTCAAGACCTGGAGATGCTCTTGACATTTCGCCCCAGCAACAACGAAGAACGGGTCAAACGCAAAGGACTGACTGGATTACATTTAGAAAGTTGTGGGGCAAACCAGTCCAGCACCATTGTTCCTGAGCAGATAAAAACATGTTTCTGTTCAGTAAGTTACTATGCCCTACCCTAGAGAGCCAAGTACACGCTTTTCCTTTTTTCTGCTCATTTCACAAGAATAAATTACACAAATGTCCATAGGCGTCCGACACATTTCCATAATGACATACGGTGTTTAATATGCACTGGGTAAACTGCAGCTTCAGCCCTGCGCAGCGCCGCTCAGAGCTGGACATCTGAAGCTTACATATATTTCATAGGAACCACTTCATCCCCTAGCACCGCGGCTAATGCGCATCCGCTAGCCAAACACGATAACAAATGATGAATAACCGCGCGGCGCTACCAACAATTTTCACTTTATTTTACAATCAGGGAGGAATAATTAATTTAGCGCATGTGCAAAGTTGGCTACTTCTAATACAGTTCATAAATCAGGCGTTCACAGAGTTGTTTGATCAGCATATCTGGTAACGGGCCTTAAATTGTGATAAATAAAGACGGCTGTATCGTTCACTTGAAGCAGCGCGTGGAAATGATATGTAAAATATGACTAAGAGGGTTGAAAAAGTATTCGGGGTTCAAGCGCTTCACGATTTTCTAATTTTGCCGAGACCTTAAGGGTCCGACCGAATCCAATTTCCCCAAAATGAAACCTTTAAATGTGCCCAAATCCAGCGGTTTATTGGATGTACTTCTCAAGTCCATTTCTTATCATCAACACAATAAAGACAATTACCAGAGTGAACTTGGGCAGACCGTCCTTAGTTTAGTTTGCACTTTCTCTTCTTTCGTATTTGTAGTTTACAGCTAAACTTTCCTGTTCTTGGTGACATTTAACTCTTTAACGAGTTTAAAATGATCTGTAATTATCTGTATTGGACCACTTTGCCGTGACAATGTTCGAGAAATTAAAAATGTTGGAATCGCGCAGGAGTAAACAAACCACACTATGTTCAATGTTTCCTGCCAAAGCAAGTCTTACAAAACGGATTTAATTTGATTTGAATTGTGTTTATCATTTTCTTAAAATAAAATGTCAATATTTGGAAAAAACACAAAAAAAAAATGTGTATATTCCCAATGAAGTCAGCAACGGAAATGAACAATGAAAAATAAAATATAATAATTACATATAATAAATAAATTAAATGTAAATAAATTAAATTAATAAATAAATAGTTCATTCTAGACACACATTTATATAAATAAGACTAAATACATAAATAAACGGGACAAATCTCAAAAAAGTATGAATTGAGGCTGTAATGAAAACATCTGCATCTCTAAGTAGAAGAAGCTCGGCCTTTACCATCTGAAGGCCATAGTTAGACTTTTTTAAGTATTTCATAGTATTTTCTTATATCATCTTGTCATTGGATATCATTGGCTTCTCGTCCAGGATCTTGTTGTTCTGGATTGACCCAGTTGCAAGCTTCACCGTCCCATATTTTAACTTTTGCTCATCAGCTACTTCTCTTTTAAAAGGACAACTCCGAGCTACACAATAATTATAGCAGGGGAAGTGAGCCACGGGCCGAAAATACCACACAGAAACGAAAGCGGTGAGAACCTGTCGCCCGGCATTTATGCAAAACGGCGGCGGCGGGGAGCGAGCGAAGTAAGGCTCGCTAATGGTCGTCACTTTGTAAAATGTGTATGTGATTCCGGAACAGGAGTCGGTGGATCTTTTGTTGTTCACTGACCTTCTTGCAGCTTAAATCTGAAATCTGAAAAGCGTTTAGCCTCGAACAAAACTGCAGTTGGAATCACAGCAAACATGGAATATGAAAAACAGTGTTGTTTGGTTTTACGTTTACTGTTATTTTAAAGTGACGATACTCATGAATTAGAAAAAAAGAGAGTAGATGAAGATACTGTGCACTGTTATGTGTCATTCAGCTTTCATAATCATGTGCAATACTGTCATAATCATGTGCAATACTGTCATAATCATGTGCAATACTGTCATAATCATGCGCAATACTTTCATAATCATGCGCAATACTGTCAATCATGTCATAATCATGTGCAATACTGTCATAATCATGCGCAATACTGTCATAATCATGCGCAATACTGTCATAATCATGTGCATTACTGTCATAATTGTGTCATAACCATGTGCAATACTGTCACAATCATGTCATAATCATGTACAATACTGTCATAATCTGTGCAATACTGTCATAATCATGTGCAATACTGTCATAATCATGTGCAATACTGTCATAATCATGTGCAATACTGTCGTAATCATGTGCAATACTGTGACAATGTCAATCATCACCAGCAATAATTTTTGTCCATAAAACAGCTGTAAATAAGAGTGTCAGAGATTTTTTTACAAGATTATCTGTTTTTTTATTATTCTACTTCTGTGCCTAATCTGTTTCTGTGGTTATCTTATCTTATCTTATGTTTGAATAATCCATCATTCTTAGCTTTTCCTTCAGTATAAATACAGTTACAATACTTATAGCGTTATGGCTCATATGTCGTGCCCCAAACCATGTTCCAACACATGACGGTGCAATTTTAAATACAAATGTACCATGCTTTCTTTCAATGTTGAGTTTCGCACTTGAAACTGTGGTCGCCCAGCTTATGCTCTTTATTTTAGTCATTGAAATATACCGCATGGTCAGAAAATAAGACCGGTTGTGCTCCGTCTGTACTTCTTTTGTTTTAAGACGTATATACAGTCTATATAGTTGGATTGTCATTTCCGAAGTGGACTCCACAGCCATCAATCTCCCGCCTCTCCGGCCGTGACAGAGGCGTTCTCCGGTTTTGTCTGAGTGCCGTTCATGTGAAGTATTGACGTTTGAAACTCTACCTGTTATTTGATTGTCATTCTGTGAGAGCGGTGGGAAAAAAAGCCTGTTTGACCCGCTGCCTCTTCTGTCACTCATAAGCAGAGTCTGTATCCGCCGGGGGCACCGCGGCTAGTTTGTATGGCGCGCGGGCAATTTCATGTTTTTTGCGCTGCGACGGAAGACTTTAAATGAGCAAAGTCAAACTGGATTTAGTAGTTCGCACAACACTACCCCGTTTCTTGAATATATGAGGTGAGGAATGTGCTTTACCGCAGGCGTCCTCTAGTTGCATTCAGTTTGGTGCTCTTGAAAAAAGTGGTCGGTAGGTTCGGGGAGAGCACTTTCTTTCACGTTGTAAGATTGTTCTCTCAAAACAAACCTGGAGTTGTTTTTAACTCTGACAAATGTTCAAATCTAAGCTAAAAACAGTTTTGTTTAGCTGTGCATATGACTGAAAGGATTTTTCTTTGCACTCTATTTTATTTTATTTATTTTATTTATTTTATTTATTTTATTTATTTCATTTATTTTATTGATTTTATTGATTTTATTGATTTTATTGATTTTATTGATTTTATTGATGTTATTGATTTTATTTATTGTATTTATTGTATTTATTGTATCTATTGTATCTATTGTATCTTATTTATTTTATTTATTTAACTCATTTTATTTATTTAAATTTCTTTGTGATTTTAATGCATTTTTCCTGTTGTGTGAAGCACTTTGAATTACATTGTGTATGAAATGTGCTCTACAAATAAACTTGCCTTGCCTTAAGCTTCATTCGCGCTCTTGATCCTGCTCACAAGGTCCTGTCTTCCCTGTGCCTCAGAAAGCATCACGTCCATAAATCATCGCCAGACACATTTTAGCATCTCTGTTGTCAAATCAAGTTCATGACAACCGTACATTTCGCCGTAGATGGACTGCGAACGTCGCCTGATGAAGGAAAGCTTGACTGATGGAAAGTAATGTGTGGTTTTCAGAGGATACATCATTTAAACACAAAGTACATGCATTGCCAGGGTTTGTGACTGTCAAACGCAAATGTGATCCAGCATTAACTATAGAATCGTCCAATATTGGCAGGAGTTTAATAAAGCCCAAATAAATCAATACTTTAGTTACTACCGTATTTTCCGGAGTATAAGTCGAAAAATGCATAATAGAGGACAAAAATGAAAATGCAGTTGCAAGTGTGAAAATAACAAATAATATCACATATAAGTCGCTCTGGAGTATAAGTATAAGTATAAATGTATGTATAAGTCGCACCCCGGCCAAAACTATGAACGGTGCGACTTATAGTCCAGAAAATACAGTACAGATTTGTATATATATATATATATTTTTTTTTTTAATTCAATAGGACACACAACAAATGATCTTGAGCAGCTGCCGTGTCCTGCTGCTCGATGACCAATGACGTGTGATACAAACGTAGTATTTGAGTGAAGTAAACACAGAGTGTGTACACAACACGATGGACACCCGATATAAATGATTTTCCAAACGTGAGCGTCGCCCGAGGGTAAATGTGCAGTCCTCAGAGATGGACAGTCTCACCGCCGCTTCCTCGTGGGACGTCCAGCCCAAGGACACGCGGTACACAGCCGGAGTACGAGGGTCCCGGGGGGGACACGGGAAGTGGGGCGGATTATTTCAGGAAAGGAACTGGTGTTTTAAAGGCATTTTGTGAATTAAATGTGAGCTTAAATATATGAAATATTTCTCTGCTTCCGAAGAGTGCACACGCTTTTTTGCTCGCTCCGCTTGCTATCGCTGCTTTCCTTATTTATTTTGCTTTTTAATCAGTTTTTGTCTTCCAAACATTTTTGCTTTAGACTTTTTCAAGTAAACCAAGGATTTTAAGAACATTTTTCCAGTTTTAACGACATATCTGACGCCAGCGACATGTCCGTGAGAAGAAGGGAGAAAGACTGTGAACGCTGTCGGAAATATCAACAAGAAATTAATGAGCTGAAAACACGGATATTTGTTTTGGAATCTGAAAAAGTTCTTCACGATACCATTCCTGTGTCAACCGACGGTAAGAAGAGCACACTTTTTACAAGAAAAACTGCTACTTTCAACCTAAACCGCACTGACTCTGTCGTTTCCAAAACTGTCTAAAAACCAGAAAGACCAGGCTGTTTCTTGGAACAAACTTGGAGCAAAGCCTAAACGATACAAAGATAACGTGAAGTCACCTAAAATACAGCTCACCAACAGATTTTTACCACTTTCAGAGATGGAATTAAATGAAAAAAGGAAAGATGACGTGGCCAAAATACATCGAGGAGGATCTGTGCCAGGAGCCAAGGTCACGCAGATTGTTTTAGTTGGGGACGGCGCGATAAGTCACGTGACGCATGAAAAGATAAACACACATTCTTTTCCAAGCGCCACTGTTTCTGAGATAACGTCACTCCTTCCAAATATTATGGCTAAGCATGGAGGAGCTAAACAGCTGATTGTGCACGTGGGTGCAGTGGACATGCGGCGGGAACAGACTGAAGTTTTGAAAAAAGACTTCTTGAAGTTATTCGACGTGCTTGATAAAATGGAAATCAAAACATTCATAAGTGGACCTCTTCCAAACATCGACAGGAGGATAAACAAGTTCAGCCGGCTTCTTCAGCTGAACACATGGCTGTCCAAAGAGTGTTCCCCGAGAGGACTACACTACATTGAGAACTTCTATCTATTCTGGAAACGAGAGGACCTGTTTAAGAGAAATGGCCCCCACCTATGCAGAGGTGGAGTGAGGGTGCTGACAGAGAACCTGCTCCACGCTCTGAGGCATTGGACTGGGCCTGGACAGGGTCCTGAGCAGATAGTTAGAGAAGAGAGGAATGAGAGAAGAATTCCTGTTCCATCAGCCAGAGACCGAGCCAATGTTTCAACATCAAAAGCACCACAACCTCAGCCTCCACCAAAGGATTCATCAGCAGCTGCTCCACCACCACCAGCAAAGGATTCAGCTCCAGCTGCTCCACATTCACCTCCACCGCCTCCAGCAAAGGAACAATCTTCAAAGGCCTTGGACCCATCTGTGACAAGCCCAACAACATCCCTGTCATCGCCCCTGCCTTCACACCAGCCCTGGGTTCCCCCTGCAACATCTACTCCCACTAAAGATTCATCATTCTCCTTCTCATCTCCACTCTCACCCATGGGCCTTCCCAGCCATTTTGAAAGTCTGATCAAATCAGGCATTAAGATGGCTCCACTCACGCCCAATATAGCAAGGGCTATGTCTTCCCTGCACGAGCCGACTACACCAACAAAAGCCCCACCACCCATCCCCCCTCGCCTCTCACCTGGTCCCAAACTCTCCTTGGCTACAAAAGCCCCACCACCCATCCAATCTCACCTTTCACCTGGTATCTCCCATAGCTAGGATGCACTGGGTCTCAGCGTTGCCGGGACTTATTGTCACATTAAAAATCAAACCAACCCGGGGCCCTATGTAAAAAGAGCCCCCCTAGTGCTATTTCTGTAGTCACATCATCACACAGATGGAAAAACAAAATGCGAGCCAGGCCCAATCTGAGAAATGTGATTCATATTCCCTGTGAAAAGATAAAGCCCAGTCCCACTGAAACTAGTCTGAAACTTGCTGTGCTAAATGTCAGATCCTTATGTAACAAATCTCTCTTAATTAATAATTTTATTTCTTCTTATAATCTTGATTTTATGTTTTTAACTGAAACATGGCTTGACAAAAACACAGGAAATGTAGTTCTGATAGAATCTGCTCCACCCAACTTTAAGTTTGAATCTGAAACACGAGAAAACAAAAAAGGGGGTGGAGTCTGTGCTGTCTTTAGAGATGAAATAATTACCCGCAGGTTGTCTTTTGGGGTGTTTTCATCATTTGAGTATGTATCCTTTAAAATGGAGCTAAAACGGTCTCCATCCATTCTCTTCATTGTTTTATACAAGCCTCCCCAGCACTGCCAAAGTTTTATTGATGATTTTACTGAGATGCTTTCAGTCATATGCACAGACTTTGATGGTTTGGTCATTACAGGTAATTTCAATGTGCATGTTGATAATATTTGTGACAGAAACGCTAAAGAGCTTGATGCTGTCCTTGAAACCTTCAGTCTTACTCAGCATGTGAGAGGCCCCACCCACAGCAAAGGACACACTCTAGATCTCATAATTATAAAGGGGGTAAATATTTCAAATGTTAATGTGATCGATGTTGCTCTGTCTGATCATTTCTGTGTCTTCTTTGACCTGTCTGTTTCTCCCAAACCTCCGGTTGGTCCTGCAGTTGTTCAGAGGAGACACATAAGTGATGGCACAGGTGCACTGTTTATGGAAATGATAAACTTTGAAAATGTCTCATGTTCTAATGTAAATGATTTGTTGAACTCTGTTACATCTAGTGTTTTGAATGTTCTGGACACCATCGCCCCTATAAAGGCTAAAATGGTTAAAAATAAGCAGAAGGCGCCGTGGAGAAATGATGATTCGATCAGGGCACAGAAAAGGGAGTGCCGCAGGGCCGAATGGAAATGGCGCAAGTCAAAGCTCCAGGTTCAAAAAGAGATTTACAAATAAAAGCTGAACATGTACAACCTAATCTTATGTAGAACTAGGGAAAGATATTTTTCTGAAATAATTGGAAGCTGCAGTAACAACTCGCGTGTCCTGTTTGCCACAGTAAACAGATTAACAAACCCTCCAGCTCAGCTGCCGTTAGAACTCATTTCCACATCCAAGTGTAATGAGTTTGCATTATTCTTTAATGACAAAGTTCAGGGCATTAAAAATGCTATAAATCCCACAATGCAAAAAATTACCCTAAAACCACCAAGACACTTAGAGCTAACTCACTTTGCACCAGTAATTGACAAAACTGTCCATGAGATCATCACCAGTCTGAGTTCATCTACATGCTGCCTTGATGTGTTACCCACCAGATTTCTAAAGTCTGTGCTGAACAGTTTGTTAGCACCATTCACTCACATAGTTAACATGTCGCTTCAATCTGGAACATTCCCAATGTCTTTGAAAACTGCGGTCATAAAGCCTCTCCTAAAGAAGAGCAGTCTTGATGCCGCAGTACTGAGTCATTACCGGCCCATCTCTATTCTGCCATTTTGGGGCAAAGTCCTTGAAAAGGTTGTTTACCAACAGCTCACAGATTTCCTCTTAATAAACAACTCATTTGATGTTTTTCAGTCAGGTTTTAGACCTCATCACAGCACTGAGACTGCTCTTGTCAAGGTGACAAATGACATCCGCCTGAACACTGACACAGGCAAAGCCTCAGTCTTAATTCTGTTAGATCTGAGTGCTGCTTTTGACACTGTCGATCATGGGATCCTCTTACAGAGACTAGAGGACTGGGTGGGCATCACTGGCACTGCCCTAAACTGGTTAAGGTCCTATCTGGAAGACAGGAAGTACTTTGTTGAAATTGGTAGCTGTGTCTCAGACCACATGACCCTGACCTGTGGAGTGCCCCAAGGGTCAGTCCTGGGTCCCCTTCTGTTCAACCTCTACATGCTGCCGTTAGGTCAGTTGATACGCAGTGAAAATGCGTCCTATCACAATTATGCAGACGACACTCAGATCTATGTTTCACTATCGGCAGGTGACTATGGACCAGTAGATTCACTCTGTCACTGCATCCAACAGATCAGTTTGTGGATGCAAAACAACTTTCTCCAGCTGAACTCAGACAAGACTGAAATAATCGTTTTTGGCCCACAGAAACAAAGAGAAAGTGTTAGCGGTCACCTCCAGAGTCTCGCTCTAAAACCTACAAACCAAGTTAGAAATCTGGGGGTAATAATGGACTCAGACTTGAACTTTAATAGCCACGTCAAATCAATAACATCAGCAGCTTTTTACCATCTAAAAAACATTTCCAAAATCAAAAATATAGTGTCAAAACCAGATTTAGAGAGACTTATCCATGCGTTTGTCTCCAGTAGATTAGACTACTGTAACGGCCTGCTCACTGGCCTCTCCAAACGAGTTGTAAAACAGCTGCAGTACATCCAGAACGCTGCTGCTCGGGTCCTGACTAGAACCAGGAAGTATGATCACATTAGTCCTGTTCTCAGGTCTCTGCACTGGCTCCCTGTGGCTCAGAGAATAGACTTTAAAGCAGCTCTGCTTGTGTACAAGTCTCTCCATGGCCTAGCACCAAAGTACATCTTGGATATGTTAGTGCCATATGAACCATCTCGGACTCTGAGGACCTCAGGGACCGGCCTCTTGCTGGTGCCCAGAGTCAGGACAAAACATGGGGAATCTGCGTTTCAGTTTCATGCAGCTAAAATCTGGAACAGTCTTCCTGAAGATGTGAGACAGGCTTCTACTCTGACAATGTTCAAATCTAAGCTAAAAACAGTTTTGTTTCGCTGCGCATATGACTGAAACAATTTTTTCTTTGCACTCTTCTCTTTTGTTTGTGATTTTATTAGTTTAGAAAATCAGTTGGATTGATAATTTTTAATTTAGTTAATTTTATTGTATTTCTGTTTCTGTAATTTCTTTGTGATTTGAATGCATTTTTCCTGCTGTGTGAAGCACTTTGAATTGCCTTGTGTATGAAATGTGCTCTACAAATAAACTTGCCTTGCCTTGCCTTAAATGAACCAGGCTTGATGTAGAAAAGAAGATCTATTTCCCAGTACAAAAGTCAAGTATTGTACTTTAACTATCTGTACTTTACTGAGGCACATTTTACAGTGCATACTTTATACT
Source organism: Eucyclogobius newberryi (assembly GCF_026437365.1). Lineage (NCBI taxonomy): Eukaryota > Metazoa > Chordata > Actinopteri > Gobiiformes > Gobiidae > Eucyclogobius > Eucyclogobius newberryi. The sequence continues at coordinate 8,072,340 of NW_027315812.1, forward strand.
TGACAATATTTGAGAGCAGGTTTAAGTATTTGTACCCCACTGCTGGACTAAAAAGTGAAGTTTAGCATGTCCAAGTCTGTTTGAGGTTAACATCTTGACTTTTAACAAATAAAATATTCAAAATGGTTAGAAATCTTAAATCGTTTCCGCTGAACTCAAGTCTGCAAAACTCTTTACCAAGGTCACTACATTTTATGCTTTAATAATTCTCAAAAATTGGTCTGAAATACTTGTTTTTTGACTCTAGTACATCCATTTTACTTGTATACTTCCCTGTATTTGTGCTTTAACTTGGCAAAAATGAGTAATGGCATTTCTAGAGATGGAAAGTACATTTGATTTGACCGGGTGACGGACCATCCTCCGGAAATGTCACGTACTGTACCTTTAAGAATGCACTGTAGGGGAACTAGGACTAAAACTAAGCGCGTCTGACAGACTAAACCTGCAGCGTTAGTGGAGTCGACATCAGAAAAGCCAATAAGAGCGTAATCCAGTTTCACCAAACGGTCAGTGACTCGTCTTCGCTCAGCCTTTGTTGTTGCCGTCTAGACAACAAATTAATTACTAATTTGTGCATTCATTGTGGCAGTGTCTTCACAGAGCATCTGATTGTGAGGAGACAAAGCAATCGTGATTAACAAATCGTCTAAAGGAGAAACCCGCACAAATACAAGAGAACACTTCTGTTTGTCACCGTGAGGAAGAAGTGTTCAAAGAGCAGACAGTTGACTCAGTCTGTGCTGCAGAGACTCATTCTGTACATTTACAGACAATACTCGACCCATCACTTTAATAAGCAAGTGAACCAGATTTAAGGAGGAAAGACCAGTGGCAAATATGAACAAATCATGGGCTAAATGTAATAAACTGATCAAGATTGCTATTTGTATGTAATGTATTCAAGTATTCAAGTGTATACTACATACAAGTACAAGTACAAGTACAAATACAAATACACTAAAGGATAAAGATCATCTCCATTTGAGCAGAGTTATGACTCGATGGCTTTATTTTGAAATTATTTGACAAATATATTTGAGATGTTTTTGTTTCGCTCATAATACTACTAACTACATACACTGCGCTCAAATTACCATGGAAACCAGCAGTTACAGTCACGGGCAAAGTTACTGGTCAGATCTGTGGAGAGGTGATAATTTTACTATTAGACAATAGAAATAAAATAAAGAAAAGTGAAATGAGTGCTAGATATGTTTAATGCCGTACTTTGGGAAACTTTAGGCAAAGCCATAAGACTGAGATAAATGTCACAAACCTGTTTAACAACGACCACGCCTGAGTTTGAATAATAACTCTCATAACTCATAAACTTTAAAAGCACATTTTAATCTAAGTTTAAAGCCTAAAAAAGGCATAATTTTAGCTGAAAAGACTCAATAATGATTTGTGTTGTGAACTGATGATACGTTCATCACCGTTACACACTAAGATCAGCTTCAGTGTCTGAAGCTTTTGCAAACAGAAGTCATGAAGAAAGATATGTTTGCTCAAAACTGGAGAATGTCTTGCATTCATAACCATGTTAGTTCATTACAGTAATTAATGGTCTAATTCATTGATAAAACCACATGAACTCATGGTAATTCCTGATAAATCATAGTGAACTAATACATCATGAATTCATGCATATGCATTTCATGTAGTTCAGTTGTGCATGAATGATGCATGAATTCATGTCCCTTTATTATGATACGTTACCATTTATTGTAATAAATCCTTGAACTCGTCTGTTGGAGGAGATGATGTCATCAGCTCACATACTATCAGTTTCGCTTTTGCCTCTGTTTATTTCACAAATTGAAAATCCAAGCTAATAACACCTCCTTAGGTCATCTCTGTTAGGTATGCAAACTCAAACATTTTATGTTTAAGTTTGCATAACTTGTTGTCAATAAAAACATAACATTATAAAAGATCTGCCAAACAATATAAGTGCTTAAAATGCAATATAATCAGAAACAACTTAAAATGCAATATAATCAAAGTCTAAGAATAAACAATCTATCACCATTAAACTGACTAAGGCCGTTATTCAGGGTAAATAATGTCCTCATAATATGATTTCATGTGATATAAAGTTATAAACATAGCATTTTCCCACAGAAACAGGAGAAAAGTCAGTGACGTTCTGCTCCCAATTCCTCTTTTTTAGTTTTTAGTCCATCTCGGTCTCATCAAAAATACATAAAGCTGTCAAAGTGTCTCCAAGAACAAAGGACTTGCACTTTTTTCATCCGTCAGAACCAAATTCATGCAACATTAACTTTTTAAATCACCTGCCTTAGAATAGTCGGTGCTCTCGCCTCTAGAGCGTGACGCGGGGAATAAGAGCGGAATCTAAATAAAGCACCTACGGGAAAGAGCCCAGACCAGCGGGAAAGAGCCCAGACCTAAGGGAAAGAGCCCAGGCCTGCGAGAAAGAGCCCAGACCTACGGGAAAGAGCCAAGACCTGCGGGAAAGAGCCCAGACCTGCGGGAAAGAGCCCGGACCTGCGGGAAAGATCCCAGACCTACAGGAAAGAGCCTGCTGGAAAGAACCCAGGCCTGCGGGAAAGAGCCCAGACCTGCGGGAAAGAGCCCAGACCTGCGGGAAAGAGCCCAGACCTACAGGAAAGAGCCTGCGGGAAAGAACCCAGGCCTGCGGGAAAGAGCCCAGACCTGCGGGAAAGAGCCCAGACCTACAGGAAAGAGCCTGCGGGAAAGAACCCAGGCCTGCGGGAAAGAGCCCAGACCTGCAGGAAAGAGCCCAGGCCTGCGGGAAAGAGCCCAGACCTACAGGAAAGAGCCTGCGGGAAAGAACCCAGGCCTGCGGGAAAGAGCCCAGACCTGCGGGAAAGAGCCCAGACCTGCGGGAAAGAGCCCAGACCTACAGGAAAGAGCCCAGACCTACAGGAAAGAGCCTGCGGGAAAGAGCCCAGGCCTACGGGAAAGAGCCCAGACCTGCGGGAAAGAGCCCAGTCCTGCGGGAAAAAGCCCAGACCTGCGGGAAAGAGCCCAGACCTACAGGAAAGAGCCCAGGCCTACGGGAAAGCGCTTGTCATGTGACCAGAGGACTGGACCATTGTGTATTTAGTGAGTGTTTCCCGTAAGACAGGTTGATTGAGCACAATTCAAACACAAGGTCATTCAAAGTGCTTCACAACAGAGAAAAGAACATTCAAATCACAAAACAGATGACGAAGAGAAGAGCAGTCATATGCGGTTAAACCACCGTTTTAGCCTAGATTTGAACATGAATTAACGTCTCAGCCGTATAAAGTGCTATTTGGATTGTTTCTTCTCATGTTAAAGGTGTATTATGGATGTGTAGCTTTGTTTATTTCTGCTGTGTTAGATCTTGAACTTCTCATTTGCCGTTTGGTTTGCCCAGAAGAAGGCCGAGGGGGACAGAGGGCGGCCGAGATCATTACGGATCACACAAAGAAAAAGAACAAGCAGCCGTACAGCTCTGACGATTCTTACTGGGTCATGGTGAACGCTGCAAGCTGCTCGAGGAGAAAAGCCAAAGAGAGGATCAACGGGATCAGGAAGAGCCATAAAGTGTCATATGCTGAAGCAATAAAACAAGTCCAGGGAAGTGAACCAGCCCAGGTCCAAACGAGCCACAAATGTATTACAGTTGAAAAGAAGAACTTCCTGGCATTTGTGATCATGACCAGCTTAGTGACTAAACATGGAGTTCTGAAGGTTTTTTTGGCCTGGATAATGAAGGGGAAACCAAATATATTAACTTTACTATATTGTATTACCAACTATATGCATTTTGCGAGACTGTATTAAACTATATTTTGATATATTATGAAGAACTTCTTACGTGCAAACACATTCTATTGTTTTGTTCCTCTAAGACACTCTGATAAGGGAGACACCTGTGCCGGAGAAAGCTGCAGACGAGCTCAAGGACAATCTCAATCTCTGTGCGGAACTGGAGAGGTGGAGGAGACCAGAGAGGCGTCAACCTTCATATTACGCCCTATATCGAAATGTTATAAATGTACGAGCAGAGCAGGGAAAGCGGCACGTCCAGAGCGTCCGTGTAAGTCGCCGATCTCGTTCGATAGGGACGGATGGTAAGGGCTCTGTTATCTCTGTATTAGAATTGTACTGACAGGGATTAAACATACGATTCATTTGAACTGTTTTAATTCTTGCCCTTTCTTTCATAAACAAGCATGCCAACTGTAACGTCACTGGGGAAGATCGTGTTTCTGCTGCTGCAAGTTCTGCTCTGTCTCGGTTTTATTTGCTTCTGCGTCTGCACTGCAGTCTACATCTTTTGCCAGTGTTTTGGGAGGGACTGCGTGTGAATAAAACCACTTTATCCGTCACAAGTTCAACGACGGCTCGAAGTGCATCAGGTACTTTTGCTAATATTTGCGTTCACCTTATTCCGCCCCGCCCTCTTTTGCCGTTCGTAATGGCACTTTTGGGGGAAAAGTCTCGCAGCTACAATAAATGTCATAAAGTAGATTGTTGTGTGTAAAATGTCCAATGTTCAAGTCATCAACACGTCAACAACACACCGATTCCCTGGAACTGACAACGACTTTTTTAAACTGTGTAGAAGTTATTTTCTCCGGAGTTCGACGGCCCAGCGTTCACTCATACAATTTCCAGACTAAATCAAATCAAATCAATTTATTTTTGTAAGGCCCAAAATCACAACAACAGTTGCCTCTGAGGGCCACAGGGAGAAATTAATCAACAATGTCTGTGGTGGCGATGAAGTCAGACAATGTCTGTGGTGGCGAGGGAGTCAGACAATGTCTGTGGTGGTGAGGGACGATGTCCCAGGGTCCTCTGTCCTTAGACTCTCCTTCTCGGCCAGGAAAAACTACAAAAAAACCTCTTTGGGAAAAAAGCGTAGAAACCTGGAGGAGTTCCAGTGAAGGAGAGATCCGACTCTCACAGACGGACAGACGGACACGAGGGAGACTGGAGCTGGACCCACTCTTCAGGCAGATGAGGGACCGACTGAGGCGAACTGGACCCACTCTTCAGGCAGATGAGGGACCGACTGAGTCGAGCTGGACCCACTCTTCAGGCAGATGAGGGACCGACTGAGGCGAACTGGACCCACTCTTCAGGCAGATGAGGGACCGTCGGAGGCGAGCTGGACCCACTCCTGAGGCAGATGACGGACCGTCGGGGGCGAGCTGGGTCCACTCCTCAGGCAGATGAGGGACCGTCCACACAGGGCAGGGACCACTTCACCAGGGGAGGGGCATCTGGGTCCACAGGTCCTCAGGACTTCCTCAGGAAGATGAATAATAGACACCAAAAGCTTTAACGTTGTTTATAAATTGAACTGCATCCCTGAATTATTAAAAATTAAGCGTTGCTCGTAATGACTCCATGTTTGATGACCCACTGTATATTAATATTTATGATTGGCTCACGGCGAACAATGACACATTAATTACATGTTAGGTTCATAGTCAATGATAAATTAATTAGGCTTGGGGATAGAGAGCGCATAGAGAGGCACTGCAGGCAAAATATATACATTTTTCCTTTTATTTACATTTTTAGACAGTTTGGTGACAAAACTGAATTTTTGTGTACATTTTCAGTCAAATTTAAAATCCAAAATTCCCTCAGTACATGGTTTTGTTTCTAATATGTCAACAAAATAAAGACATGTAAACCTGACTCCTATCACTATTTCAGATTTTTATAGTTTTTACAAAAAAAATGACTTATTTATATATATTTAAAAAAAAGTGTATTTGTTTTATTTTATTTTTTATACCACAGACGAAATGTATACCTCTAAATTTAATATTTCTTTCTTGTTTACTCGCAGTAACTCACCTTGATCAATGTCAGCTAGAATTTATGAAGCCATTTATTGAGATGTTAGTTTATGTCCTTCTTTCATATTATAAATATAGCAAATAAAGATGAAAGCAAATATAGAGAGCACAATTTGTACACATGGCAATTCAAAGAGTAATTCATAAGAAATGGTAGTTTATCATCATGTATAATACCATTCCCATACAAAATAAAACACAGTATTTTATAAACGCTGCCTTTAATATGTGGTCTCTAAGTTAAAGTGTAAAAGCCGTACTTAAAATGCCCCTACACTGGACGAATCATTGAACTGAAATGCCATTAAAGATAAACGTATTTTGAATTTTGCCAAATAATTGAAGTATGTTCTTTTATGGGAGGATTTTTTTTTAGCAAAATTCAAAAGTTTATAATTTCACTTCCTGTTTGTAGTTGGGTGTTACAAAAATAAAATTAATTGAACTGATGACATCACACTGGGCAAAAACTGTCACATTGTTTTTATTTGACAAATACAAATACATTAGCGCAACTCTATTTCATTGAATTAATGTTTAGAGAGTCAAAAAAGTTGTTACTTTATGTAAATTCTGCATAAACTTTGACTGGAATGAAGAATGTCCCCAGTGTGATGTCACTTCCTGTCATTTTCTTCAGATTTTTCAACGTTTTCTCCACAAATACCTGCTCGATTGGTGTAAAACTATCATTTATATGTACAACAGTTACAAATACACCAAATAAAGTCAACATTAGAGCATTGTAAAAACCCGTCAAAGGCACTTTAACACATCACTGTCCTGTCGTACCCCAGCGCGGCGCAGACACGTCACATGACTGGCTGAATCGTTACCCCGGATCATCTCATTGTTCTAGCGTTATAATCAGCTGTGAATCATCTCCTTTAGGCCTCCGACTGTGTTTCCTCTGCCAAGCGCCAGCTCTGCATCTGCTCACACTGTCTGACTCCCACTACGCCACACAATACATCGGACTATCCAGGATTACGGATAGTTATTATAATTAATTACGCACGCTGAACGATGGACTATGCACAGGATTATGTCGGCTTGGTTTTAGGCTCTCGAGGACTTTTAGAGCAGGGTTGTGATTAAAGTGAGGTACGATTTTCTAATTTCGACTTTATTTGGTGTGTTTTTAGGTGTTGTATATGTAAATTATAGTTTTACACCAATCGAACAGGTATTTGTGGAGAAAATTTTGAAAAATGTGGAGAAAATGACAGGAAGTGACATCACACCAGGGACACTCATTCCAGTTAAATTTGATGCATAATTCGTTCCTCTTCGAAATCGCTTATGGTCAGACTAGTTAGGAACAGAAACATAAACCCACAGCTTTAGCTACGCTGCCCTAGGAGTAACTATGCTGGGGGAAGTATGGCAGCTTGAGCACTATCCTCTTCTTCTGACTACTTATGCTATCAAACAATATTTATTTTTTGATTCCACTTGCAAACTGTTCACCGCCTTCTTTTCTTTCTCTCACTCCTGAGGACCTGTGGACCCAGATGCCCCTCCCCTGGTGAAGTGGTCCCTGCCCTGTGTGGACGGTCCCTCATCTGCCTGAGGAGTGGGTCCAGTTCGCCTCAGTCGGTCCCTCATCTGCCTGAAGAGTGGGTCCAGTTTGCCTCAGTCGGTCCCTCACCTCCCTGAAGAGTGGGTCCAGCTCGCCTCAGACGGTCCCTCATCTGCCTGAAGAGTGGGTCCAGTTCGCCTCAGTCGGTCCCTCATCTGCCTGAAGAGTGGCTCCAGTTTGCCTCAGTCGGTCCCTCACCTCCCTGAAGAGTGGGTCCAGCTCGCCTCAGACGGTCCCTCATCTGCCTGAAGAGTGGGTCCAGTTCGCCTCAGTCGGTCCCTCATCTGCCTGAAGAGTGGCTCCAGTTCGCCTCAGTCGGTCCCTCATCTGCCTGAAGAGTGGGTCCAGTTCCAGTCTCCCTTTGGTACATTTAAGTATAATAAAGGTCAGGGACATGGTTTGGCTTATAGTTAGAAGTAAATTAAAATAACTTGGTCATTTACTTTATCTCAACTTACTCTATCAAATAAAAAACACAACGATCAAGAAATAAAACCATGTAGTCCTGTCCATAGCAACAACATTACCCTAGAAACCAGAACATTAGCCACAAAGCCGACTATTCCTACTGTATCTGGTCCTTTCAGAGCTTTACTGTTAGTTGTTCATAAAAGAAAAGAAAAACCCTCCTGTTTAATTAATTACCAATGGAACGTAGGCCAGCTTAAGTAAAAATGGTACAATATTTTCCAAAACAAATTATTATTTCGAGTGCTTTTCATCATTCAAATTATGTATTGTCAATGGGGCACTGGCGATAGTCCAACTCCTGCATAAAGACAAACTTATTCACAAACAGAGACATGAATCAGACCGAACTAAATCATAAATAACAAACATATCAGTGGAATCTTTTTAGTTTTAATGTGCAATTTTTGGAGGAGGAATATAACCTCAAACCTTTTTGGTAAAGGGTAAATTCTTCCTTTTATATGAACAAAAAAGACAATTTTTTAAAAAGATTTTTTTGGTCCCTAGGCTTCATTAGTCAGGAATGCACAGTGTGAAATGGGGATGAGAGCGGGGAGGACATGCAGCACATTGATCTCGATCTCACGAGTACGCCGGCTGCACGTAGAGCCTGGCGTACGTGTGCTGTGCCTTAACCACTCCACCACCGGGCAGCACCGAAGACAATATTTTCATAATAACAATAATAATATGATGATTGGAAAATAAAATAGAATGTGCTTTTGTTGATGAAATATTTGGTGGGTCACTAATCCCATTCTCAAGTGCCTCTGCAATTTATTTAGCCAAATGAGCCATGACAATCTCCCGTGTTATTGGATTACGGCTCGTATCATAAAATGTGTGTTGCATCTTGGACCTCGTAAATAAGACGATTGAAAATCCTATTACATTATTACTCAAGTAAACAACAAACAAACAGTGACAAAGATTTAGCGTCTTATAATTGCCGTCCTCATTTCAGTCAATTGAATACCTAATATTTAGCATTATTTATCAAGATTGATCTAAACCCATTAATTTTCATAGAAGTGGAATATTTAGAAATTAAATGGGTTCGTTTTACATTTATCATCAGTTTTTTAGTTATAGATAAATGAAATATACTGAACAATGTCAATGTGAAGTGACAGTGGATGAAACGTAGGCTGAACGTGAAGATTTTGTTGAGAAATTGAAACATGTTTATTAAAAAAATTGTACAAGTAAAAAAATATACCAAAATATTCCTTTGCAACATCCAATAAACTGAAAATATTTACCGAATCAAAAACAGCAATAATAATTAACCTAAATGAATGAACCTAATTAACTATAATGATCAATACATTACAGTTTATGTAATGGAATTAATGACTCATCAATCAATAAATAAGAACCAGTTGAATCTTGCCTTATTATTTAAAAGTGACATGTATAAACGGATGCATTATATCTTTCATTTTTCCAAATTAAAAAACACAAAACAAACGAGACAGGACCAGAGAATCCAAAGAAATCCAAAAGAATCCAAATAAAAGAAAGGTTGAGGCACACGAGCTCCAGAATAAACTTCTCATTTAGTCCAGTTTTTGTTAAATTTGTCCATTTCCAAGTTGCGTCCGAGCAATAGAAACACGAGTGATTGAATAAACACATTCTAGATAAACGTAGTGCTATTTGACAATAGTACACAGTGTAAATAGTGAGATAGTAGAAGTATTCCCCGCTCCGGTCTCCTGCTGCATATGTAATGTAACAGTTGCCCCGGATTGACCCCCACACCTGGCACATCACTTCCCCGCCTCAGGAGACGTGTTGACTGGACCACCGGCGATGGACTGGCCCAGTTGATGAAAAATTAACATGTCTGCCAAGAGAGAGGGGGACGGGGGACGGGGGGACGGGGGGACGGGGGGACGGGGCTATGTTTCAGGAGAAGGGCCGGCGACAGAGGAGATGGAGAAGGACAGGAAAGATGTACTGGTGATTAGGAAAAAAGGAAATATTTCATCATTTTCCCCTGGTCTAAGTGGGGATTTTGGGTGCTAAAGCGTGCAGGGTGGGCCTACCTTCACCTAAAGCGTATGCAGGGTGGGCCTACCTTCACCTAAAGCGTGTGCAGGGTGGGCCTACCTTCACCTAAAGCGTGTGCAGGGTGGGCCTACCTTCACCTAAAGCGTATGCAGGGTGGGCCTACCTTCACCTAAAGCGTGCAGGGTGGGCCTACCTTCACCTAAAGCGCGTGCAGGGTGGGCCTACCTTCACCTAAAGAGCGTGCAGGGTGGGCCTACCTTCACCTAAAGCGCGTGCAGGGTGGGCCTACCTTCACCTAAAGCGTGTGCAGGGTGGGCCTACCTTCACCTAAAGAGCGTGCAGGGTGGGCCTACCTTCACCTAAAGCGTATGCAGGGTGGGCCTACCTTCACCTAAAGCGTGTGCAGTGTGGGCCTACCTTCACCTAAAGCGTGTGCAGGGTGGGCCTACCTTCACCTAAAGCGTGTGCAGGGTGGGCCTACCTTCACCTAAAGCGTGTGCAGGGTGGGCCTACCTTCACCTAAAGCGTGTGCAGGGTGGGCCTACCTTCACCTAAAGCGTGTGAAGGGTGGGCCTACTTTCACCTAAAGCGTATGCAGGGTGGGCCTACCTTCACCTAAAGCATGTGCAGGGTGGGCCTACCTTCACCTAAAGCGTGCAGGGTGGGCCTACCTTCACCTAAAGCGTGTGCAGGGTGGGCCTACCTTCACCTATAGCGTGCAGGGTGGGCCTACCTTCACCTAAAGCGTGCAGGGTGGGCCTACCTTCACCTAAAGCGTGTGCAGGGTGGGCCTACCTTCACCTATAGCGTGTGCAGGGTGGGCCTACCTTCACCTATAGCGTGTGCAGGGTGGGCCTACCTTCACCTAAAGCGTGTGCAGGGTGGGCCTACATTTACCTATAGCGTGCAGGGTGGGCCTACCTTCACCTACAGCGTGCAGGGTGGGCCTACCTTCACAAAAAGCGTGTGCAGGGTGGGCCTACCTTCACCTATTAGCCGTTTGTTATTAGCCGCTGACGATGGACTGGTCTCAATCCTGGTTCTGTTGGACCTCAGCGCAGCGTTTGACACCATTGACCACAACATTCTACTGCAGAGGTTAGAATGTGATGTAGGTGTTGGAGGAACAGCCCTCAGCTGGTTTAAATCCTATCTATCTGATGTGTACCAATTTGTTAATGTAAACCAGAGCTCCTCACCAAGCTCTAAAGTAATTTACGGTGTGCCACAGGGTTCGGTACTCGGTCCAATTCTGTTTACTCTTTATATGCTACCATTAGGCAACATTATCAGAAAGCATGACATTAACTTCCACTGCTATGCGGACGACACTCAGCTGTATTTATCAATGAAACCTGATCAGAGCGATCAAGTAGACAGACTTAGTACTTGTGTGAAGGAGATAAAAACCTGGATGACACTAAACTACCTGCTTCTTAACCCTGAAAAAACCGAGGTCATTGTGCTTGGCCCTAAGCATCTACGAGACGGTCTATCTGAGCAGATAGTCACACTGGACAATGTCAGTGTAGCCTCCAGTTCTACTGTAAGAAACCTTGGAGTCTTATTTGACCAGGAGCTCTCATTTAAAGCTCATATAAATCAAGCCTGTAAAATAGCCTATTTCCATTTGCGCAACAGGAGCCAAAATCAGAAGAATCCTGCCTAAAAGTGATGCCGAAAAACGTATCCATGCATTTGTAACGACTAGATTAGACTACTGTAATTCCCTGCTTGCAGCGTGTCCTAAAAGCTCCATAAAAAGCTTTCAACTGGTTCAAAATGCAGCAGCAAGATTACTAACAGGAACAAAAAGAAGAGAGCACATTACGCCGGTGCTGAAGTCTCTTCACTGGCTCCTTGTCCAGTTTAGAATCAAATTCAAAATTCTACTCTTGACCTACAAAGCCATAAATGACATGGCCCCATCCTACCTCAAAGATGCTATAGAACCATATCATCCAAACAGAGCTCTTTGCTCTCAGAATGCCGGCCTTCTGGTGGTCCCAAGAGTCTCTAAAAGTACTGTAGGAGGTAGAGCGTTTAGCTACCAAGCTCCTGTGTTATGGAATCAGCTCCTGTCCATGTTAAATATGCTGACACAGTCTTTTCATTTAAGTCCAGGCTTAAAACGTTCCTCTTCGAAATCGCTTATGGTCAGACTAGTTAGGAACAGAAACATAAACCCACAGCTTTAGCTACGCTGCCCTAGGAGTAACTATGCTGGGGGAAGTATGACAGCTTGAGCACTATCCTCTTCTTCTGACTACTTATGCTATCAAACAATATTTATTTTTTAATTCCACTTGCAAACTGTTCACCGCCTTCTTTTCTTTCTCTCACTCCTGAGGACCTGTGGACCCAGATGCCCCTCCCCTGGTGAAGTGGTCCCTGCCCTGTGTGGACGGTCCCTCATCTGCCTGAGGAGTGGGTCCAGTTTGCCTCAGTCGGTCCCTCATCTGCCTGAAGAGTGGGTCCAGTTCGCCTCAGTCGGTCCCTCATCTGCCTGAAGAGTGGGTCCAGCTCCAGTTTCCCTCGTGTCCGTCTGTCCGTCTGTGAGAGTCGGATCTCTCCTTCACTGGAACTCCTCCAGGTTTCTACGCTTTTTTCCCAAAGAGGTTTTTTTTGTAGTTTTTCCTGGCCGAGAAGGAGAGTCTAAGGACAGAGGACCCTGGGACATCGTCCCTCGCCACCACAGACATTGTCTGACTTCATCGCCACCACAGACATTGTTGATTCATTTCTCCCTGTGGCCCTCAGAGGCAACTGTTGTTGTGATTTTGGGCCTTACAAAAATAAATTGATTTGATTTGATTTGACCTAAAGCGTGCAGGGTGGGCCTACCTTCACCTAAAGCGTGCAGGGTGGGCCTACCTTCACCTAAAGCGTGTGCAGGATGGGCCTACCTTCACCTAAAGCGTGCGCAGGATGGGCCTACCTTCACCTAAAGCGTGCAGGGTGGGCCTACCTTCACCTAAAGCGTGTGCAGGGTGGGCCTACCTTCACCTAAAGCGTGTGCAGGATGGGCCTACCTTCACCTAAAGCGTGCAGGGTGGGCCTACCTTCACCTAAAGCGTGTGCAGGGTGGGCCTACCTTCACCTAAAGTGTAAATTATTCACTATAATGCCATTTTGATTTGGGGCAGTTCAAGAGAGTGAAATCTGATTGGCCGCCCCACTCAGACTATATTGGGGACATATATTGTTTATTTTTTGCTCATATTATTCCTCCAAATCATGACAGAAATGTTTAACTCTTATTATTTAAAATGGCAGCGCTGTACCTGGTCTTTAAGGTCTTAAAACGTGACAAACATTGCAAACTCTCATCCAGGCTAATTGCTCATGTCCTAATTATTCATGGCAGTGAGTTTTGCCGCAGCACACTTCCTGGTTTGTGAAGAATACAACAGCGCAATTTTCAGCCTTTATAATATAATATCTGTTCTGGGTTTGATCGATGTGTTTGTCACAGGACAAAAGAATCAGGTACAGCACCTTTAAGTTTGAGCCGGCCCTGGTGCCACCCTTGGACCGCCCCATTGATAAAAGCCTGGACCCGCCCCTGTTCATATTATAGTTATAGTTAGTCAACACGCATACTGTATTTTCCGGAGTATAAGACGCACCAAAAATGCATAAGAAGAAAAAAAGATATACAAGTCGCACTGGAGTTTAAGTCGCATGTTTGGGAGACATTAATTTGATAAACTCCAAGACCAAGAACATCTTGAAATGCAGTTTAAAATAATAACAGATTAGAGAACATGGTGAATAGGTGTACGTATGCTAACGCTAACACCTTCAGCTACATGACGTATGCTAACGCTAACACCTTCAGCTACATGACGTATGCTAACGCTAACACCTTCAGCTACATGAGGCACAGACGGACACAGACGCTAACAGTGGCACATTACCCACACCGGACCGGCAGCTCCACCTTCAGCCGGTGCCATCAAGATAGAGTTACACCAAGTATGAACCATCAATACTGGAGCACAACAACATAGTGAACAGGTGTACGTATGCTAATGCTAACACCTTCAGCTGCGTGACGCAAGTCTGGTATGTTAACGTAACATATTAACAGTTATTCAGATAAATGTAGATACGTTTGTTATCTTAAGTTCGGGAGCAGGACCACGCCCCTTCCTGTGGCTACACTATTTAATCATCCAGATCACATACATCTGTGTTCATGGTTTTTGTGCCCCTCCCTCTTTTAATTGTTCTAATCATTCCAATTTATCTCCTGGATGGGGGATCGAGGCCCGGGAGCCTTCAGCCCTCATTGCAAGAAGCACCAAAACTGCATCGACTTTTCTACATTTGTGTTTTTCATGTTTCTCGCCTGAAAATAAACACGTTGCATCGTAGCTGGGGGCGTGGTCCTTGCTAGTGAACTATAGTATAAAGAACATGCTAACAAGTTTACCAAAGCATCAGTATTCTTCTTCTTCCTCTGTGTCACTTCTAAACAGCAGTATCTGTTCTTCAGCACCAGACAATGGGCACCGCACGGCAAAAGCACATGCATCAACACAGAGTTCAGTTACAGTCGTGCGCTGAAGAGAAAGCTGAGTTCATACCTCATACCTTGTTGGAGACTTTGGTCCTGGTCCTGTTCTAGTCCTGGTTTAGTCCAAGTTTAGTGCCAGGATTAGCCTCCGTTTAGTCCCCATTTTGATGCCTCAACGTTGTTTTGAGTAGTTCCAATGTTACTTGTACATTACTGCGCATGTTACGCTGCACAATTAATCACAACCTCTGTGTCACTTCTAAACAACTCCCCTAACTCTGGAGGTAGAGGAAGTGCCCATTCTTTGTCGCTTTAGAGCCCTCTTGTGGTTGGCATGTGAAATGCGGTTGCCAGTGTGAAAATAACGAAAAATATCAGAAATAAGTCTCTCCGGAGTATGAATCGCACCCTGGTCAAAACTATGTAAAAAAAGTGCGACTTTACGGTATATAATGCCTTTGTGCTACATTTTATAACGTTTTTTTTCGCCAAAGAACACCACACGGACACATGCAACAAGGAACAGCACAATAATCCTAAAAAATATATATATTTTACAATTCAGTGTCTTCCTATAGAGCGAATAAAGCCAGACACTCAAATGTGTAGAAAAGGCCAGAGCCCGTGTGTCAAAGGCTCTTGTTTATGTCGCCTTTAAACCCGCAGCACATTGTACACTGTAACTTCACTCATACTGTATTCTCTGCAGACTTTTTGCTGGTGGAAATAATAAGGTACATATGGACTCTGGGGAAGCAGCGGCGCAGGGAGTGACCTTTATGTTTGAAACGCTCTTATCATAAAACAACCAGATCGAATTGTACTCACTTTTCCACATCACGAAGAGTGTTGTGTTTTTCCAGAAGCTTTTCAGGGGATTCGGCTTCTTTTTCTTAATTTAAACCTTTATTTAACCAAGAGGTCCCGCTGAGATACAGAATCTTTTGCTTTTGCCAAGTCAATAGCCAACGCAATCCGAAAATCACAAACTATTACAATATAAAAACATCTCTCACAAGAAAAAAACACTCAATCATCACATGTTTTTATTATTTTCTCGCGACACTGCAGCTTCCAATTGAAGGTCTTTTTGTAGATTTTATTCGACATTTTGAGTACTTTTTCCCCCCATTCAAAAGATAAAATTGTTTATCGCTATGGCAACGGTCCTCACTGCAGATCATTCTAAAAACTCATGGATAGCGCGTGTCCCAAACTCCAAAGCTCACAAATGTTTAAAAGAAGTCATTCATTTTAATGGTGTTCTTTGCAAAGTTTCCTGGTGAAAGGGCCGCCACTTGTATCTCTATGGCGACAAGCAAACATTCAGGTCAGACCTGTGGTGAGGCCATGCCACTCACAACACTGATAAAGAGAATAAAAATACACACTTGTGATGTAAACTTCAGGTAAAGCAGTAACATCTCCGCCCGAGATCATTTTGGAGCATTTTGTGGCTGTGGACGAGTCACCTCTGTGGAGGGTCGACCAGGCCGCCCGGCTCTCGCGCACCGGGGCGAGAGAAGCCGCTTTCAGGAACATCAAGACCGTCGCCGAGTGCCCGGTCGACGAGCCGATCAACACAGCGAAGGGGTCTTCAGACTCCTACGTCATCGAGAAGAAGGACGAGCTGGAGAGACCGCTAAAAAAACTGTGCACATTCAATACATAATAAAGAATAGAAAATAAATAAATAGAAAATTAAATTGATGGATAAATGGATCAATTGATGGATAAATATATGGATAAATAGATGGATAGATAGATAGATGGATAAATAGATGGATAAATAGATGGATAAATAGACAGATCAGGGGTGTCCAAACTTTTTTCACCAAGGGCCGCATTTTGAAACTTAAACGGGGCAGAGAGCCACAAACAACTTGACAATGTCGAATTTGTTGAATGACAAAGTGAATAATTCGAAATTTTGCATTTGATGTAATCGCGATGAGCCTCCACACCTTTAATTAGACTTGGATCATTAATATTAGGTTGGTATAACATCAATATGCCAGAATGTTCCCAATTTCACAGTAAAAAGTACTAGTTTTTGTTGTTTGGGCCGACATAGCAGGAAGCTGGAGGGCCAACAAAAATTGGTCTGAGGGCCGCATTTGGCCCCCGGGCCCTAGTTTGGACATGCCTGAGATAGATAGATGGATAAATAGATGGATAAATAGATGGATAAATAGATGGATAAATAGATATATAAATAGATAGATGGATGGATAAATAGATATATAAATAGATAGATAAATAGTTAAATAGATAGATAGATGGATAAATAGCTATATAAATAGATAGATGGATAAATAGATATATAAATAGATAGATAAATAGTTAAATAGATAGGTAGATGGATAAATAGATATATAAATAGATAGATGGATGGATAAATAGATTTATAAATAGATAGATAAATAGATAGATAGATGGATAAATAGATATATAAATAGATAGATAAATAGATAGATGGATAAATAGATACATTGATGGATAAATATGGATGAATAGATGGATTAATAAATTAATTCTCCTGTCACTCGCGACCCTAACGAGAAGGAGCGGTGGAAGATGATTCATTGAAAGCCAGACTACATTTGTATTCCGCCTGTTCCTTCTTTTGTTTGATACAAAATCCTCAGCCTGAAAAACTCGCAGTATATTTCATTTCCAATTCCCCGATTAATACACGGCGTGAACAGAAACAGCATCGTGTGGATCCGGCCCGTCACTTGTCATAATAAACCAAAAGAAACCTCCTCGTCTTTTCAAAGTTACGCCAAAGTTACGCCGGCCCCTCCCCCCCTCCCCCCGCGCCGCACTCTTGAGAGATGAAGTTGTTGACGAAAAGGCAGCGGTGACAGTTTGTTGTGATGCTGTGTTTTTGAAGGATTGATCGGGGTTAAGATGGAGGTGTCTCCCTTCCTCGCGGGAGGCCCGGGTCCCCGTGGAGCTCGGGCTGCGCTCTCTTATGACACAGTCTGATGGAGTGATGGAGGAAAAGAGGTGTAATTACAAAGACACAGACGATACAGAGTTGAACATGAGACACAGAACACGACAGGCTTCGTGTGTGATGTTTCTGCAGTCGTACCAGGCGGATGTAAGTTAGTGGGATAACACCTTTTTTCAAGCTAACTAGATGTTCAACTAGATATTTTGAATACCGTATTTTCCAGAGTATAAGTCGCACCAGCCAAAAAATGCATAAAAGAGAAGAAAAAACATATATGTGACTGACCATGGCCAATCCAGTTACATGTCTACCCGGAGGCATTTTGAGTTATTCACATATTCTGAAAGTGTGAATTCAAAGCTTTCCAATGATGTCTCACTCATGTAGATCTGATAATATTTAAGTAAGTTGTGGTCATTTGAATGTATACAACTCTCAAAACCTTTCACTGAGAAAACGGGGCTCAAAGTTTCTCACCGGAGTGAGCCCAGAGTCACAGGGGGGCTCATTTGCATCTCATTGAGATAAGCCCTCCCCCCTGTCACACTGACACCACCTCCCCCTACAGCTGTCACTGAAGACTCAAGAGGAGTGTTGTTATTGATGGTAACTGGACTTGAATCAGAATTAGAAGTTACTATATTAAAATGGAAATACTTGGATTACAAAAGGCCCTGAATAGAATCAAAGAATCAGAATCAGAATAGGGTTCATTGCATTTGTCGATAAACATAATTCACAGGTGATTCAGTGCACCAACAATGGTGCACTGAATGATTCAACACAAACAACAAAAGATAAGATAAGATAAGATAAGATAGCCTTTAATGTTACAACGCAGTAGATACAGGGGGAAAGGACAGATAACTTATAGGAAGTTTAAAAAACACCCTCAATAGAAGAACTCTTATAAACAGATGCCAGGGCCAGGTATACGAACTGCAACATATGAGATAATAGACATCATAGGTACACCATCAGAGTCCAATTACGTCCGCAGCCTCTTTTGCACATTCGTCTTCTGTGCTGTGACTCTCGGCGCTGGGCATGTGATGTCTTTTGCCTCGTCAGCACAGAAAGGCCTGATTTTTTCATGCAGATAGGTCTGCCTGTCAATTTTAAATCCAGGTGGGACCAGGACATGGAGATTGTCAACCGGAGGCAGAACAGCTGTAGTGCGTAGTAGCTGAAATTCCACTGGTTCTGCTCCACAGTGACTTTTCGCAAGCACCACACCTGGTCTCTTGGCATCAAAGCTGTAAGCAAATAACAGGACATTTAAGAAATGGCTAACTATTTCACATGAAACACTCATTAACTATTTTGTTTTGTTTGAATATAAATACCTGAAGTGCTGATAGCTCTTGATCTTTGGAAGCCGTCTGAAGAAGGGACTCAGATGCTTCTGCCAGTCGAAGTTCTTGACAAACACTTTGCCATCCGCCGTTCCAACAAGCTGTGGGATATTGAAGTGAGACTCAGGAGAGCTGTTTTCCACTACCTGATGACAAGGGCGACAATGTAAAAAAAAATTAGAACAGAAGAAAAATATCTGCACTGAAGTTTTGCCAGGCTAATGTTTACATATTACAGTAGTCAAATAACATAAACTAACCTCAGCGATGTCTTCCAAAGTGTCAACCCTGGTCTTTATGTATGCTCGCTTGATAAGTCCAAAGCCACATTTCGTGTGGCCAGCAATGAGGAAGTGGATGTCCATTGTGTAGTGAAGCTTGTGTCCAACACGCCAGGCAGCACCACAACATGAAATTGTTTTTGTTTTGGCCACTGCAGTTGTCACAATGAAGATCCACGTATTTTTCTCCAACCCCGAAGTTGTTGAAGAAATAATGCATGTAGCTTATGACTTCATTGCTTCCCTTACTTGACGACATGCCTGCATGCA
This sequence comes from Eucyclogobius newberryi, assembly GCF_026437365.1. NCBI lineage: Eukaryota > Metazoa > Chordata > Actinopteri > Gobiiformes > Gobiidae > Eucyclogobius > Eucyclogobius newberryi. The sequence continues at coordinate 8,091,639 of NW_027315812.1, forward strand.
ATGCATCCTGATGTCTTTGCTTGCTGGCGGTGAGGGTCCGAAAGACAGCACATTAGATTCTGTTGTCAGTCTGCAGGCAGCAATCAAAGTGTTGTAAAAAGTCCTCTCACTTTGCACAAGGGCAAGATGATGCACTTGCTTCTGGACAACTTCAGATTTTCTTTCATCTGGGACATTTGCACTTCGTATCAGCTGCTCGTTGTTGCTCTGACACTGCCAACAGAGATCTGTGCGTGGCCTGCAGCTTCTGATGTGTGGGAGAAGCTGTTTCCACAGTGATCTGAAGCTTGATTTACAAACTGCAGGCTCACCTGAAAAACAGATGTTGCTTATGGTTAATTATACTCTGATCATTAAAACATGAAAATCACCAAAATAATGTTTTACACTTACCACGCTCCTTAGCAGACTTCACGTAGAGACGCCAAACTGAGGCCTTAGTCACATGGGTTGGGAGCAACTTCACATGCCAGTCCTTATGGCCAGGATGTCGACCAGGTAGCATTATGGAATGGACTTCTGCATAGTTTTTGATAAACTCTACAACGGTGTGGATGACTTCATGGCTGATGAACCTGCGTGAACGTGGCTGTGGCTGTGCACGCTTCTTCCTCAACCGTGGTGTTGCTCCATTTTCATCATAGTGTTTAATTATGTCAGTCAGGGTGTCTTTGCCAATTCTGAAAAGGGGGAAAAAAAGGATTAGGGTTGACAGTAATATGGGAATAACACGCTTCACGTGGCCAGCTAGCTTGTGATATCATGGCTCACGAGGTTTAGACCAAAACAGGCTCTCACAACACAAACACGACCACAACAGCACACCAAAACATAACTTTCAACCGTGTTTGTGATGCCATTTATTCTGCATTATTCACATTCTGACGTTTACGTCGTATTTAAGACTTAAAACGCGGAGGAGCGGGTACGGCCGGGGCTAGCGGCGCTACGTGGCTAGCTAGCTTGTGATGGCTCAACAAAACAGGCACTCACAACACAAACACGACCACAACAGCACACTAAAACAGGCGTATTTAATATTAATCATTACTTACGCCATGAGGAACAGGAAAGTACTTCTGCAGACTTCCGTGCCTCCTATGAAAAAGCTTGTCCGGGCAAACTTGCGCTTCTTCTGGGGCTTTTTCGTGGACGTCGTCAGCTCAGAAGTGACGACAGAACGTCTGTTTGCTTCCATATGTCCGATAATCCTCATATCCTGCCACTCTCTTTCTGCTGCTAATGAGTCGCTCCGTAGCTTGTACATGAGTTCTGGAGTGAGTTTCCCGCTACACGATTTGCTTGAGAGTAGAGAATCTTCTTTTCTTCTTGAGTAACATTTGCAGTCAAAGTTACGAATCTTTTCCAACTCTTCGTTCTCTCCTGCAAAAGTAACCGTGGCTATAGCGTCTGTTATTTCACGCTCCAGCTCTTCGGCGTGACCGGGCGCTCCTTCCTCTGTCCAAAACCCATCTTCCTCCTCATCTAAGGTCAGCCGTAGACTAGGGATATTTTCCAGCTGGATGAAATCGCACTCTTCATCTGTGACCTCATCTTCAGATTCAGAACTTAGATAGTCATCTGGATAAGCGGACTTTTCGCAGAAATAATCCAAAAGCGTGGAGCTGTAACAACCTCTGTTAAGCTCCGAAGCTATAGCAGAAGGATCCATTTTTCAACTGATTTTACACAGCGTGTGTTGCGTGTCCCTGTGTTGCTGCTTATCAAGTAGCCATGCGGCTGGCGGCTCAGCCCATTGGCTGACTACAATAGCGCAGCTGTTCATATGGAAATGCGGTCACACCCCTCTGCACGTCCAGAGAGCGCCCGAAAACACCACATTTTAAACGGCTTTATTTATGCTTTTAATGCTGCAAATACTGTTATCTGATACATTGAATGGCTGGTCCATATCTTCAACTTTCACATAATGCAAAAAAACTAAAATCACAAATTTGGGGAAAAAAAAGTAAAATGCTGTTTTTCTCAGTTTCACCGAGGCCGACATGGTCCGACAATTGCAGTGGCGAGTCACATATAAGTTGCCCTGGAGTATGAAATGCGGTTGTAAGTGTGAAAATAACAAATAATATAAGTATAAGTCGCACCCCGGCCAAAACTATGAAAAAAGGTGCGACTTATAGTCCGGAAAATACGGTATTTTACAAAAATCACAAACAGAAAACAAATAGATATTTTTTGCCAGTAAAACAACAGGCAGTTCCATTTCCCCCTTTAAAAAAATCAGCTCTATACTTGTTTATTTTATGGTTCTAACAATCTCAAATACAGATTTTTTTTTTCACGACACATTGAATCCTAAAATGTGAAAAAAATAAAAATAAATTAGCCTTTTTCTGAGTCCAAGGGGTCAGAAAAACCGTCCGAGGCATCCTGACCCAAAAATACAGTATTAGTCCTTTGTCGAGCAAAAAGACGTTGCGTTACACGTTCTGTACACTGAAGAGGCTCATCTGAATGTGTTTCACCCCTACTTTCCAGACTATAAGTTTAACTTTTTTTCATAGTTTTGGCCGGGGTGCGACTTATACTTATATTTTTTGTCATTTTCACACTATGCAACCGCATTTCATACTCCAGTGCAACTTGTATATGTTTTTTCTTCTTATACTCCAGAGCGACTTATATGTGATATTATTTGTTATTTTCACACTTGCAACTGCATTTCATACTCCAGTGCAACTTGTATATGTTTTTTCTTCTTATACTCCGGAGCGACTTATATGTGATATTATTTGTTATTTTCACACTTGCAACTGCATTTCATACTCAGTGCAACTTATATGTTTTTTTCTTCTCAATTATGCATTTTTTGGCTGGTGCGACTTATAGTCCGGAAAATATGGTAATGGATTTCCACTTGTCCTTGAAACGGACCCATCGAAACAATCCCACCTCTAGTTTTAAATCATAACATATTGTCAGGCATTTGTGTCCCTTTAAATCCCATGTGTCTCTTTGTCTGGATTTTGATCATGTTTTGGGGTTAAACCAAACACAAACGGTTCATTATTTTGATCATGTTTTGTGGTTGGATAAATATGATGTTAATGGGTCGATGTCCTCTTCTAGATTTGCCTCATCCCAGTGCTATAGTCCCAGGAATGGTCATGTAATTATGCGTGTGGTTTGGCCTTGGACCCGGACCACGGATCCTCGACCGGTCTTGCCATCCTAATGTGGGATCTCACCCGGAGAATAATGTACCATGTTTATTCATGCGCACCGCTTCACTGCTCCGCTCTCACACACCAGTCTTCTATTTTCTAAACCCGTTTTCTGCCTGGAAATCCTGATTATATATTACACTGAGAAATGGGACGTTATATGCGTTGACTTCAATTTTGTATGTATTGTAGATATAGTAAGTAAAACATGTACCGTATTTTCTTATTACCTTTTTTCATAGTTTTGGCCGGGGTGCGACTTATACTTACATTTATATTTAAATACTTATACTCCGGAGCGACTTATATGTGATATTATTTGTTATTTTCACACTTGCAACTGCATTTCATACTCAAGCGCAACTTATATATGTTTTTTTCTTCTCTGTCGTGCATTTTTTGGCTGGTGCGACTTATAGTTCGGAAAATACGGTATGTAATATGCTGTAATATAATAATAATACTATCAAATACAGTTTTTTACTATTTGAAATATGTTTTTATCAATTCATTGTGACTTAAACTATATTGTATTGTTTGCGTTATAGAGCATTTTTGTACAAACTGCTCTACAATTTTTTTTTTTTGATTGAATAATTAATATGCATACTTACACAAAAATAAATAGATATTTTTTTTTAAATTTTGTGAATTGCATGTTTTTGTGCTTTGGTTTTATATATTAACACAACTATATTTTGTTCGTTTTAGTTTTTTTTTTTCTCATTTCATCAGTTCATCCATCTTTAATGACTTACAATTGTGACGTAGGAGTTAACGCTCTTTTCCTCCTCAGAAGTTGGATTTCCTGAGTTACGACCCGCATTTGAAGAAAGTAAAGAATCGGACGGTTTAAACATTGTCACTTGTTTTTTCCTTGTTGCTTTGTGCTGTCCTGTTCTTCTCCTTGTCCTTCTAGCGTCTGTTACGCCATGTTATGCTAATGTCGCTAACGTTTACGCGGTGACAATATCTACAAAAGTTACAACGAACAAATGGATCAACTCCGATTTCTCAACTCAAGATACGGCCATTTTCACTCCTCACAACTCCGTTTTGCCAGTGTATGGAGGAAGCGTGCTAAACCTGCTTTGTGATAAGCCGTGGGGATATGCTGCTACACCGAGCTTTTCCCAGCCGCGGTCAAAAGGTCGCGAGTGGAAATAAGTGTCCGCGGCGGCGTGTACTTAGACAGAATGCAGCTCGCCCGCGCTCCCTTCCTCACAACCTTGTCGGCTCATTTAAAAAGTGACCCCGGACAACAGCCGCAGAATCCTTTCCGCCTTTTTAACGCTGACTTTGAACGAGACGGTAGCTCTACACAAGCCGAGCGCCGCCTTTACCGCAGGGCACGCCGTTGACCCAGATGTTCTTTGTCCACAGTGTACGCACCAACACAATATTAAAGGACACACGCTATTGAATTGAAATGATCGTTTGGAGCTTTTATTGCGCTATAACATTGTCCTCACCTCGAAAAACGGTCGTATTTAGTTTGGTTCATGCTCGTTTTATTAATCTTGTTAACCAGCTCGTCTTCAGAGCTTCCAAACATGTGGTTTCCCGGATGTGTGACCTAGAAATCCAGGTGTTTTAAGTCCGCACGACACTCTCAGACTCGTTCTGAGCTTTTCCGCTGTCAAATCACGTTCACGGTAACTGCCCGCTAACATTAGCCTGTTCGTCTCCTTACGGTAATCCGTCTTCCGCCAGTAGATGGAGCGCTAACGCTAATCCTGACTGGTAGAATGTGTGGTTCACCGTCTCATTTTAACGCTATAACGTGAGGGTTTTTGCTAAATGTGGTGAGTTTAAACAAGTTCACGACCACTACGCCGGCAAACGTTGTGTAAGGTTTGAGCTATTTAAAAACTGTCGGACTCGTAAGTTATCCACACTTTGTTACACCACACACACGTTATGTTGGTTTTTAATAATAATGCTAAGTTACCCGTCAAGATGAATCAATGCGAAGCTGAATTTGAAACAAACACTCGCGCAGAAACCCTTGTCTGAAGCCTTTCGCCTCTTCTCAACCTCAAAGACAGTTTCCCCCGTCCTTTTATGAGCAAGAGTGTAAAGTCTAGAGGCCTTGGTTTGCCCCTCCATGTCGCGGCGCATACATTACACACCCACTGTAATTATAATTCAGTGCAGCCCTATATTTAATCTTCTTTATAACCATGAAAACACAGCTACATGTTGCTCTAGTCCATTAACCGCCTTTCAAAAATCCACACGTCGGCGCGGCGGTTTTTTTCGCACATTTAAACAAGGAAACTAAATTAGAATCATAGCCGAGGGATGTTTACTACGCTCGCAGAGAGAGGGGAGGGAGCGGGAATGAGAGCCCGACTCGTCTCTAAGAGGTGGTGACAGGTGTCGTTTGTAGCCTTCGTAATAAACAGTTGCAATAAAGATGTTAATATAGAACAGCCCGAGTAAATTTCTCTGGGTAATTGAGAAGGAAGCGGCAGCTCGACACTTCTTTATTCAAAATCATCTCTCAAACTCAAGTGGCGTGTCTAAACTGGAAACACGCATTTGTTTTTTCCCGGAGTGAAGCGCGGCACTTGAAGCCTCCCCCGTGACGGAGCAGGAGGCAGATGTTGTGTCGACGTCCTCGGATTGTGGCGAGCACAGTTCCTGACTAAGTAACGACGAAGTGGCACCATTTTCCATAATATTTCACGTTTCAACAGAACGGAGCATTCCGGCGCGTTCAGACGACGGTTTTGAACGGAACTTTGGCTCCAACGTATTTTCAATGAGATGTAGAGTATTTTTAGAATAGTACATTTAACAGTGTTTAGCTTTGTTTACAGGAAACACAATTAGCATCAACATTTGCATGAAAGCTAATTATCACATCATTAACATGTCTTAAATCTAGGTTATGCTGGACAAATGTAATGTTTTTTGTTTCTTTTTTTCTTATAAATGAATGGGATTGTGTGCATTGGTGCCAGGCATTCTAAAAATGTCTGTTGTGTTAATAATGTTGAATAAAAGTGATTTTTCCAGAACTACGCCATCTTTGCTTCACCCTCCAGATCTTATGTGACTTCCATGACTCTAGAGTGTGAGTGACACATGTGAACCTCCCACGAGAAGAGAAAAGCAAAACATCCAGTTGATATTGAGGTGGATCTGAAGTGTTTATTAAATGTGTCTTTGTTTGGAAAGTGACGCACTCTTTGTGAAAATATTTGTCACACACACAATAACACACACATTCACTCACACACATTCACTCACACACATTCACTCACTCACACACACACACATTCACACACACACAATAACACACACATTCACACACCTAGCTACCACTGAGCTAGCACAAAGTTGGAGTAAATCATTATTTTCACTCAGATTATAATTCAAGAAGAGGATGTATAAACGACTTCATTCACACGCGCTCTAGGAAAACCAGATAACAGTTGTACTCCAATTTAAACCAGATCTTCAAAATGCATGTAAACCCGGGTAATATAGTGTATATGAGTCTCTCAGATCCTGTAAACACATGTGGAGGAGTCTGCAGGAAACAGTGCAATTAATGTACGAGCGTCTTCCACTGCCTGAAGTAAGAAACATCACTCATTTTAGATCAGAGACAAACTACGGACAAGCTTGCATTGTTTCCTCTTTTTGGTCCAATAAGTGAAAGTCAAATCTACTGTTGCTGTGTTTTATTTAAGCAGTATTAGCAATTATAAATACAACATTGTGGTGCTAATGCTAAATGAATAGACACTCCTGAACGTCACTTTGTCCTCCGGTCTTTGAGCTGCACAAGTACTGTACAAGAGATCTGACCGCTCTCTGGAGTGAGTGAGACACATAATGGAGACCTTTTCATGTAATTGTAGTGATTGACATGACGTAACATACATAATAAACAATATCAAAGTGCCACACTGTTCTCCATCATCTGTGGGTCCAAATACTCGTACGGCAGAGGCAGGGTTTTGTTTCTTTCCTCTATCGCCACGTGCAGTTCTTCCAGCTCTCTTTGGAAAACCGCGATCAGACGCAGTGGCGTGTCCTCACGAAAGTACTTGTTGGGGTACTGGCCCAGGGCAACCTAAACCGAGATGTTTCAGTCAGGCAGCCAAGCGTTACACCATGAGTGAGGCTGAAAGTGGCACTTACGAAGTCTGTTGACTGTTTGCTGAGCAGATACAAAACAGCCATGGTGTGCACGGTGGTGCTGGCGTCCGGCAGCGCGTCCAGGAGCGTCTTCGCTGTGGCCCCGCCCTTCGTGGTGGGAGGAGGACGTTGTAAGGGCATTGGGCATCCAGCCGCCATAGTCAAACTGCAAGAAATTAAACCTCTAAATTTGGGATGGTTTGTTTTATTGATTTTGAACGGCACAGACTCTCCAAGCAAAGACTAAACCAACCTGTCCACTGTTGACCGCCGAGTGTTGAGCGGAGCAGGTGAATATTACCATGGTGACAAACTTAACCAGCTCACGTAAGGTCTGAAAACTTTGTGGAACTCCTATGATCGGCAGATATAAGACACCGTTACAAGGTTGGCACATTTATTGGATTTGATTTATTCTTTGATCATCTCACCTGAACTCTCATTGGAAAGAATCCCATGTTCAAATATGTCCTGGATCCAGCGCTGCAGTTCATGGTCTTGTTCCACCTCTTTGTCTTTGTAGTAAAAGCTCAAGACTCCATAGACAAACCTGTTCATCGCACCATGACAAAGATAAACGGTTCATATATGCTTCACTTCACTTATAAAGTAAATAAGTAAAGTATTTTCCGGATGATATGTTTTTTCATAGTTTTGGCCGAAGAAGTGTTATTCATTATTTTCACACTGACAACCACAAGAGGGCGCTCTAGGCTCTAAGCAACGCAGAAGAAGAATCAGCACTTCCTCTTCCTCTGGAGTTTGTGGAGTTGTTTAGAAGTGACAGAGGAAGAAGAATTCAATGGATTTAGTGATTTGGGGTAAAACTGATGCTTTGGTAAACTTGTTAGCATGTTCTTTATGCTATAGTTATCTGAATAACTGTTCATATGTTACGTTAACATACCAGACACTTACCACAGTTCTGTCTCTGCCTCATGTAGCTGAAGGTGTTAGCGTTAGCATACGAACACCTATTCACCATGTTCTCTCATCTGTTATTATTTTGGATTTTATCAAATATATTTCTCCATAATATGGCTCCAGTGAAACTTATATATGTCATTTTCTTCTCTATTATGCATTTTTTTGGCTGGTGCGACTTATAAAATATGGTATTCCTCTTTTTATATTGGTTTACGAATAAAACGTGATCATATGACAATAATTGATCATCTGCCAACAGTATTTACTTCTGGATGATGTTCCAAAGTGCGAGTCCATCGTCTCTGTAGTAGTAGCGAGGCACAGACTCCACCACTCTGTCCGCGATGTCGTCCGGGAGACAGAGCGACCTGTAGGTCAGGCTGGACAGGGATCGCCGCTGGATGGTCATCATCCCGTCTCCGCCTGAGGACGAGTACTGAGAGGACAAGGTCACGTGGTCAAAAGTGGCCGTGGCAACCAAAAGAGCTGAAGTTCAGATGTTACTTTACCTTTGTAAAAGCTCCATTTGGTGAAATGAGCAACTCTCGGGCCAGAGCGTTGATCTGTAAAGTGTATCGAGTGTGAGGGATCAGAAGCTGGAGAGAAAATGACAAAAAAACAACTTAGGACACAACAAGTTTTTGAATATTTTGTGTACGATCTGAGGCCTTAGTTATTTTATTACTTGGTTTACGGATCCGCCGCACTTAGATTATTGATTTATACAATATAAATAAAATAAATGATTATACTACTTTTTTTTATAAAGTACCGCCGACAAAGCAAAATAGCATTAAATTAAATGTAAAAAGGCGGTATTAAGTCAAAAGATAAGAGCGCGTGAAGCAATTTCTCGCCAAACTCCTGTGGAAGTCTGTGACGGAGCTGCTCTGTGCCTGCGCGCGGCCCCGGGGAGAGCGCGCGGCCCCGGGGAGAGCGCGCGGCCCCGGGGAGAGCATGCGGCCCCGGGGAGAGCGCGCGCGCCCGTCTCTCTGTCTGCTCCGCGCCTTTATATCGCAAATACACATTTTAAACCCGTTTACCACATTTTCTTCAGCGCGTTTTGCCATGACTGGGTGGGTGGGGAAGGGTGCACACTTAAACGTCAGTTCTGTGTCTAAAACACGATAAATCTACTGTTACATGCTCCTGCACGTCTCCCCCCCCTCCTCCCGTGGTGCGTTCTGGGCAAACCCGGAAGAAAACATCTTTTGAAATTGAAACTATATTGATATTCCATCTGCCTGTGCAATATATTTCATTAAAAAATCCATAAACCAAGTAATAAAATAACTGCGACCTGAGCTGCAAATGCAAAGGAAAAGGTTCTAAAACAAAAAACAATATGGCATATTTCCCGTTCTCCTGTCAGATACACGGAGACGCATATCACTCTTTGGTTGGTTTGCCGTTACAAATAGACATTGTGGTGGTGGATGAACAGCAGAGAAAAGATGTTGTGGTTGACGTGGCAACACCAGGTGAAGGCAACGTCGGGAAAAAAGAACGTGAGAAACTGGAGCAGTACCAAGGGCTCAGAGAGGAGCTGGAGAAGGCGTGGAAGGTGAAGGCCAAAGTGGGGCCCGTGGTCATTGCAGCGCTGGAGGAGGGGCTACAGCAGCTCCCCGGAACGTCACACTTTACCTTGTACAGAGGATGGACCATGGGCAGGTTCCTCAGTGACACCACGGTGAAGACCTCGGCCAGCAGGTGAGTGCGCAGCAGGTGAACGTTCATCTCGTGCTCGTTAAAAGAAGCACTTCTCACAAAGGTCTTGGCCAATAACCAGTCGTACTCCGAGTGGGATGGGAGGAAGACGGGGTTGTCCTCGCCCGGAGTCTGCTTGAGCTGTGGAAACATCAACAACGATAAATTGATGCATTTTCAATTCATTGTACATAATCTAAAAAGCCCATAATCTAACCCTGAGAAGTAAAGAAATACTTCTCATCAACATGAATGATGATACATCGTTTTAGACTGAATCGATTCATTGATATTAAATTAAAGTATACTCTTACAAAAGTTGACCATGTCTGACCTGAATGGCGATGGGCTTGAGTTCACCCTCAGGTGTTTTGTGGAGGAGAACCAGAGGAGCCTCCAGATACTGCTCTTTATCATTTATGCCATTTGTCTTCACTCCATCCAAACTCTTAAAGTCACACAAGAAGATGTTGCCTTCCTGTTTTCAAAGTGAAAAGGCAGAATCACAGAACAAAGTGATATTTATTCTATTATGACCTCTGCATTGTATTATCCCGTTCATGTGACTACCTGCATCTCTTGAGCCAGGCTTCCAGCTCCGTGCAGACGGAGCATGTTGTCAGAGACAGGGAGGTTTGTGGGTAAAGAAGAGCAGCTCCGGATCAACATGGGGTCGAGTCCATTCAGGAACTGGGATCCAAAGAAAGCATCGTCCGCCCAGTGTTTCTGCACAAACTCTGGAAGACACCGTTTCTGGATGAGGTTCACACAGTACACACAGTACACAGTACATAGTACACACAGTACACAGTACATAGTACACACAGTACACAGTACATAGTACACACAGTACACAGTACATAGTACACACAGTACACAGTACATAGTACACACAGCACACACAGTACACAGTACATAGTACACACAGTGCACAGTACATAGTACACACAGTGCACAGTACATAGTACACACAGCACACACAGTACACAGTACATAGTACACACAGTGCTCAGTACATAGTACACACAGTGCACAGTACATAGTACACACAGTGCACAGTACATAGTACACACAGTACACACAGTACACAGTACATAGTACACACAGTGCACAGTACATAGTACACACAGTGCACAGTACATAGTACACACAGTGCACAGTACACAGTACATAGTACACACAGTGCACAGTACATAGTACACACAGTGCACAGTACATAGTACACACAGCACACACAGTACACAGTACATAGTACACACAGTGCACAGTACATAGTACACCAGTACACACAGTACACAGTACATAGTACACACAGTGCACAGTACATAGTACACCAGTACACACAGTACACAGTACATAGTACACACAGTGCACAGTACATAGTACACACAGCACACACAGTACACAGTACATAGTACACACAGTGCACAGTACATAGTACACCAGTACACACAGTGCACAGTACATAGTACACACAGTACACAGTACATAGTACACACAGTGCACAGTACATAGTACACACAGTACACAGTACATAATACACACAGTACACAGTACACAGTACATAGTACACCAGTACACAGTACACACAGTACACAGTTCACACTTAACCTGACACAGGAGTTCGATGAGGCTTAAATATTTCATAAATCGCATCAACATTTTTCCAGTTATCTTTACAATTAGCCAGATGTTTCAGCTTCATTTCGATTACTCTAGAACATAAATAAATGAATAAATCAATAGATAAATAAACATAAAATGTATTGTACTACCCTTCCAATGCCGTGACAGCAAACTGTACTTCCTTAGTGAAGGAGAACTGCACTTCACAAGGCAATGAAAAGGCATCTTTTGCTTTCATGCAGTGAGGCAGACCCTGGGCATAGTCAAACCAGCTGGAATAAACAAATACATACATAAATACATACATAAATGAATACATTGATGTGCAATGTACTCACCAGTATTGCTCCCTTCTTTCTTGTAACTCCTTCTCTCTTATATATTTGCCAAGTAAACTCTTGTCATTTTCTACTATAAGAGCTTAAAAAAATATTTAAATTGTTTTAAATAAAAGATTGAAATTGAAAAAAAGTCTACTTTCACCCACCTGTGCCCTCTCTGAAGCGGTGGATCTCTTCGTCCCTAATCCAGTGGTAAACGGGGAACGTGTACGTCTCTTTCTCTGGGGACGTGACTTCAACTTTGTCAACAAACCAGGACAGTTCAGGGAGCAAAAGGTTCTTCATTCTCTCCAGTTCAATGAGCACGAGTTTCCCTACGGACTTGGAGCAGCTGACGGTGAAGGTGGACTCGTATTGTTCCAAAGAAAATGGTCAGAAACATAAGAATATTGTAATAAATTAGTATTATAATCGGGGTATGTATAAACCCTGCTGCACAAAGCTTTTTCTTACATCTCAGCAACAAGGCCACGTTTCTTTACCTCGCCATGTATAATACCACAACGTGAAATAATTATTCCCTACATTTGTTCTGTCCTTTCAAAGTGCTACTGCCACAGCCGCCCTGAAGCAGAGCGGCTGACGATGTGCGCCGACTGTCAGCTGCTGGCCGAAAATGGTCCGATTCCACGGCCTAATCCCCCCCGAGAGTGACGTGGACTTACCGTCGTCCCGGAGACGGAAGCGGCCCCCGTGAGCCAGGTGCGTTTGCTCTCGCCGTCCTCACCCACCAGCTTTACGTACACTCTGCTCCACGTGCGGTCGAAGAAAGACTTCCCCGTGCAGATTTTCACCTTGTACGTCACTTTCTTCATACTGAAAAAGGACTTAATTACTCTAGATGTAGAAAAATGTACATCAAATATTGAAAAAGGGAGAAAACTGCTCCTGCTCAGCGTCTGTGGTAGAAGTGAAGAGATCCAGGTGAACAGCTCCCTTGGTTTTATACCTCCTTGAGTCCTAGTTTTTCAGTAAACTGATAATAGGTCCATTCTGTGGACTGAAGTAGAATATTACTTCCTCCTTCCTGGTGTATACACTACTACTGCAGTTACTAGGTGACAACTGGCTCAGAATGGAATTCCCCCATTTTGGAACAAACAAATCTTAATCACACTTTTATATATAACTTGAAATTTGAAAAAAAGAAATATATTTAAAAGAAACCCATTATAGAGACTTTTTTGAAATGTTTCCCTTTTTTTCTGCGTATGATGGGATAAAATATGTAGCATTTGTGAAGTACAGTTGATAATAAATAAATAAATAAATACTATTATAATACCGACATTTGATTTTCAATCCAATATCGAAAAGGGGAAAATTCGTAATTTCATTTTCCATGATTTGTTTTGTTCATGAAACTGTTTTTTGTTCACAAAACTGTTTTTTTTTTTTTAAATAAAAAATAAAAAAATGTCATGTCATGTGTCATGTGTAATCCGTGTACGGTTTGCACTTTTCTTAGCTAAATCTTCATGTTAAATATTCTGTCGTAAGGCTTTATGCCGTTTTAGTCTAATCACTGTGATGTTGCAGTGGGTTGAAACATGACCCGCTCTCAAACGTCAAAGTACAATTCAGTGCAATCCCTCGTTCGTGCTGGAGTGTTCCGTCTTAGAAAAGGATTTAACTGTAGTCTTCTGGACACTGTGTTTAGATCATTGGCTCTCAAACTGAGGAACATTATTGATGGGTCATGTGTAGTTTTCAAGTGAAATCTCTTCAGATAAACTACTACTGCAAAAGTCATAAAACCCCTGGTCGTTCACGAAACCGAGACGAGCCGCAGCTTTGTGCACGCGCTCGTTCGCTTTCTCGCACACGTCTGTTTGGGTTTCACAGCACAAGCATGACATAATGCAACACCGAAAAAACACGACTTTGAAAATCATTCATTAACGTATACACAGATATGATCTTCCTTGTTCCTGAAACCAGTGTACTACACCACTGAATGACTGTCGAAGGAAATGTTATATTTGCGTATAACCCATATTACAATGTAGATTACAAAAATATACATTGTTTGGTTGAAACATACAAAAATATGTATTTGTTTAATTTTTTTTCTATATATATATATATGCTGACTTTTATTAATCAACCATTTAATAGTCGCTCAGTTGGACCAAATGTTAATTCTATCCTTGTGGCCACTAGTGATGTGTCTGTGTACACTGTTGTTTCAATGTGTTTGAAGAATAATGGTATTTTTATTCATGTTGAATACAAAGTCATTATCTTTATTTTATTGTCTTTGTTTATTTGACAGGGACATTACATTTAAACATTGACACCAAACAGGCTCATTTGAAGCCTCTATCCCTGGTTAGACTTTTAAAGTACAATAAAGGACTGCAAAGTAAACATAAAACACATGGATGATATATATATATATATATATATATATATATATATATATATATATATATATATATATATATATATATACCCTCCCATAGATCAACGGGGGAATGAAGTGAGAGAGTGAGGACAAACACTTCAGGACAAAGGGAATGATTTTATTTAGATTCTACATAAATAAATAAAAATGAGTAATGGATTGGGTGCAATTTAATTTCATATATTGACAAAATGCTTCCCTCATTTATAATGTAATGATGGCGTCTTCAAAGTGCCACACTGTTCTCCATCATCTGTGGGTCCAAATACTCACGTGCAGTTCTTCCAGCTCAGTTTGAAAAAAACAAACCTAAACGTTTCAGTCACGCAGCAAAGAGTTACACCATGAGTGAGGCTGAAAGTGGCATTTACAAAGTCTGTTGACTGTTTGCTGAGCAGAAACAAAACAGCCATTGTACCCAAGATAAAAAACAATGACCCTCAGTTTAGTGGCTCAGGGAAATAATGGAAATCTGTCCTTTAAATAATAGTGAAGTCTAATGTTGAATATGTATTGTTTTATCTCAATTTTATTCAAAAAAAAGCAGTAAATAAATACTTGTCTACCTGCTTCTCTTGAGCCAGACTTCCAGCTCCGAGCAGACAGAGCATGTTGTCAGAGACGGGGAGGTTTGTGGGCAAAGAAGTGCAGCTCCGGATCAACATGTACTACAAAAAGTGCTTTAGACATTTTCATATTCTAAAGCAGACTTGGAGATGAGGAGGTCACATAGTTTATTAAGTTTAGGATTAAGGAGACACCAGAAACCCAAACGCTTGAACCTGCTCTGGCTTGTTCTGGCTCAAAGCTTGGCAAGTCCAGAACGATATCTCTCTACCATCGCGTCCTGAGCTGATTCTCTTCTGTTTTTCAGTCCCTTCTGATGTTTTTTCCGTTTTTCTTTCCTTGTAAACAGCCTTGTTTGACATGGACCATTCATGCCCCTGAATGGCAAACCAACCTGTCAATCGCACCCATCAGAAGTCGGAAAGAGGAAATCGGTGACCAGACAGCTGAGATATATTATTCTGGACTTTCCAAGCATCGTTGAGCAGCAGGCATCAGAAAATCGAATTCAAATGGACTTGGATTATGCAATGAACCCAGATACAAGTCAAGGTGAAAGCTTGATCTGCTTGATTTTGCGAAGTATAAATATATAAGTAAAGTTCTCATCACCAGCCTGTGCCCTCTCTGAAGCGGTGGATGTCTTTGTCCCTAATCCAGTGGTAAACGGGGGGAACGTCTCCTTCTCTGGGGGCGTGACTTCCACTTTGTCAACAAACCAGGACAGTTCAGGGAGCAAACTGTGCTTCGTTTTCTCCAGTTCAATGAGCACGAGTTTCCCGGCGGACTTTGAGCCGCTCACGGTGAAGCTAAACTCCTGTCGCTCAATGGAAAACTTTACAATTGGGAATCATATCAAAAGAGTAAATCTCCATCTTTACAGACTCAATACCATTCTTTAAAAGGTCAGACAAATCTCACATGTGTCTGTAGCTTGATGGTACATTAATGCTCCTCTTTCCAGCGTAACATCTAATCTAATACTTAAAGGTCCCATAACATGCAAAATCGACTTTTCAGAGCTTTTTACCTTCTTACATTGCTATTTGTGCTTCATATATGTCCAGAGTGTTTTTTTTGATTGATTCCCGCAGTGTTTAGCTATATTACAGACTATCTCCTTTCCTCGAATCTCCAAACTGACGGGGGGTGTTCACAGGACCGCGTCATAACCACAGGCACGCGTCATCATCCCCCCTCACCCAAGGGTGCACGACACTTATTATTATTAATTATACACTTAGGATAGACTACGAAACATGAAAAAAAAGCATGTTATGGCACCTTTAATCACCCTCAAACAGATTCTGGGGTAATTGTTTGGTATAAAACTTCCCCCCGTTTCACCTGCATGTGATCTTTAAAATGATTTGTTTTATGACACTCCTGGGACATGGTTAACAAGTGTTTATCTTCTCAACTGATTGTAGTTTCTGTCAACTATTTGTTTTTACTTGCTTAAATGTATTGACTGTACCTACATAAAAAGTAATAACTTATGACAAACAGAGCGTATCTTCAACTAATAGACTATTCAAAGCAAAACATTAACATATCTCTGGACTGCTGCTGCTACGGAAATTACTTAATTTATTCGTCCAGCTCATGGGCGGGGGCTTTCCCTCTTTCTTGTGATCCCACTCAAATGTTCCTGTACTAAAAATAACTCACCTCCTTCAGATACTGTAATGCAAACATGACCAAAATCATGCCCAACCTGTCTTCTGACCTTCAACAGTTTTCACTTTCAGTTACTTAAGACGATTCTGTTTTAGCTAAGTTAATCGTGTACAGATTGTGCTTTAAGACTATTAATCCGTCGTGGGGAAAATAAATTCTCTGCATTTGGCCTATTGTTCTGTGCTGCTGGTGCCACTGGTCAGCAGCAGTGGACTGGGACCCATCTCCAGATCTTGAGCTCGGCTTGGTCAGGTCCTTGACTGGAGGATTTTACTAACGTGCATGTTTTGTGTTGATACTGGAAACTGGAGCCTGGAGAAAACCCACCCAGACACGGGGAGAAACATGCAGACCCCGCAAAGAAAGGCCCAGGCGACCCAAGGTGCTCCCGACATGTAATTATAATGTCATAATAATAATTTCAATTCAATTCATTTCTGTCCAAAATCAAACAGAACATTGCCTCGCAGGTCTTCTTAAATCTGTGGATTAAACCGAGAGAAAGGTAATTGGTCAATAAAAGACAATCAAACTGTGCAAGGGCGTCGCCTGTCCTTGGACTCTCCGATATGTCCAAGAGAAACCTCGAGGAGAGCCATGGTGAAGGAGGGATCCACGGTGAAGGAGGGATCCACGCTGAAGAAGGGATCCATGCTGAAGGAGGGATCTACGCTGAAGGAGGGATCTACGCTGAAGGAGAGCTCCACGGTGAAGGAGGGATCTACGCTGAAGGAGAGCTCCACGGTGAAGGAGGGATTTACGGTGAAGGAGGGATCTACGCTGAAGGAGAGCTCCACGGTGAAGGAGGGATTTACGGTGAAGGAGGGATCTACGCTGAAGGAGAGCTCCACGGTGAAGGAGGGATCCACGCTGAAGGAGGGATCCACGCTGAAGGAGAGATCCACAGTGAAGGAGGGATCTACGGTGAAGGAGGGATCTACGGTGAAGGAGAGCTCCACGGTAAAGGAGGGATCCATGCTGAAGGAGGGATCCACGCTGAAGGAGGGATCCACGGTGAAGGAGAGATCCACGGTGAAGGAGGGATCCATGCTGAAGGAGGGATCCACGGTGAAGGAGGGATCCATGCTGAAGGAGGGATCCACAGTGAAGGAGGGATCCACGGTGAAGGAGGGATCCACGGTGAAGGAGGGATCCATGCTGAAGGAGATCTCCATGCTGAAGGAGGGATCCACTGTGAAGGAGGGATCCATGCTGAAGGAGAGCTCCATGCTGAAGGAGGGATCCATGCTGAAGGAGAGCTCCACGGTGAAGGAGGGATCCACGGTGAAGGAGAGCTCCATGCTGAAGGAGGGATCCACGGTGAAGGAGAGCTCCACGGTAAAGGAGGGATCCATGCTGAAGGAGGGATCCACGCTGAAGGAGGGATCCATGGTGAAGGAGAGATCCACGGTGAAGGAGGGACCCATGCTGAAGGAGGGATCCACGGTGAAGGAGGGATCCACGGTGAAGGAGAGCTCCACGTGGACGGACGGGTCGTAGACGTGTTCGCACGTCATCGAAATGTGTAGGCCGCGGAATCGTTTGAGCAAACTAAACCCGGCGACATTCCTGAGCGTTCCTGCCGTTTGCCATTCCGTGTCGATCCTAAAATCCCAATCCAGTCCGAGGCCTGCACCGACGTCTTCTGCCTGCGTGGAGTTCGACATACGGTGCTCAGAACGCACAACGCTGTCCACGACCGATTAAACGCGCGGCGCTCATTAGCTTTAGCCGGGAAATAAAAGAAAAAAAAAAAACGGAAAGAAAGCACATGAAGCAGCTTTGATTCCTCAGACGCAGCCGTACAGCAGTCACTTCAGTGGGACCCTCATTTGTTTTGTTTGGACGGCCGCTGCAGGAGGAATGAATCATATGAAAAATGTATGGACCTGAGGAGTAGTGGAATTACCTGCCACACTGTTGCATGACTCATAATATGCAAACAGCTGAAGGGAGCTATAGTCTCCTCTGCGTTTACTGTAGCAGGACGGAGAACGCGCAAAACTAATATTAGTCTGCCATTCCCTCACGACATCAATCATCAGGGGTTTAAAAGCTCTTTTCTTTATTCCGGAATAAGATACGGGCTCTGGGTTTGGCTTCACATGACGGTGGCGAATGTGCTCTGGAAGTGGATAAACGCGCGCTTCGGTCGCGTTCACGTGTGTGTTGAATGTCGGCGACGAGCTTCATTAGCGACTTACACCAAAGGAACGAGCGATTTTGCTTTTAAAAGCCAGAAATACTTAAAAGCTCTTGAAGAAAGTTATTGATTCTCCCACCATAGTGTTTGGCTCAGGGATTGTAGGAATGGGAAAATGACTATTGCTGGATGAGAACATAGAGAGATTAAAAGCAGCACTGAATGAGAGAAAAACAGGGGACTACTGTATTTCCCGCACTATAAGGAGCACTTAAAAGCCTTTAATTTTCTCAAAAAACAACAACTACAGTGCGCCTTATATATGGATTAAGTCTGGTCGTGCTTACCGACCTCGCAGCGATTTTGTGTGGTACACGTTTTTTTCCTTATAGAAAAATGATTGAAAATAGACCATTTATTGACAGTGAGCCTTATAGTGCGGAAAATACGGTAAGTGCTTTACACGTGAGTACGGAACTGAAACTTACAGGATGTTAGATGGCAAAAAAAAAACACTATTGAACTATATGAAAACTATGAAAACGCTGAATTTTCCCCACGTGTGAACAATAAAGGCATATCTTATCTCTTATCTCCATATTAAATTTTTACTATCTATGTACTTTTCATTGGTTTTATACACAACCACAAGCACATAGACAACAGGCACACTTTATTATTGCGCTCAGACATGAATATTTCTGTACTGACCTGATGGACGGATGGACAGGCGCCTGTAGTTGTTGTCCTGGTACATGTCCGCGCACCAATGCAGGAAAACAAGTCATCAAACCAGACCCGGGACAGACGAAAGTACCGCTGAAAGTGATGTTTATCCAGTCTTGAAGCAAATGATGATCAACTCGGATCACTTGCCTCTGAAGTGTCTGGTGGATCTAGACACGCCGCCGAGCGTCTCAGTTTTTGGGCTTTGAAAAGCAAATACGCAAAAGGCACTCTCTCAACTTTGATCCGCCATTACACCAGAGAAACCACACTGACAAAACCTCCACTGCGCATGCGCACGCGGCGGACCCGTGTCTGCTTATTTTTTTCGGCTCTGCTCCGTTGCGGCCGAGAACGCGCCTCGTTGTGTTGTGTTGTGTTTATGTCCCGCTCTCATTCTGCTCGCACACAATGAAGGTGACCAATCAGTGCCGGTCTGGTGCCTTGGTTGCCATTACAAATAAATGCGGTTTGTGCTTTATATGTACCCTGCTCTTGCACAGCCATAAGTCAGGTTGCCAGATTGGGGGCCCTATTAACGCCTCGGGGCCCTAAACAGCTGCTTAGTTAGCTTATAGGCTGGGCCGGCCCTACGCTAACGTACAGTACAGTTACTTCATCACATTTCCATTTTCAAATCTCATTCATCTAAATTTGTCCATCATTATCAGGCGTAAAGTTTCAAGCCAGATGCCTTCACGTGTTAAAGAAGGAGCTCGAGTTGTTTCAGCGCTACATAGTCCAGACATGGAGGCTGTTCATCCTTAACTTTGTTCCCATGATGTGAACAGACAGTGGACTGACTTTAATGTGGTTTTGAAGGTACATTCTCTACACTTATGTCCAAACTGAACTAGCATCAGTTAGCAAGCAGCTACATTTGGAGGTTTATGCTTTTTGCATTTAGCGTTTAGCATAAGTCAACAAAACAAACAAAAAAGCATAAGTTATATTTTTAATGAGAAAACAGTATTATGAAATTAATGTTTTAGTTTTAGTCTTTTTATTGGTTGAAATGTTATGCCTTACATAATTATTCCTTTTTAATTGTAAGGCTTCTAAAATGAGTCACTTTGAATCAACACTTGTTCATGTCAGAGGACTGGTCTGTGAAGTATGTATGAACCAGGAAGAAAGAGCTGAAGTCACATGGTTTCCAGTTCACCTGACAGAGAGTTAAACGTGTTTTCTTAAAGTTTGATTGATTTATTGCTTGAAATGTCACAGTCTGGGTTCAGGTTCACGCCCCAGCTGTTGTTCTAGGTCAAACGTCACCCCCGCCCCGCCCGCCCCGCCCCGCCCTGGGCTCTGGTGATCACAAGACCCGACAAACCCTCATCACA
This sequence comes from Eucyclogobius newberryi, assembly GCF_026437365.1. Taxonomy (NCBI): domain Eukaryota; kingdom Metazoa; phylum Chordata; class Actinopteri; order Gobiiformes; family Gobiidae; genus Eucyclogobius; species Eucyclogobius newberryi. The sequence goes on from NW_027315812.1 coordinate 8,112,449, forward strand.
GTCACTGTCATGACCTTCCTTTACCAGCAGCGATTGAAGTAGCACAGGTAAGTCCTGCTGCAGGATGGCAGCTACAGGCAACACGACTGACCAGACGAGCTGGTAACACTTTATAATGATTCACCTTATTCCTGCGGTAAATGAGCAAAGGCCTAATTCATAGTAAACAAATGGTTTATTAAACATTGTTAGAGGCCACGGCCCTGATTGTTTTCACCTGCCCCTCCCTCTGTGTTTTCCTTTGATTATGTTGCATGTAAATGCCTTGGATGCCCTGGACTTTGTTTGGCTGGGTAAACATCTACTGCCAAGACAAAAGTACAATAAAACAGAAGACCAGAGGGAGAACAGCAGACACAATTCAAAATCAGCAGACATCCAACAAAAAAGAAAATACATTTAAGACCAAATGTCCCATTTAGTCCATAGTCTTACAAATGTTTCCCTTTTCAATTCAAGTCAGAATGTATTTGTTTTCATTTGTGAATGTCCCCCCCTTTGTAATTGTGCTAATCCAATAAACAGCACATGAAATGATTGTGAGCGGTGGCACTTTTGGAGAAAGTGAATAGCTTCCAGTTGGCTCAGGTGTGAGTAACATCAGAACCTGGTTAGGAAATGTAATACAAACATAGTGTGTTTATTTAATGGTGCATATTTAATACATATTTTATGTATTTTTCTGTAAGAAGGCAACGTCTTGATTAAGAGTTTTTCATTGTCGCGTATCTGAAGACTTATTACATACTTTACCACAAACTGTACTTTTAAAAAATCTTAAATGCAAAGTCCTACGTATATTAGAGAAGCAAGTTTACTGACATTTCAACCCTGGAGAAAGAGTCTAAGCAGTGCCACAAACCTGTTGGACAAAGATCTCCAGTTTCTTCTGTCACTTGAATAACACCTAAAGATTATAATCTTTCTGGGGCATTTTTTCCTCATAACTTGAACTACCCCTGTCAAACACACTTGATTTGTTTTTTTCTTTCCTCCTTCCTGCTCCTGGCACTATAAATGTGTCCGCCCCGTGTCAAAGCCACAGTGACTCCTGAGCACTAAAGTCTCACATTGAACAACCTTCAGCGTCTAAAACCTCCTTCATCGTCAGAGAAACGTTTGACTTCATGGCCGCTCGTCGCCTCCCGATGCTCTTCTTGAGTTTGGCCGTCGCCGCTCTGCTGACGCCACGAGCTGTAAGTACAGGACTATCCACACGTTTAGTCCTTGGTTTGGTCCTGTTCTTCTCCTGTTTCAGGCCTGATCCAGCCCAGCTTTAGTTCTGAGTCTAGTTCCCCTTTAGTCTCAATGTTGATGTGGTTTGTGTGAATGCAATGTTCATCTGTTTAATGCATTTTGTAATTTTCCAATCACAGATGGCAGAAGGTGACCAAGGTAAGAGGAATTGATTTAATTTTACACCTTCATATGGTAAATATTGTTCATGATTTGCCTTGACTGTTTGTGATGAAGGCTGTGATGAGGGCTGGACTCAGTCTGGCTCTCGCTGTTTCAAGTTCTTCAGTGATAAAAAGTTGTGGAACGATGCAGAGGTAAAGACAAACAGTGTGAAAGATAATAATCAACATAAGAAGATGGATAACGATCCTTGTTTATTCTGCAGAAAAGTTGTGGCTCGTTCGGTGCAAACCTGGCCTCCATCCACAGTGAGGCGCAGAACTCTCTCATCGTGGACTTGATCGTAAAGGCCACAGGGGAGAACACTTACACCTGGCTCGGTGGAACTGATCTTTTGGAGGTAAATTATAAACGTCTGGTCACAAGTCGACATCCGCACAATCTTCTGACACGTTTAAACTGTTTTTGAACGTCCACAGGAGGGGAAGTGGCAGTGGAGCGATGGAACCGTCTGGGACTTCAATCGTTGGACATCCGGACAGCCAAACAACGGTGGAGGCAACGAGCACTGGCTCATGATCAACTTTAAACGTATGAAACATCTCCATCCCTCTCACCTTCTGTCTCTTCTCCATAATGTCAGATAAGGCAAGAGTTTTTTAATTAGTTGTTTCACGGACTTTCCTTGGCATTTTTTAGGAGGACGGAATATAAAATAAATCATTATTTTCACGTTATCAAATCAAATCTCTGCCATCCAGAAGTCAGAGTTGAATTAAAAAATGAAATTTTATTCTAAATAATTTCCTTGGATTCTTAGAATATAGGCCCTACTACCACCTCTCTACATTATCTACATCATTATAGTTATCAATGCAAGACATTGAAAATAACCCTTATTTTCAATTTCTTGTATCCACAGACGAGCTGTGGATACCATTGGATGGATGCCATTTAAGTAGCACAAGTCCTACTCATGTGGACATGTCCACATGAGTAGGACATGTCCACATGAGGAGGACATGTCCACATGAGTAGGACATGTCCACATGAGGAGGACATGTCCACATGAGTAGGACATGTCCACATGAGGAGGACATGTCCACATGAGGAGCACATGTCCACATGAGGAGGACATGTCCACATGAGTAGGACTTGTGCTACTTAAATGGCAGTAACAAAATGATTCTGATATTATCGGTCAAGACACATATTCTTCATGTCCTGGTTTGAACGCGGCGAGTTCAATGAACGGGAGTTAATCTACCTTTATAATACAAGTCCATCTAATGGATCTATGGTCGATCTAGGAAGCCGTGAGTTGCGAGAGTTTTAAACATGGATCTATTATATTGTCGGTTTTAAAGTGATCTAATTCGGGGTCGGAGTTACTGGTGCAGAATACATTTGTATATTTATTTATATTGAGTTTTTGGCCGAAATAACTGCGGAAAATCTGCAAAAACAGAAAAAAAATATGTATATTTTTTTTAAAAAATCTCAGTTTTTTGACTGTTGCTCGTGAAACAACTTATTAAAAAGGGCGTGTCTACAGAGCCGCGGCGCGGCCGAAACTATCATGTTATTTTGTGCTGCGGCTCCTGAAACTGCTGCGCTATTTGACCGTGCCGTTTTAGACCGCGCCGGGTTAAGGTCAGGGTTAAGGTTAAGGTTAAGGTTAAGGTTAGGGTTAGGGTTAGGGTTAAGGTTAGGGTCAGGGTTAGGGTTAAGGTTAGGGTCAGGGTTAAGGTTAAGGTTAGGGTTAGGGTTAAGGTTAGGGTTAGGGTTAGGGTTAAGGTTAGGGTCAGGGTTAGGGTTAGGGTTAAGGTTAGGGTTAGGGTCAGGGTTAAGGTTAGGGTTAAGGTTAGGGTCAGGGTTAAGGTTAGGGTTAAGGTTAGGGTTAGGGTTAGGGTTAAGGTTAGGGTCAGGGTTAGGGTTAGGGTTAAGGTTAGGGTCAGGGTTAAGGTTAGGGTTAGGGTTAAGGTTAGGGTCAGGGTTAGGGTTAGGGTTAGGGTTAGGGTTAAGGTTAGGGTCAGGGTTAAGGTTATGGTTAGGGTTAAGGTTAGGGTTAAGGTTAGGGTCAGGGTTAAGGTTAGGGTCAGGGTTAGGGTTAAGGGTTAGGGTTAAGGTTAGGGTCAGGGTTAGGGTTAAGGTTAGGGTCAGGGTTAAGGTTAGGGTCAGGGTTAGGGTTAAGGGTAGGGTTAAGGTTAGGGTCAGGGTTAAGGTTAAGGTCAGGGTTAAGGTTAGGGTTAAGATTAGGGTCAGGGTTAGGGTTAAGGTTAGGGTTAAGATTAGGGTTAGCGTTAGCATTAGCGTATAGCTTATGAGGCTATATGGCAGTGCCGCGGTTCCTAAAACTGCTGGGCCATTTGACCACGCCCGGGCTCTGCAGCCACGGCCTATTAAAAAACTCTTGCCTAAAGGGCCTTACAATGTTTTGGGGCCAGATTGTATATAATTTACACAGTTTTGATTTAACAAATAACTACATTAATGTTTAAACTGCACAGTTCAAAGTGTTGCATGTAAATTGTTCCTTCATTTTCAATAAATTGTTGCTCATTGATGACATAAACATGGAGATTCTGTTTTAGAACTCATCTCTTACTTTTATTTTTAAATGTTTCTTGACAAACTGAAGTAATGATTAGAAAAGCATTATTTTCTCTCTGAAAACAGCGACATCTTGGGACGACGTTGGAAACGCCATGTTTCTGTCCTACGTCTGTGCCAAAGATGTCCCTGAGCCGACCTCTGAGCCGACCCCTGATCTGTCCCCTGAGCCGATCCCTAAACCCAGGGACGTGTCGCTGACTCTGGAGGGCTTTGTCTGCCACTGCACCCCCCAATCCAAGTGATCAATCAGAATGACCACATCTACTCTGCATTTGTAATCAAGCTGAATGCTCCAGTGTAACTTTTCTTGATGATTAAAACCTTTTTTTCCTCGTGTCACGTGTCCTTTATCACTTTGTTTTTGAAAATGTAAAACACTGCTCACTTAAAAAAAACTAACTAACGCAAACCGATTTTAGTCAAACTTTAGTTCTAAAACACATTTAAGAACAACCGCAGTTGATAAATGTGCTGAACGTAAACGGTGAAGATTTACCCAGAAAGATGCTGCTTATTTTGTGTTAAAAGCCCTCGTAGAGTCTTCAGAGTTTGGGCGCTGCCACAGAGAATGTCCGGTCTCCTCTGGTGCTCAGGCTGGAGCGAGGCACAGAGAGGAGCAGTTGGCCCGCTCACCTCAGAGTTCTACTGGGCCTGTCGAGTAAGGTCGGCCCAGAAAACCATTTTAAACTCAACCCTAAAAGTCACAGGACGCCAATGAAGTTTATCAAGAACTAAGAAAGCTAAAATACTCCCACTTCCTGCGAGACGCAGCGTTTTGCACCTCCTGCGAGCAGCAAAGAGAGAACTGGTCCAAGCCACGAAACAGAGTAACAATAGTCCAAACTAGATGTGTACTCATAGTTTAGTCTTGGTCCAGTTTTCAACCCTGGTCTAGTTTTGGTTTGGACCTGGGTTAATAGTTGGTCTAGTCCTGGTTTAGTCTTGTTTTCTCCCAGTCCTGGTTTTAGTCTAGTTTTCTCCTAACTAACTGAACTAAAAACTGGTAACTATCCAGAATATATAACATTTCTGGTATTTGACTGTGTTAACTTTAGAAACACTTTATTTTAGTCACATTTACTGGACTTCGCCAGCGTGTGAAGGACGTCTGTTGAAGCGCGCCCCCTACAGGTCGGACGACTCATTGAACTAAAATACAGTCAAAGGAAAAATGGAGGATTTTCCGCCGATTTGAGAACTCGAGCGACTGTTAGTCCCTTTTTTAAAAATGTGCACCCCCAACCCTCCTGTTGTTTCCAAGAGGCCGCCTCCCATCAAACCACGTGTGTGAGCCATGGATCTATTATAATATCTGGATAGGGTATGGCTCGCCGCAGCATGTAGCAACCACCTCCTGTGGCCACTACATGGGTACTGCAGCCAAAGAAATCATGCAGCCCAGAAAGCTTTTTTTCCATAGAGCGCAATGTAACGAAAAAACTTCTCATGTTTGGCTGACAGGGGCCTACAGCTGTCAGGGACCTAGAGCTTTCAGAAAGGCCGGATATAGCGGCAATTCTTACCTATCTTTGGGTCATTGACTTTTTCAAAATTTACGATTCTTCAGTTGTCTTTAAAACACATTTTAAGCTGTTGGCTTCGGCTAAGCTCTAGCGCACCGCTCTAGCCCAGCTCGTGCGCTGATTGGTAAGACCCTTTAAACTGGAAGCGTATGTCCTTCACTTTTCGACTGTCACTCAGCCTCTCGAGCTAACACGCTAAACACCTCACACAACCGTCCTTTGCAAAACACGGCTGGTGCTTTTTTACGTCCCCGTGTGATTATTCGGCTCACGCACACTCGACCCCGGGTTCGAGTGCCGTCGAGTTTGGGGATCCTCGACGGCGGCGCGACGTGCCCGTGCATCTTCATACGAGGACCGTCCGCCATGTTGTGAGGTCGTTAACGCTCTCCCCCACTCAAAGCTCTTCTGGTCAAGACACGGAAATGAGATTCAAGCCGCACATTATCGTGGTTGAAGCGGAGCAACCGAGGCCTCCGTCAAACTCCGGCTCTCTCTCCGGGTGGAGTGGGTGGAAACGTGCCAAAATTGAGATTAATTTGACTCAATGGAACGAGGCAGCGTAATTGATTAATGGATTTCTTTCAGCTTAATTTGCGCACGTGTGGATGACTTCATTATTCCTGTTGGTAAGTTTGTCCTCTGCATTTGACCCATGACTGTTAGGTGCGCGGAGAACCATCCCCAGATACTAACACCGGGTCCCGTCAGGAGTACTTAAAGAGGATTAGCCTTTCAGTGGTTTGAAGGGTTTTGCATGGATACTCCAAAGACAATCGTTCATCTGAAAATGAAGCAACGGCAGATCCAGCTGTGACGGACGAGCCTAAAGCCAAAGCATGTTCAAAACTGATCAGACTAAACATGTGCGATCATTACCTGGCCCCCAGCACCACCCCCCAAGCACCACCTCCCCAGCACCACCCCCCAAGCACCACCTCCCCAGCACCACCCCCCAAGCACCACCTCCCCAGCACCACCCCCAAGCACCACCTCCCCAGCACCACCCCCCAAGCACCACCTCCCCAGCACCAACCCCCAAGCGCCACCTCCCCAGCACCACCCCCCAAGCACCACCTCCCCAGCACCACCCCCCAAGCACCACCTCCCCAGCACCAACCCCCAAGCGCCACCTCCCCAGCACCACTCCCCCAAGCACCACCTCCCCAGGACCACCCCCCAAGCACCACCTCCCCAGCACCACCCTCCAAGCACCACCTCCCCAGCACCACTCCCCAAGAACCACCTCCCCAGCACCACCCCCCAAGCACCACCGCCCCAGTACCACTCCCCCAAGCACCACTCCCAGCACCACCCCCAGCACCACCCCCAAGCACCACCCCCAGCACCACTCCCAGCACCACTCCCCCAAGCACCACCCCCATCACCACTCCCAGCACCACTCCCCCAAGCACCACTCCCAGCACCACCCCCAGCACCACCTCCCCAGCACCACTCCCCCAAGCACCACTCCCAGCACTACCCCCTGCACCACTCCCCCAAGCACCACTCCCTGCACCACTCCCCCAAGCACCACTCCCAGCACCACTCCCAGCACCACTCCCAGCACCACTCCCCCAAGCACCACTCCCAGCACCACTCCCCCAAGCACCACTCCCAGCACCACTCTCCCAAGCACCACTCCCAGCACCACTCCCAGCACCACTCCCCCAAGCACCACTCCCAGCACCACTCCCCCAAGCACCACTCCCTGCACCACTCCCCCAAGCACCACTCCCTGCACCACTCCCCCAAGCACCACTCCCAGCACCACTCCCAGCACCACTCCCAGCACCACTCCCCCAAGCACCACTCCCAGCACCACTCCCCCAAGCACCACTCCCAGCACCACTCTCCCAAGCACCACTCCCAGCACCACTCCCAGCACCACTCCCCCAAGCACCACTCCCAGCACCACTCCCCCAAGCACCACTCCCAGCACCACTCCCCCAAGCACCACCTCCCCAGCACCACTCCCAGCACCACTCCCCCAAGCACCACCTCCCCAGCACCACTCCCAGCACCACTCCCAGCACCACTCCCAGCACATTAACGGGTGCAATAATGATCATGTTGTGATATTTCCAGAGACGATTCTGACGTTAAAACGCTTCGTCTCAAGAAATGATGGAATTGACTCCATCTTGGGTCAGTCCATCTTCCCATCGCAGTAACGAGCTGCCCTGTGACTACACGCTGGATTCCTTCACGCCCAGATTCCAGCTTATATTTTTTATTGATTTGTGGTTTACAATTATTTACCATTTGCCCTAGTATCATCCAAGAGAGATGGAATCCATGGGAACAAGCTGAAATAAATGACTCAAGTATGAATAGCTAATCTTGAGGGAGATCTGTCCATCGCAGATTGAAACCAAATCAATATTTAATCTCACGGAGAGTGATCACGTTTGAATTCTGCTCTGTGCGTTAAGGCTTTTGTTGCGCTCGGAGGTTTAGCCAACGCTTTGTCTAATTAAATGCAAGACTGAGCTACTGTATTTAGAGAAGAGCCATGGAAAGTAAGCAAGAAACTGGGCAGGAAAAGATGACAGCGAAAACATGTAACGGCAACTGCTGTCGATCGGAGCAGAGATTGTCGCATTTTGAACAATAAAACCAGACTTTCGTCTGATTCGTTTACCACTGCGGAACATGGACTATAATTAGCGGACGCGACTTTTGATGCTATCGATCCCTCAGCGTCTCGTTTGAGAAGATTTTAGCGCTCCGGAGACGGCACGGATTCCGTTAGCCGTTAGCATTAACCCTCAAAACCGCAAGTTATGAATCATCGAGAGGGTCCGAATTCATCGAGCACATTTAGGTAAGCTCAAAGCCAACTTCACATAGATATTTATTGGGCACACAGCATTAGAAATATCAATGTTAATGAGACAAATCAATCAATCAAGGGCTCAACTGTCGCTGATGGCACTTTGTTCAGAAACTACACTTTCCGGAACAATAACAGACGTATTTTTGAGCTGACCCCAGGCGATACGTAAAGCCAGATCTGTGACTGCGGGTGCACAGGGGCCAGATGGAGAGAGGGCTTTGATGTCCCTCTGTCTTTAAGCCCACTGTGGGGTGCGACGTGAGCCTCGTCTTACGCGCTCCGTCGCCTCGGCTCATCCTTCTCTCTCTATATATATTTATATATTAACCTTTCCTTTCTCAAGACTCATTTGTGCTTCATTTTTGTACATAAACAGATCTGTGCGTTCCTGTGTGTTCTTCTGTTTGATACCCGCCAGAGACCGCTCGTAATCAGTTAATAAGGGAAAACAAACATGGAGGCACCCACAGCAGTTATAAAGATTCCACAAGCTCTGAAAAGATGAACCACAAGACGGACAGAAGCCTTCATGAGGATCCATATATATAGAAATTAACCTTTATTGCTCTCTCTGCACGCTCTCATTTCTCCCCCTCTCTCTTATTGTCTCTCTATATATATACATTCCTCTCTCCTCTATCTCCTTTTCTTTGTCTCCTTTCTTTCTCACACCCACCTCGGTCTGTTTCTCATTTCATGACACCGTTTTTGTGTTTGTTTGTCATCTATTGCATTTATTTTGTACTTCTGCTCTTTGCCAACCTTACAGTCGACACATTATGCATTCTTGGGGTTTTAATTGCCTTTTCAAATGCTTTGGGATTAGAAGTTCACGTACTAAAAACTATTACGAGGCTCAGAGTAAACCACCTTGTAAATAGTATTAATGAAACAAGCATGATTTAAATACAAAGTACATTTTGCAGAATATACGTCCAATAAGTCTCCTCTTATCTTCTATTGCTGACCGTCTTGTACTAACCCCGTTCTGGACCACTCGGCAGACTAAGCTCTAGTGTGATCCGTCCCCACGGTGCAGACCGGTCCCGTCGGGTCCAGCCGGGCACGTCGGACGAGTTAGCCACAGGCGAGCTGCGGGAGAGGCTCATTAGACCTAAAGCACGGCCCACCACGGGGGAATAACCCAGGCCTGTCCATGTTTGGGACGCTCCAGAAACGACAAACTTTCAGCCTGACGCGCTGTTAAGAGTTGAAAAATTCCCAGATGTATCACCGTCAAGTCTTTTTTATGAATGTGCCACATGTGACTTTTCTGCTTTGCCACGTGTTTGGGCGATGCTCTGCTTTGCCTGGGATTCTTCAACATTTGCTCAATTTAACTTGCACGCTCGGACTGCTCTTCCACTGATCCGACTTGAAACTTCCTCCGACGCTTCACGCGCTCGTCTCCGTGGAGAAAGGCGAGTCGCACGCCGCACTGTGGAACGTTCCGGGCAAAGCGATGACATTTCAGCGAAGACAAAAAGGTGGCTGAATGTACTCAACGGCTACGGAAATACACCGTGCAAGAGCTTGTGAGAAAGCGGTTTGTGATGATCTGAGAGGCAAAATGTCAGCCAATCTTTCAGGCCAGCTTTGACTAGAAGGTACTTTCAAGAACAGCAGTACGGCCTGACTAGAAGGTACTTTCAATAACAGCAGTACGGCCTGACTAGAAGGTACTTTGAAGAACAGCAGTACGGCCTGACCAGAAGGTACTTTCAAGAACAGCAGTACGGCCTGACTAGAAGGTACTTTCAAGAACAGCAGTACGGCCTGACTAGAAGGTACTTTCAAGAACAGCAGTACGGCCTGACTAGAAGGTACTTTCAAGAACAGCAGTATGGCCTGACTAGAAGGTACTTTCAAGAACAGCAGTATGGCCTGACTAGAAGGTACTTTCAAGAACAGCAGTACGGCCTGACCAGAAGGTACTTTCAAGAACAGCAGTACGGCCTGACTAGAAGGTACTTTCAAGAACAGCAGTATGGCCTGACTAGAAGGTACTTTCAAGAACAGCAGTACGGCCTGACCAGAAGGTACTTTCAAGAACAGCAGTACGGCCTGACTAGAAGGTACTTTCAAGAACAGCAATACTGCTGTTGTGGTATCTTCTCCTGGAGTGTGTACTCAGAGGACACATTATACAGGGTGGTACGGGCCGCGGTATTTGCCCTCGTTAGCTCGAGCTATGAAATAGCAAGAGCTATTGTTTTTGCCCGGTTTCTTACTAGCTCGAGCCATAAAATGGCAAGAAGTACATGACATAATATCTGTATTATGTGCGGGTTGCCGGTTCAAAGCCATGGTTCTCTGGACTGAAATTCCTCTGCTATTTGTGAAAGTTCCAGTAACAGTAACCAAACACTTCCTGTGACACTTACAAAATAACAGCCTCTGTGTTTTACAGATACAGAAGCAGTTTAACAGCGACAGATGATTTAACGCTGACAAACATACTGACAAACAGCAAGCGCCCAAATATGTTCTGTTTTTCATCTGTTTGCTTAAAACTTTGATATGACATCTCCAAATGTGCATGAAACAGATTTATAACATAACTCTAACAAACTAGAGAACTTATCCAATACAACTTTATTTGTATAGCACATTTGACCAACACAAAGTCTCCAAAGTGCTGCACAGAGAACAAAACAAGCACAGGTAAAATATATAAAAAACACACAATTCTCATTAAATGGTTAAATGTTAGTGTTGGTTTAACCTGGTGTTGTCTTAGGTCTGCTTTGCTCTAGTCGAGTCAGGTTTCTGATAAACACTGTGTTTGCGTTGTGTGGGTTTTAATGCTTTTGTCCTGTTTTTAATCATTTAATACTGTTATGATATTTTGACTTCTCTGAAAGTAAAGTCCTATGAGGATTTCTGCCTATTTTTGTTTCCTTTCATCACTTCCTTATTCCCCACATACATAACAACGGGCCATACGTCCATACGTTTCCACACACACGATCGGTCGGCGTGGTCTCTCCCCTCTTGGTTTCCCTCTTTGGGGGGCACTTGAAGGCCATTGTGCATCAGGCAAAGACATAAATCATCTCGAGGAACGTATCGTTAGCGCCATAGCAAGCACAACACCAACTGCGCTCATGGAGGATCATCAACAACCAATGGTGATCACGTAGAGCACATTATATAGATTACCGTACGGCGTCATTGCTTTCATAATCTTTCTCTGTAGCTTTCCGTTCCCCCGTACATTATCAGAAACATACATTTATGGTTTGAAATTGCAACTAAAGCAAACAAATAAAGCTACAGCAAAGTTGCAGCGTGGTGCCATTTCCCCCACAGCTCACTCTCGAGCGAGCGTCTCCGCGAGGGGCTTCAGATAAAGGGATTTCCCGTATTTATCTCCTCTAATCTCATATTTGATCCACACAGCGTAAATGGCGTGGCGGCTGCGGTCGCCCGGTGTTCCGCGCCGGCGTCGTGCGGAGTGAGTTTCCCCCGAGCTGGACTTTTGGGGATTACTGAAGCAAACCGCGGAGCAGCGGAGGTCAGAGAAGCCCCTCCACTCTGCGCCTGCTCGAGCCTCACGATGAACGCCCGGTCATCGTGCGCTCACCGCTTGTCGGCAGTTGTAAAGCGTTCTCGCCGCTCTTGGATGTACGTAGTCCGACCAAATGTGTCTGTGCCGGTCTCAAAAGTAAATCATATCGCAGGACGTGCAGAGAACCACATTTAACGTAAGAGCGGTTTGAGAATAATGGCGGCTCGGGCTTGTACTCGATATTGTACTTCATCGATCTCAGAATACTTTCAGCATCGTGCAGCCTTGTGGATACAGACAACGTAATGCCAGTAAATAAATACAAATTCAAGTTTTTCAGTTTACATATATTTTTTATAGTTCAGTTTAAAAGTCATAATTCAGTCATTTTCATAGCAGGAAGTTTTAAAAAAAGAGAGCGTCTTTATACTTTGAAATATTTTTACTTTACTTTGGACTATTATTGGACAAATGAGAAATTGTATAATAAATGAATGCTTTCTAACATCCAACTGTAGTTCTATTGTACAGTAATAGAAACACAGGAATGAAAGATAGACGCAGAAATGCAAACAATAGACACAATACACTGCACACTATAAAAGGAAAAAAGATGAGTTTTTTTGAGGTGCAAAAGGGGGCAGCGCGTTCTACGCTTTAGGACCCGCGGCGGGAGAAGAAGAAATGGTTTGAAAGTGCTCTGCTGACCTGAGAGCGCGCGGGGGCGTCCGGCTGAATCAGGCCGTGAACAAATAAAAGCATTTTAGATCAATAGTTGACACTTACTCCCGGTCTGAGTGAGCGTTTTACTGTTTCATGGAGGTCTGTTCGCCGCAAAATGGAGGCCGCGACTTTGCCCGTTCGCCCCCTAACGTTCACCTGGTAAGACGGACCAATGAGTCGTTTTTAGAATGTATTTTAAGTTCAAACCGTCTGATTTATGATTCATTTAATCAGCGTTGATTTATGGCGTCCGCAGATGGAAAGCGCCTCTAGTGTCGAAGTGGCGTCTGTGCTCGTCCTCGGGCCGTCCGTAAACATCTCGGGGCGTTGTCGATGGAGCGCGATGTCAGCGCGAGGTAAAGACTCAGCCCTGGGCCTCTTGTCTCGCTCGACTCGTGTTACATTAATGCACCGCGAGCGAGAGACGGGGCGGGCGGGGCAGGACGTTAAATTTCTCATGACCGCGGCTCGTAAAAGCGCTCCGCTCCGGGCGATCCACGCCACGCCGTTAACACGCTTAATCATCTCGTGCACACGTTTATTTAAAAGTGAAAGACACACTTCCAGTGGTTATGTAGCATGCACACGTTTCTCTCCAAAGTGTTTGTTTGAATATATTAAGGGATTTTCGAGTATTGTTTGGCGGGTGGATCCTGGACCGACTCGTACTGTTACAGGGTTTTATTGTAATGTTAATTTTATGCAGGAGATTGAAGCCACAATTGATTTGATGTTAAGTTATATCTATGTTCTGGGGATTTCTGAGATGTTTAAGATTTAAGCTCTGATCGATCAAAAGAGCACAAGGGACTGAATGGAACAAGAAATGGGTTTTTTCATCTAAAAAAATACATTAAATTAAATAAAAAAATGCAACAAACCCTACAAAATCTTATATTAAGAATTTAACTCAAGCTTGAAAAATGTACATGTTGTTGTACTGTGTTGATGTAATTTGTAATAAAAATAAAGGGCTTGGTCATAATTCGTATACATTTATACATCCTATATATTCATTTGACTAATTAGGTATTTTTTCTTTCGAGTTCAGCATTATTAAATTGTTCATGAGATTGTAATTCTTACAAGTGTCATTAAAGGATAATCCCACACATAGAGTAAAAAAGACATTCCTCTTACATAGAAATACAAAGCTCTTCAGAATGTATAATCCCAAAGAGACAGTTTGGATTAAGAATTACATAAATAGTTTTTATTATAAGCAATACCTATAAAGAGCCCTGTTTTATTCATATATATCAGAGCGATACTAGAGGCCTTTTATTTTTGTGTCCAGTGAGAATATGAATCTGAATTTCAAATCAACACAGCCCTTTAAAAACCTCTCTCTGGGAATATTATTAAGGATTATTGGTCTTTGAATATATGTCAGACATTAAATAAAACAGATATCAGGTGATGAATATTAATGTTGAATGTACAGTAGATAAAGCTCGTTTTGAAGCCAACGTTTTACATTCAGAACACGAGTTTCTTCCATGGCTTTTTTGTCAGGAGCAATGTTTGGACAATCTTGAAATAAATATGAATATGTAAATGTTATGCTAAAAATAACTTGTGTCCAGGCAAATGTTGTACCATCTACAGGCCAAAAGAAATGCTTTCAGCAAATGAGAAGAAGAACTTGTGTGGGAGCTGCACCTGGGGCGGCACCTGGAGCGGCACCTGGGGCGGCACCTGGAACCGGCACCTGGGGCGGCACCTGGAGCGGCACCCGGAGCGGCACCCGGAGCGGCACCTGGGGGCGGCACCTGGGGGCGGCACCTGGGGGCGGCACCTGGAACCGGCACCTGGAACCGGCACCTGGAGCGGCACCTGGGGGCGGCACCTGGGGCGGCACCTGGGGGCGGCACCTGGGGCGGCACCTGGAGCGGCACCTGGACCGGCACCTGGAACCGGCACCTGGAACCGGCACATGGGGCGGCACCTGGGGTGGCACCTGGAGCGGCACCTGGAGCGGCACCTGGGGGCGGCACCTGGAACCGGCACCTGGGGGCGGCACCTGGGGGCGGCACCTGGGGGCGGCACCTGGAGCGGCACCTGGGACCCTTGGACACCACAGAGTACTCAACTTACTTTTTTTGAGTAAGAAGAACGAAACGTGTTTTGTGATGTAATTTCGTACTCCCTAAGTGACTTTTTTCAAACATGCGCATTGCACAACTAGTGACTGTGAGTCTTGTCCTCGCGCTAAAGACAACTAAACCTTCAGAAAAACTCCTTCTCCTTTGTTATAACCGTCATTTGTGCTGCGAGGCACATTCTGTTGTTGTGCCTCGGTGCTCTTGCTAATCCACTACTTTAGTTGAGCGACGTTTTCACTGCTCGAGGACAGGCCCACACCTGCTTATTGTATGGCATTGTAATCTCTCAACATATAGATATAATAGAGCTTGTCATTTACACTTTATCTCTGGAACTGGGCCAAAAAAGCAAGAAAGAAAAACTTAAATGCTGCAGATGAGCACTCATGACTCCAGTGTGAATCGCAGCTCCACATTCTCCTCATACTAAAGCCTGTTGTTGGTTTGATCATTGTCCTGGATGTGACCGTGGAACTGTGAGGACATGTTCTAAAACAGTCAGACTCGGGACATAACCTGCTAGTTTTAGTGCAGTTTTGCCTCCGCCATTAGACAGAGACGCAGAGTTTCCTTTTTTATTACGCCTGATTTCCACTGTACAACGCCGTTCTGTTTGTCAGCGCTCAGTACGTTTTAGTAGCTCACTTTTAGGGGTGCTGTTGACTGTACAGCCCGATAGAGAGAGGCTCATGTGAGACTGTGGCTTTTCTTATTCCACTGACACTGAAGTGAAATTGAGAGTTAAAACTTCCCTGAAACTTTCTTTAAACTTTGACCCAAGCCCCCGATGTCGGATCCACAATCATGAATCAAGAAAACGTAAGATAATGACCTCAGATCTGATGATTTGACTGTTTATCAGCTCCACTTCTCCTCCTCGTCCTCTCGGGGGACAGACTCCATTTATTCACTTCTCCACAAATGTAACACATGTTTATTGTTTCTTGCCGAAGCCAAAGCACCAAAATCGTATAAATAAATCCTTAGTTTTATCATCATTCTTTCTGTCCGAGTCTGTCCAGATTGATATTCATCTGGTTGAGTAGAGCTGTGTTTCGATTCAAATTTCAAGAATCGTTTCGATTCCGATTTTTACGTTTCAAAATTGTTTTTTTTCGATTTCTCAGATTCCATCCGATTCACTCCGATTTCGATCTGATTTCGATTCGATCCGGGGGTTAATGTTATTAAAAATGAAAAATGTGTTTGAACCGTTTCCTTCACTTCATGACTGTGTAGAGAAGCAACATATTCAAACTAGTATTATATCAATATTAAACAGCAAATCTTACAAGTATTGGTAGTTACTGATGGAAGACTGATGAAAAGGTTAAGGGTCAATCTACCTTCAAGAAAGATAATTCAGAACAATAAATGGAGGACATGATTGAGGTGACGACATCTGCAACAGTGGATTCTACTGGGACACGAACCACTGCATTATTATTATGCTTAAAATAATTAAGAATTCACCCAAAAGCGGTTGCTACCAAAAGCATTTTTATTTTAAAACTGTTTAAATCGATATTTGGACGTATGAATCGATAATCGGTCATTAATATGCGAATCGATTAAAAATTCTGCCCAGCTCTAGTTGAGTGGATACATAAATGTGTTTTTGAGCGGCGTGGAGTCTTCGTGATTGGCTGGGCGTGAACGCTTCTCGCTCGTGTGGTCTTGACCCCGGCAGAGGCATCAGCTGCAGGTTATAAAGGGCCCGATTCAGCCAGCACAAGCCCTCCTTTGACTTTGTAGACGGCGTTTGTAAAAAACGATCAGCAACACTTTCAAAGCAACTGTTAGAACGACCATTAACCGCAAATTAACCGCGACCTATTGTTTGTGTTCAAGAAAACGATGGTGAGACTTTCTCTGCTCTAGTTTATAATCTAGTTATAATCGATGACACGAATGCATCATTGTTTTTGCGTTTGGTTCAGTCCTGGTTTAGTCCTGGTTTAGTCCTGGTTTAGTCCTGGTTTAGTCCTGGTTTAGTCCTGATTTAATCCTGATTTAGACCTGGTTTAGCCCTGGTTTAGCCCTGGTTTAGTCCTGGTTTAGTCCTGGTTTAGTCCTGGTTTAGCCCTGGTTTAGTCCTGGTTTAATCCTGATTTAATCCTGATTTAGACCTGGTTTAGCCCTGGTTTAGCCCTGGTTTAGTCCTGGTTTAGTCCTGGTTTAGTCCTGGTTTAGTCCTGGTTTAGTCCTGGTTTAATCCTGATTTAGACCTGATTTAGACCTGGTTTAGCCCTGGTTTAGCCCTGGTTTAGTCCTGGTTTAGGCCTGGTTTAGCCCTGGTTCAGCCCTGGTTCAGCCCTGGTTTAGTCCTGGTTTAGTCCTGGTTTAGCCCTGGTTCAGCCCTGGTTCAGCCCTGGTTCAGCCCTGGTTTAGCCCTGGTTCAGCCCTGGTTCAGCCCTGGTTTAGTCCTGGTTTAGCCCTGGTTCAGCCCTGGTTTAGTCCTGGTTTAGTCCTGGTTTAGCCCTGGTTCAGCCCTGGTTTAGCCCTGGTTTAGCCCTGGTTCAGCCCTGGTTCAGCCCTGGTTCAGCTCTGGTTTAGCCCTGGTTCAGCCCTGGTTTAGCCCTGGTTTAGTCCTGGTTTAGCCCTGGTTTAGCCCTGGTTCAGCCCTGGTTTAGCCCTGGTTTAGCCCTGGTTCAGCCCTGGTTCAGCCCTGGTTTAGCCCTGGTTTAGCCCTGGTTTAGCCCTGGTTTAGCCCTGGTTTAGCTCTGGTTTAGCCCTGGTTCAGCCCTGGTTCAGCCCTGGTTCAGCCCTGGTTCAGCCCTGGTTCAGCCCTGGTTCAGCCCTGGTTTAGCCCTGGTTCAGCCCTGGTTTAGCCCTGGTTTAGCCCTGGTTTAGCCCTGGTTCAGCCCTGGTTTAGCCCTGGTTCAGCCCTGGTTCAGCCCTGGTTTAGCCCTGGTTTAGCCCTGGTTTAGCCCTGGTTTAGCCCTGGTTTAGCTCTGGTTTAGCCCTGGTTCAGCCCTGGTTCAGCCCTGGTTCAGCCCTGGTTCAGCTCTGGTTTAGCCCTGGTTCAGCCCTGGTTCAGCCCTGGTTCAGCCCTGGTTTAGCCCTGGTTTAGCCCTGGTTCAGCCCTGGTTCAGCCCTGGTTCAGCTCTGGTTTAGCCCTGGTTCAGCCCTGGTTTAGCCCTGGTTTAGTCCTGGTTTAGCCCTGGTTTAGCCCTGGTTCAGCCCTGGTTTAGCCCTGGTTTAGCCCTGGTTTAGCCCTGGTTCAGCCCTGGTTTAGCCCTGGTTTAGCCCTGGTTTAGCCCTGGTTCAGCCCTGGTTCAGCCCTGGTTTAGCCCTGGTTTAGCCCTGGTTCAGCCCTGGTTTAGCCCTGGTTCAGCCCTGGTTCAGCCCTGGTTCAGCCCTGGTTCAGCCCTGGTTTAGCCCTGGTTTAGCCCTGGTTTAGCCCTGGTTTAGCCCTGGTTTAGCTCTGGTTTAGCCCTGGTTCAGCCCTGGTTCAGCCCTGGTTCAGCCCTGGTTCAGCCCTGGTTCAGCCCTGGTTTAGCCCTGGTTTAGCCCTGGTTCAGCCCTGGTTTAGCCCTGGTTTAGCCCTGGTTTAGCCCTGGTTCAGCCCTGGTTTAGCCCTGGTTCAGCCCTGGTTCAGCCCTGGTTTAGCCCTGGTTTAGCCCTGGTTTAGCCCTGGTTTAGCCCTGGTTTAGCTCTGGTTTAGCCCTGGTTCAGCCCTGGTTCAGCCCTGGTTCAGCCCTGGTTCAGCCCTGGTTTAGCCCTGGTTTAGCCCTGGTTTAGCTCTGGTTTAGCCCTGGTTCAGCCCTGGTTCAGCCCTGGTTCAGCCCTGGTTCAGCCCTGGTTTAGCCCTGGTTTAGCCCTGGTTTAGCCCTGGTTTAGCCCTGGTTTAGCATGAAGTGCTTCAACAAAATGTCTTTTACTCAAAGTGCACAATTGTACCACTAAAGCTTCTTCTCACTTCTACAAAGAAGTAAAACGTCCAGGAACACGAGGCTCAAGTTAAATCAGATCATTCACCCCCTCGTGCTCAAGTCAAAAGAAAAAAACAGCGGTTATGAATAATAGCGGTAATAAAGTCATGTGTATTCATCCCACACGACATGATTAAGATATGATTCTGCTGAATTCACCTGTCAGTGCTCACAGTGTTATACACGGCGCTTCCACCGTATGTTCCCTGTGAGTACGTCCTGGAGTTTATCTTAAGAGCAGAGCTGGGGTTATGGGCAGGGCACTGCAGACAGTTAAATATGCATTGGCCCCTCCAGCGGTGAATGGACGGCTACGTTTAGAGCTTTGTTGGCCGGGCCACAGTCGCCGCCGATTGTCATGTCGAGAGTGCATTAGCTCGGATGGCGCGGCGGCGTCGCTACATAATTAAAAGCGCGTTTTATTTCTCTGCCGCCGCGACTCTGTGTTCATTAAGCAACAATGAGAGGGGGCTGTTGAGCAGGGAAAATATATAAGTTTGCACCGCTTTTAATAACAAGTAATGAATGTGCCGGGCATATTAAAACGCCTTTGTGTTATTCATATTATTGCTGTGTGCTGTGGCTATTATGAAGTAATTGCATTCCAGTTTGTATTGTGTTTAAAATGAGTGGAGAGGAGGAGAAACGGGGATTAAATAATGCTGCATTATACTGTATTCATCAGTTTGTGTGCATGTGTCGCATTTGATCTGACCTTTCCAAACATTATTGATATTCCTCTTACGGAGACGCTCACCTTTTTTATTGTTATGCTATAGAGCTCCAGTCGTCACGCTATCCCAGCATGCATCACCAAACCCCGCACCGTTGAAACAAACAGTGTCAGCAGCAATTATTAAACTGTAAGCGAGTTTCAGAGACGGTGGCTTATGTTTGCACACGAGAATGTACAACACAGAAGAGGAGTCAAGCCTCACGTGAACTGTAGCGAGTTTAGTGTTGTTGTTTTTTTACATTGACATGAATTTATATTTGTGAAGCGTTCCCTCATCATGATGTGTGTTAGCGCTCCATCTGCTGGCAGCAAAGGGAATGAACACGAACAGGGTTAACGTATGAACAGAAGCATGTAGAATACGCAGCCTGATGATGGATGAAGATAAGTTTGTTCAATAAAAAGGTTGAATGACGAGTCTCATTTCCTCGTGGCGTGGACGGCCAATTAGTCCTGCCACGTGTCAATCATAAAACGCACCTACCGCTCACCTGCAGCCGCGTTGTGGCTCCTCCCCAGAGAGCAGCATGTTTCCGCGTGTCTAAGAGCATTGATCTATCATAATATAGTTCCCTCAGTGAACGGGGCAAAATGAAGACGGAGAAAGACAGTTCGAGCTGACGCAGAAGAAGACGGAAATCTACGGGAGACGAGAGATGCGATGCGATCCGTCGCGCTGATAAACAAACGCACGTGTGTGTTGTATCGGTCCACACGGGGGAGTTCTCAAATCGCCGAAAAATCGTCCATTGCGCCTTTAAGTTCGGGAGCAGGACCACGCCCCTTCCTGCGGCTACACTATTTAATCATCCAGATCACATACATCTGTGTTCATGTTTTTTGTGCCCCTCCCTCTTTTAATTGTTCTAATTATTCTAGTTTATCTCCTGGATGGGGGATCGAGGCCCGGGAGCCTTCAGCCCCAAAACTTCTGTACATTTGTGTTGTTCATGTTTCTCGCCTGCAAATAAACACTTTGCATCGTAGCTGGGGGCGTGGTCCTTGCTAGTGCATTAATATGAACTTTACGTAACATGAAAAGATGGTTTATGAACTTAAAAACAGCGCTGTGACGTTGGAAACATTTTGCTCTCAAACAGTTTGATGTTATTCAAAGCTAAAATGAGCCTCGTTATAAAAGTGTGACGTCGCCTCAAAAACGACATCAAATGCCAAATTTTGGATTGTCACCTTTGTCTTTGGCCCAGTCAAAACAGTTTGGACGCTCCGGATCCATCATTATTATTTTTGGAAAGTCAAAATGGCTTTTAACAACATGATTCTAATGGATAGTTTTTAGGAGAAATTACCTTTATGTTTTATTTTTTAAAACAGTTTAGCCTGAAGAAACTCACATCTGTAGCTCTGGGGGCCGGCTCCATATTTTGGTATAAAAATGCTCTCAATATCTACAAAAATAAAATAAAGCCCGTCATAAAGAATTTGGCAACACTCAATCAAACCGAAGAAAAGAAAAAAGTTTCCAAAAGTTCCTGCTGTGGTTAAGAACACAAGCATTTGTCCACTTCAGAACTGCACTTTTGAATCAGTTCAATCAGGGGCCCGGTCATCTATCACGTCTCTCGCCGAGCGCGGCGCCGAGTGACGCCGGCACAACACCAGCTCATTGCCACAACTCTGGCCCCCGAAATCAACTTACAGCCCCTGAGTACCAGACATAGTGTGAGGGGGCCGGCCCGTGATTGGATTGGGCTGAAGATGGAAGAAAAGCTGCAGCACAAATAATAAAATAAATATAAAATAAAAAGCGAGGCTGGTAAGTTTTCTCCAATTATTACAATCCAATCTGTCGTGCACCACCTGCCAGTGTCATCAGCCAATAACAGAAGTGTTAGAAAAGATACTCTTGAGGTGGATTACATGGATGAGGCGTGTAAAGGATTTCATCTGTATGCATAACAGAGAAGGAAAAACATATATAAGTCGCACTGGAGTATAAGTCGCATTTTTGGGGGAAATGTATTTGATAAAATCCAAGACCAAGAACAGACATTTCATCTGGAAATGCAGTTTAAAATAATAACAGATGAGAGAACATGGTGAATAGGTGTACGTATGCTAACGCTAACACCTTCAGCTACATGACGTATGCTAACGCTAACACCTTCAGCTACATGAGGCACAGACAGAACTGTGGTAAGTGTCTGGTATGTTAACGTAACATATGAACAGTTATTCAGATAACTATAGCATAAAGAACATGCTAACAAGTTTACCAAAGCATCAGTTTTACCCCAAATCACTAAATCCATTGAATTCTTCTTCCTCTGTGTCACTTCTAAACAACTCCACAAACTCCAGAGGAAGAGGAAGTGCAGATTCTTCTTCTGCGTCGCTTAGAGCCTAGAGCGCCCTCCTGTGGTTGTCAGTGTGAAAATAACAAATAATATCACATAGTGATATTATTCAAGTTGCACCCCGTCCAAAAGTATGAAGGGCGATATTAATGATGTGGCCCAAATACATCACTTAACTTGTGTTTTAGTGCTTGAGGAAAATGGTAACAAAGAACTCAGCTGCTCATTTAAACAAGACCAGATTCTTTGAGTCCCGCAGTTGTTATTCTTTCCCAGAGACACAATAAAACAAAGAAGTGTTATATCTGAACTAGCAACCCTGCGGCCACTGGGCAAACTGCTCCATCTTCTGCGTCAATGTTTCTCCATCCTACATCCTGGGATTGTAAACCTTCTGTATTTTTACCAATTTCTCAATCTTAATGCGCTAGGACAACCTTAACTTTTTTGACATGCTAAAAATTAATTCAACAAAAGGTGCTTCTCATATATTTTTATTTGTCAAAAAAAAAAGGTTACATTAGCTGAGTTTTCTGGGTAATTTCCTAGTGTGGTGTCATCAATTACAAACAGAAAGTGCAATTATATTACAAACAGGAAGTGCAATTATATTACAAACAGGAAGTGCAATTATATTACAAACAGGAAGTGCAATTATATTACAAACAGGAAGTTCAATTATATTACAAACAGGAAGTGCAATTATAAATCTAAATACATCAGCTATTCTGGGATCACATTATATTTTTTAGAAAAAATATAACAAGAATAAATCTTAACTGCATCTTAGTTTAATGAGTCTTCAAACCTGTCAGAGGCACTTTAAGCCAGGATCTGTCAAAGGCTTTTTTGAGCTTTTAACTATGGCATAGTATTATACAGTATTTTAACTGATCACATATTTTGTTTATTATATTATTTTGAGTGTATTTACAGTATTTATATTGGCCAAACCAGAAACCATGGTGGAAATTAGCTGGAGTTGACTTTAGTCTGTAGTTTTTGTGTAGTTTTTAGATCCTAGATAAAGTTTTGAGAGTTTTCAGTGGATGAATCGATGCAATGTTCCTTCTTTAGTCAACCAGTGGTTTATTTAGTCGACTGCAGCTCCATGAAGCACAATAAATGCATTATAGTGAATATGTTTCGTGGTGCGCCCCCTTGTGCCCATTGCTGTTATGTTCCGCTCACACACTAAAAAATTGCAAGTAAAATAAATGAAACCCTAATTTGCATTTTAAATTGCTCGACTGCTTTTGTAGATCCCTTTCACATTACTTTAGCTAAATTGAGCAGGAGATCCGAGTTAAAACGTCACTTTGCACTTGAATAAAAGTTGCTTAGCCCTCGTTAGCGCCGTCCTCTGGGTAATCATCCGGAGCCGATTTGATGGACGTACAGAAGTCTCGGCTCGACGCATTTAGAAAGGAAGTATTCAAACTCAAAAACAAAACTTGTTAAAAAGCAGCGTTGGCGGTCACACGCAGTTCGCCGGGTTGCATAATGCTCCGGGGTAATCGTGTTTAGACAAAGTGTACGAACCCAGCGTCGAGAAAAGCAACGACGCACCATCTTCAAAGTCATTCCTAAATTATTCAGTCCAATTAATACATTCATAAAACACACAGACGTTACCATGACACGTCGAGCGCTGGCTTTTTTGACAGACGCCGCTCGGAAAACACGAAGCGCTTTGAAATGACGCCGTGTCCTTCATTATTAAACATCTCAAGGGTTCGCTCTTTCCAAGGAAGGATTAGCGCCGGAGCGAAAAGGGACGGCGCGTGTCACGTCGGGGTCCGGCAGAGCTGGAATCAAATTTGTACCGACGTGTGGAAACGGGGGTCAACTAGAGCGTAATGCGGCCCTGGACTAGAGCGTAATGCGGCCCTGGACATAAGCGTAATGCGGCCCTGGACTAGAGCGTAATGCGGCCCTGGACTAGAGGGTAACGCGGCCCTGGACTAGAGAGAGCGTAACGCGGCCCTGGACTAGAGCGTAATGCGGCCCTGGACTAGAGCGTAATGCGGCCCTGGACTAGAGCGTGATGCGGCCCTGGACTAGAGCGTAATGCGGCCCTGGACTAGAGCGTAATGCGGCCCTGGACTAGAGCGTAATGGGGCCCTGGACTAGAGCGTAATGCGGCCCTGGACTAGAGCGTAATGGGGCCCTGGACTAGAGCGTAATGCGGCCCTGGACTAGAGGGTAACGCGGCCCTGGACTAGAGAGAGCGTAACGCGGCCCTGGACTAGAGCGTAATGGGGCCCTGGACTAGAGCGTAATGCGGCCCTGGACTAGAGGGTAACGCGGCCCTGGACTAGAGAGAGCGTAACGCGGCCCTGGACTAGAGCGTAATGCGGCCCTGGACTAGAGCGTAATGCGGCCCTGGACTAGAGCGTAATGCGGCCCTGGACTAGAGCGTGATGCGGCCCTGGACTAGAGCGTAATGCGGCCCTGGACTAGAGCGTAATGCGGCCCTGGACTAGAGCGTAATGGGGCCCTGGACTAGAGCGTAATGCGGCCCTGGACTAGAGCCCGGAACGTTGCACGGTTTGTGGAATCAAACGTGTCGACCAACAGAAAAGTGACACCAGTTTTACTTCTACTGGTCAAAAATCCTATTCAAGTTCAGTTCAAACACATTTCATCATAAAAAAAACACAGGATAATCCATACAGTAAAAAGAATCAACCATAAACTGGAACAAAAACTGTGAATATTAATTAATAAGTAAGGTGGAGAAACCTTAGAGTAGCTAAAATAACGTACAAAAACCGATTTATTCATTATAGTTGTTTGCCAAGGCTTTTTTTTTTTTTTACATTAAACGAAAAATTTAAAAAGAAAAAATGAGTCTAAGATGTGTAAAAATGTGTCTCCAATTATTCTTTTTCAATTGGATTTACAATCTTTCGAGTTTATATTGGTGATTTGCGTACTTTTACTTCATAATAGAAACAGATAATTGCATGAAACGTATGCAAACAAGTACATTATGGATGTGGAAGTTATTGCTCTGCTGAAATTTACTTTACGCTTCAATTTTTACAGTAAAGAGTAGTTTTGCGTAATTGTTTCTATAGTGGAAAAGGGAGCTTGTTGGCTAATAGCAGGGGGGAGGTAAAGGACACTCTTCCTCAGCCCACAACTATTCATTTCCTCAACACACAGACTCATAAACATCTTATCCAAGTCGAGAAACGTAATCATTTTAACTGTATATGATGCCAAAGTGTCTACACGTTATAAATGTTGTTTCTCTACCATTGCACTTCAACTAAATGAAACGCAGAGTTTGTCATCATTGTCCTCAGACTGTCGCAGCCTAGATTGAGTTTGAGCTTTTACATGAGCAGATTCCATTATTCACCACTGTTAAAAATCTAATTGTTTTAAAGTCATCTGCGTAACCTTGGATCCGTTAAACAAGTCGTGACAAAGTGTAAGAACAGTCAGTCACTACAAAACATCCACACACAAAGCATTGTTTCAATAATCTCTATCTAAACTGTTTCATTTCTCCAGCTCTCTTATGTACAACGAATGCTAACAAAGCCGCTCGGAGTAATGGCCGTTTGTGATGTGCATTTCCTGTGAGAAGATTTATGGCCTTCATTTAGGAGCAGGATCCCGGCTGAAACATGGGCACAATTAAAAACTCTGATTACCACGTTGGACATGTGGGTGGAATAGATGCGCTCGGAGCCGGAGTACACATGCATATTTCACCATCAGAGACTCGGGAGCCGCGGGCCGTGCAGGTAACGCCGGCTCATTATGGGCGCTCACAACCGCCACAGATCCATCGCTCAACGCGGACGTGGTCTGTACGCACGGCACGTCTCCGCGATGAAATGGTGATGGTATTTCTGATAAGAGCCCTGCATTTTAATGCTCCATAAAGAGGCATATTTCAGCATAAATGTGGAGGAGAGCGTTTGGTTTGAAAGGTTCTAAAAGTCGGGCCTGTGAACTTTCTATTTATAATAGATAATGGCAAATAAATAGCAACTTTATCCACTTCCCATAGTAAGTGTTGTAGTGACAGCAGGTTTAATGATGAAAATATATAGCCCCCAATTATTCCTGTATTTTATAACAAAGGACAGTGTGCTTTATTTGTGTTGTTGTTTCAAGAAAACCAAATGCAACAACCCCAAGTTTTCAATCCAACAGAAACTACTCGTACAGTTTCCCCCAGAACGTTACACACCGTTGTTTTAATCTGTCAAAACTCTGTCACGATGTTTAGTTTGGCACCTTTTCTCTCATTGAGCCACTCACCCCGATGGATTTGAGATTCAATATCCTCTGCATTCAAATGACAAACAGATCTCTTTGGTTGAGCTACAAAACTCTAACGAGCTCTCGCTTTCTGCACTCGGGGCAAAGCGGCCCACTCCACTGCCCCCTGCTGACCAGTGTCTGTAGTGTGTGTTGTCGCCACACTCTCCTCTGAGGCTCATGTTCATTAGGCTCATGAAGAGGCCATGTGTCTGCACCGTCTGCCACATCACAGGCTCCATATGCTCCACTACAAACCACTGTCCCGACGACTTTTAAACCCCGACCGAGACAAACCCGCTCTCGCTCCGCGGGCAGAGGGATGGATTTAATCACTGCAATTCATCCATGGATGTGTTTTCCAATGTAACTTTTCGAACGCCAACACTCTGTCTCCACGGCGGCGAGAGAAGCGAGTTTATTTGTACTGCACAATTCAAACACAAAGTAATTCAAAGTGCTTTACAAAACAGGAAAACAATTGAATTTGTACGTACAGTTTTATGCCTGTTCGACACTACTTACTGAAGATGGAGGAATGCTTTAGAAGAAGGTTAAATGGAATAGATTTAGCGATATATATATATATATCCTATACTGTTTGCAATACATTCTGCCGTTTTACTTTGACTGCAGCGTTTGTATTGTGTTAGATCCTTGCCCATATGTGCCCAGGCCCCACATGAATACAGCCTTTCTGTCTTATAGAAGTATAAGTGCACCCCCACGGACAATAACAAAGTATTGTGCAGTTGTTTCATGTATTTTGGGCTCCCGCCGGAGATGGGCACGTTTGCCAACACTTCCTTCCAACTCGAGCACCATCGGGAGGTCTGCTGTAGGTAACGTTAGGATAAACTGAACACTTCTGCTTCGGCCGGAGCGGTGAGCGCGTTAACAAGAAGATATACGATGAACCCTTACATAATAAAACATGTAGAACACCTTTTGTCATAGTTTGGCCGGGGTGCGACTTATACTCCAGAGCGACTTATATGTGATATTATTTGTTATTTTCACATGACAACCACAAGAGGGCGCTCTAGGCTCTGAGCGACACAAAAGAAGAATCTGCACTTCCTCTTCCTCTGGAGTTTGTGGAGTTGTTTAGAAGTGACACAGAGGAAGAAGAATTCAATGGATTTAGTCATTTGTGGTAAAACTGATGCTTTGGTAAACTTGTTAGCATGTTCTTTATGCTATAGTTATCTGAATAACTGTTCATATGTTACGTTAACATACCAGACACTTACCACAGTTCTGTCTGTGCCTCATGTAGCTGAAGGTGTTAGCGTTAGCATACCTCATGTAGCTGAAGGTGTTAGCGTTAGCATACGTCATGTAGCTGAAGGTGTTAGCGTTAGCATACATCATGTAGCTGAAGGTGTTAGCGTTAGCATACGTCATGTAGCTGAAGGTGTTAGCGTTAGCATACGTACACCTATTCACCATGTTCTCTCATCTGTTATTATTTTAAACTGCTTTTTAAGATGAAATGTCTGTTCTTGGTCTTGGATTTTATCGAATACATTTCCCCCCAAAAATGTGACTTATTTATGTTTTTTCTTCTCTTTAAATCGCACCAGCCAAATAATGCCTAATGCTCCGGAGCGACTTATAATCCGTAAATGACAGTAGTTCTCCTACAAGAAATACAATATCCAAAGGTTTGATGACAATGGTCAAAATATCCCAACAAATTAGCCTCATCTCTGTTAAAACAACTAAATCTCCCGTTTACACTGTCCCAGCCTCATCTGTTGTCCGTAGAATAACTGAAAGAGCTGATCCCTAATTAAATGAAGTTTTAATAGCTCGTCTAAATTGGTGCCCGGACGCCAAATGCGAGGTCGTAATGTCATGTCTTAAAAGGGCCGATGAATTAAATAGTACTTTTATATCGATGCGGCTCGTCTTCTGTATTCAAGCGGAGGACGCCCTTGGATACTTCACTATACGTTTGAAAAAAGTCCTGCTCCATTGTGGATAAGGAAAGTTTAAAGTGTCCTAGCGTTACCTACGGCAGCAGTTCTCCCACATGTGCTGGAGTTGGACGGCAGAAGGAAGTACTGTGGAACGCGTCAGTCAAATGATCTTGAACTTAAAAGTACACATATTATGCAAAACGGGTTATTTCCTCAGCTTTTAATGACGCTAGAACAGTAAAACGAGTTGTATTTAGCTTCATTTTCTGTCTAGTTTCATGTCGGTAATTGTGAAGGAGCAGAGAAGACAACCTTGTTAACACAAAAAAACGGTTTCAAGTTTCCCACATTTCACTAGCAGGGACCACGCCACAACGGAGTATGAAAGAATGTTCATTGATAAGGACGATGGAGCTCGACGATGGAGCTCGACGGTGTAGCGGCGATCAAGCCACGATCGAGCACGAGAGTTGGCTGGGTAGAGACTCAGGATGGAGGATCAGCCCAGCCGATTCAGAATAGGGCTTCTGGGTAATTAGAGGTGTGGTTAGAGAGTGGGGCGTGTTTACTAGTGGAGTTCAGGTTGAGGCGTGGGCGATTACATCTCCAACTCCATGTCAGAGGTAAAGCGGTAAAGAGCTAAAGGCTTGTAGTTCCAAAAGTTCTGATGTCACGTCTCGTTCATTCAAGTCGACATTTACTCTTTTCTTTTCACGTACATATTTTTAGACAGGTTAGGAAAAGGGAAAGGAAAAAAAAGTTATCAAACGCAAGCGAGTCGGCGGTGGAGGGAGCGACGTTTGTCACCGCTGATCCAAATGACTACATGTGTTCGTAGTGATCTGGGCGATTTAAACAATGACCCATCAGAAGGTCGCGTTCCTCTAATTCTCGAATCACTTTTGGTTTGGAACTGAGCTGGAGCCGGTCAGAGTTCTCTGCTGGAATTTGCCGTTTCTGTAGGTGTTTCATCCAGGTTTTTGGTTCATATCTCTGATCTAAACCAACCACAACCTTTAGCCGACATAAACAACTCCAGAACGCGGTGCCATCGCTCAACAATAAAGGCATGACGGACTTTGAAAGGCATAAGATCATCAGATATTGATAAAGTTCAACGTTTGTGGATTACGTTGTGGTCCTGACAAGAAGTCGACGTTGTATATTTTAGCATTTTATAATTGTTGGATCATTTAAATGTTATACTTATGAGTAACAAGACCTTGGTTTCTTTAAGTCCTTCATGCACTCCACATGTAGTTCTCAGTTCGATCACGTTTGAGTGAAGAGCATTCGGAGAAAAAGCCCGCTGTGGATAATTATTGACCGGACTGAGAAGAATTTTAATTTAGCTCGCTTTGCCCGAACTGCTCAGTGGAGACAGTGACCGCTCAATTAGACATTCAACTCTGCGCAAAGGGAAAGAGTCGAGAAATAACGAGGCTTCAGCTGAACCAGACAGAAACAAGCAGGAGCAGGAAGTTTATCGGATACACGAGGTCTCGCGGTGAACACGGGATTTAATTAGGAACTGAGCGGCACAAAGATCACGGAGCGGATTTAAACCAGTAAAGAAACAACACTCAAATATTCATACAGGTTATTATCGTCCAAATGTATGTCGAGTGAATCTGATTGACTTCAGCGACTTCTTTGCCTGACCAGCCGTTCCCAACACGTTTTGACAGACGACTTTACAAAACCTGAGGGTCTGGGATCCAACCCAGTCGCGCCAATTTCCAAAGGAAGTGATTGACAGGCGGATTAACCAATCAGACAAACGCATTGTCCTTTCGTGTCTAAACAAACATGGCTCACGAGGAAAGGACAAAAAAGAAGACAGACTGAGAAACGTTGCCGACTTCTGCTGAGTCAACAAGCGACGCACTAAACTCTGTAAATCTGAGGTAAATGAAGTTATATATTTTGTTCTGAACGTTCCGAAAATATTTGAGACACGTGACACAAAGTCTTCTGCATTTGAGAGACACGTGACACAAAGTCTTCTACATTTGAGAGACACGTGACATAAAGTCTTCCGCATTTGAGAGACACGTGACACAAAGTCTTCCGCATTTGAGAGACACGTGACACAAAGTCTTCCGCATTTGAGAGACACGTGGCACAAAGTCTTCTGCATTTGAGAGACACGTGACACAAAGTCTTCTGCATTTGAGAGACACGTGACACAAAGTCTTCCGCATTTGAGAGACACGTGACACAAAGTCTTCTACATATGAGAGACACGTGACACAAAGTCTTCCGCGTTTGAGAGACACGTGACACAAAGTCTTCCGCGTTTGAGACACGTGACACAAAGTCTTCCGCATTTGAGAGACACGTGACACAAAGTCTTTCGCATTTGAGAGACAAGTCTTCCGCATTTGAGAGACACGTGACACAAAGTCTTCCGCATTTGAGAGACACGTGACACAAAGTCTTCTGCATTTGAGAGACACGTGACACAAAGTCTTCCGCATTTGAGAGACACGTGACACAAAGTCTTCCGCATTTGAGAGACACGTGACACAAAGTCTTCCGCATTTGAGAGACACGTGACACAAAGTCTTCTGCATTTGAAAGACACGTGACACAAAGTCTTCTGCATTTGAGAGACACGTGACACAAAGTCTTCCGCATTTGAGAGACACGTGACACAAAGTCTTCCGCATTTGAGAGACACGTGACAAAGTCTTCCGCATTTGAGAGACACGTGACACAAAGTCTTCCGCATTTGAGAGACACGTGACACAAAGTCTTTCGCATTTGAGAGACAAGTCTTCCGCATTTGAGAGACACGTGACACAAAGTCTTCCGCATTTGAGAGACACGTGACACAAAGTCTTCCGCATTTGAGAGACATGTGACACAAAGTCTTCTATATGTGAGAGACACGTGACACAAAGTCTTCCGCATTTGAGAGACACGTGACACAAAGTCTTCTGCATTTGAGAGACACGTGACACAAAGTCTTCCGCATTTGAGAGACACGTGACACAAAGTCTTCCGCGTTTGAGAGACACATGACACAAAGTCTTCCGCGTTTGAGACACGTGACACAAAGTCTTCCGCATTTGAGAGACACGTGACACAAAGTCTTCTGCATTTGAGAGACACGTGACACAAAGTCTTCCGCATTTGAGAGACACGTGACACAAAGTCTTCTACATATGAGAGACACGTGACACAAAGTCTTCCGCGTTTGAGAGACACGTGACAAAGTCTTCCGCATTTGAGAGACACGTGACACAAAGTCTTCCGCATTTGAGAGACACGTGACACAAAGTCTTCCGCATTTGAGAGACACGTGACACAAAGTCTTCTACATATGAGAGACACGTGACACAAAGTCTTCCGCGTTTGAGAGACACGTGACACAAAGTCTTCTACATATGAGAGACACGTGACACAAAGTCTTCCGCGTTTGAGACACGTGACACAAAGTCTTCCGCATTTGAGAGACACGTGACACAAAGTCTTTCGCATTTGAGAGACAAGTCTTCCGCATTTGAGAGACACGTGACACAAAGTCTTCCGCATTTGAGAGACACGTGACACAAAGTCTTCTGCATTTGAGAGACACGTGACACAAAGTCTTCCGCATTTGAGAGACACGTGACACAAAGTCTTCCGCATTTGAGAGACACGTGACACAAAGTCTTCCGCATTTGAGAGACACGTGACACAAAGTCTTCTGCATTTGAGAGACACGTGACACAAAGTCTTCTGCATTTGAAAGACACGTGACACAAAGTCTTCTGCATTTGAGAGACACGTGACACAAAGTCTTCCGCATTTGAGAGACACGTGACACAAAGTCTTCTGCATTTGAGAGACACGTGACACAAAGTCTTCTGCATTTGAAAGACACGTGACACAAAGTCTTCTGCATTTGAGAGACACGTGACACAAAGTCTTCCGCATTTTAGAGACACGTGACACAAAGTCTTCTGCATTTGAGAGACACGTGACACAAAGTCTTCCGCATTTGAGAGACACGTGACACAAAGTCTTCCGCATTTGAGAGACACGTGACACAAAGTCTTCCGCATTTGAGAGACACGTGACAAAGTCTTCCGCATTTGAGAGACACGTGACACAAAGTCTTCCGCATTTGAGAGACACGTGACACAAAGTCTTTCGCATTTGAGAGACAAGTCTTCCGCATTTGAGAGACACGTGACACAAAGTCTTCTGCATTTGAGAGACACGTGACACAAAGTCTTCCGCATTTGAGAGACATGTGACACAAAGTCTTCTATATGTGAGAGACACGTGACACAAAGTCTTCTGCATTTGAGAGACACGTGACACAAAGTCTTCCGCATTTGAGAGACACGTGACACAAAGTCTTCCGCATTTGAGAGACATGTGACACAAAGTCTTCTATATGTGAGAGACACGTGACACAAAGTCTTCTATATGTGAGAGACACGTGACACAAAGACATAAAATCATTAACATTTAGATTATATGTCAGTTCATCTTTAGAAATGTGTTATTTTTAATCAAATTTTGCCTCCAGTTTCCGCCAAAGTGGAATCTTGAACTTTCCGATGACATAAAGGCTCTATATCCGTTTCAATCGCTTTAATTTACCTCATTTGTAATCGATCCAGAACTATAATAGACCCATTTGTTTCTCCATTTATTTCCATTTGCAACACCTTTTTCAGTCATTCAACGCACCAAACGAATCTCTTTTGTCAAGCTTTACAAAGAGGAAATTGAACGGGCTCCAATTAGTCATAACAGAAACTTTGTTGATGTCGTAAGCACTTAAAAGACCATTAGCGCGCAGCACCCTGTGTCGGCGAGTTACCCGCTTCCACCCGACAGCAGCAGCTCAGACTCAAATAGTTTCTGGCTGGCACCAACTTTCAGCACTCCTCAAATTCTCTCCTTTTTTTTTGGTGCTTTTGTTCCAGCACCTTTGAGGATGCTTTCTTTTTTTTGTGTTCCCCTAAGATGCCTCCTGAAATCATGTCAGCGTGTTCAAAGCGAGCCGGGACGCTGCTGCCCCACTTCAGCGACAGACAGACGGGAGCAGCAACACCCACGGAGGAGGAGGAGGACGAGGAAGAGGAGGAGGAGGACGAGGAAGAGGAGGAGGAGGACGAGGGGGAAGAAGTCGTAGTCTCTGGCTGCATGTTTCAGACAAAGAAGTAAAGCCGACAAAAAGCCAAGATCCCCACACTCTCTAAAGTACTGCACGCGTTTAAAAAAGGACACGTATTGCGCGTAATTGACTCGTACTTGAGCTTTGTCCCCTCGTCAAAAACCACGCCTGATGTTTGGCTCCG
This sequence comes from Eucyclogobius newberryi, assembly GCF_026437365.1. Lineage (NCBI taxonomy): Eukaryota > Metazoa > Chordata > Actinopteri > Gobiiformes > Gobiidae > Eucyclogobius > Eucyclogobius newberryi. Next base: position 8,145,626 of record NW_027315812.1, read on the forward strand.
TTCACGCTCGTTTGATGGAATCTCTCATCTCTGAGCCTCACGAAACACTCGATTCAAAATGTCACTCTACCTCCAATTCCATCCATCCATTTTCTACCGCTTGTTCCCTTTTGGGGTCGCGGGTGACTGGAGCCTATCCCAGTGACTTCGGGCCTTAGGCGGGGTACATCCTGGACAGTGGCCACCTCGTCGCAGGGTCAACACAGAGACATAGACATTACAGACAGTTCACTCTCACATTCATTCACTTGGGCCAATTTAGAGTCACCAATTTTACCTAACACATGCATGTCTTTGGACGGTGGGAGGAGCCGGAGAACCCGGAGAGAACCCAAGGTAACACAGGGAGAACATGCAGACTCCACCAAGAGAGATCATGTGATGTTGGTCTGGTCCGGGAATCGAACCCATGACTTCCTTCTTGGGAGGCAAAAGCACTAACCGCCTTTGCCACCTTGCACCCCCCAATTCTTCCAATTCGTGCTAAATAAATCGGTAAAAGTTTAGCAAACAAAGCCGTTTAATTCGTCCGTCGCATTTCTACGCCATAATATAAAGGCAACTAAAGTTAAAGTATTACCACCTACTGTAGTTGTGAAGTAGGTGGCGGTACTTCTTCTTCTTTGGTGTTTTATGGTGGTCGGTATCTTTAAAGTGTTACATTACTGCCGCCTACTGTAGTTGTGCATCTTCAAAGTATGTGTTTCACGCTATACAGTTTAAAAAAAGTAGAGAAAGACGGAAAGAGAGAGAAAGACAAAGACAAAACAATAATCTACTTTCTTCTTCTTCTTCTTCTGCTTTATCTTCCGCCTTCTCTTCCTTCTACTTCTTTACTGTTTTATAGTGGTTGGTATCAATAAAGTGTTACATTACCACCACCTACTGTAGTTGTGCGTCTTCAAAGTATGTGTTAAACGCTATACCGTTTCAAAAAGAGAGAGAGAGGAGAATGAGAGTGCGAAAGCTTCTGATCATATCTGAGCGGTCACGTGATGCGACGCGTTTTGTCAGCTGGTTTACACAGGTTTTGGAGCAGGACGACAGCGCCATCTGCAGTCCGACGTCTTCAGGAGCGTATCCCAGGGGTAAAAAAAGGGCCCTGGTTGATATAGTCCGTGGACACGTTTCCGTAGTTCAATTTCCTCCTTAATCCAGCCACGATGTTTGTCGTTCTCGGGGCCCCAATGACGTTGGCTCCATCGCGGTCCATAATGACCGCAACGGCAAGGAAGTTTGTCCTATTCTGCTGGACCATGTGACGGAATACATTACAAAAAGCATTTTAAGTACCGTATTTTCCGGATGGTCATAGTTTAGGCCGGGGTGCGACGTATACTTATACTTTAATAATTATTTGTGATATTATTTCACACTGGAGAGACTCAGACAGACACAGAGAGGACAGTTTAGCGGGCTTTAGTACGAAAGTTATTTGGCGCTCAGACCCCGGCGGAAGACATTGCGATTACGGGCGCTCCGTAATATGATCATGTTTAGATGTCTCCCCCCGGGTCTGGGGACTGGTGGTGGTAGGTAAGAGAGAATAGAGAGGATGAGAGATGCAGAGGAGGAGAGGGGGAGGTGGTGGGTCGCAGTACGGTCAGGAGCGGCCGAGCGGACTGCACGGGGGTTAATATGGGGCCGGCTGTGCGCTGATTGGGAGCAGAGGAGGTGCGAGGGGCGATGTCCTGTCCTTAGACCCTCCTTCTCGGCCAGGAAAAAACTACAAAAACCTCCTTCGGTAAAAGTAGAAACCTGTGGGAGTTCCGTATGAAGGAGAGATCTGACTCTCACGGCCGGACAGGCCGGACTGGGTGCGCTGGTTGAGCTGGGGAGCGGGTGGCCTTGATGTAGATGCAGGAGTTAGGTCTTCCAGGCTGAATTTGCGCAGGCTTCATTTGTTATTTTCACACTTGCAACTGCATTTCATACTCCAATGCAACATATAAATGTTTTTTTCTTTTCTATTATGCATTTTTTTGGCTGGTGCGACTTATACTCCAGAAAGTACAGTAGTAAGTATTCTTCCCATCACTGCCAGCGTGAGTGAGTGAATGGAGGGGTTTTCAGATTTGCTTTGCTTTCCCTCACAAACCCTTGAGCGTCCCTTCCTTGCCAGTTCGGGCCACACCACTTATTATTTAAACTACCCCCAAATGTGCAATGCATAAATAATAACCCGGAGAGAAGCAGAGTGAGTGTTGTTCGGAGTGCGTCTGGAACTTTCTTCAGCTTCTTGGTTAGTTTCCCTTAAACAGCCGCACTCTCCCGACTTGGCCCAGAGTACAGCCACTTTGTGATGTGTCATCGTTGCCCCGGGCCAAACCTTCACCCGCTTCACCTCATATTAGTCTTGTCCGGTTCCCAGCACAACCTCCCGCTGATGCTTCTTATGCAAACAAACGGACGACGGGATTTTTCAGCTTCCGAGCGAGCGTTTAAAGCCAAGTAATTATTGATGGAGGTCCAAGCCAAGGGCAGCGTCGCACGACTCCATATCCAAAAAGAACACACTCCCGGACCGAACGAGGCTCTTATGCAACGCAGCGATGTGCAAGCGGCGGGATGGGAGCAGACTGCACTCTCTCAGATGGGTTATTTTAGTGCTACTTTTTCCTGCAAATGTGTTCCTTAAAAGTGCACTTGCTTTGCCTGGAATGTTGCACAAAGAGTCATTAAACGTATCCATCTTGCATCGTTTCATTTACAGTCGTTTTATTGCCTTACATTTCCTTATCCGACCTGTAACTTTACCTGCTGACATCGCTGGCTTGTCTCCGTTTCCACGGCAACAACATTTTTAGACTCCAGAGCTCAGATGAAGGATTTTCTCTTGTGTAGCGGCGCTGCTAAACAATCTGGTATTATTTTCTAAATTGTATAGCAATTTGATAATTACAAAGCAAAGCACGAAAGTGACTAACAATCAATATTTTCCCTTGATGATCAGTCCTCCTTTGGTTATCCAATTGAACACGAATTTTTGTATCGCAAAATAATGCATTTTGCGATGCGATACCGCTTATTCTACGCCCTGTACCCTCTCACCAGATCTACTTTTGAAAAAAAAAACAGCAGCACTCACTAAATGCACGGAAAAATCCTGAGTGTGTGGGACTGGGTATCTGTCGTTAGTGGTGGCATTGTTGAGGCGTCGGAAGTCCCCACATGGTCGCCCCCCCGTCGGACTTAGGAACCATGTGCAAAGGGGGTTGTTATATATATATATATATATATTTGCGAACACATCTTTGGCTATCACAAGCTTAGCCGCATCTAAACGGCGTGCCCGAGCAAAAAAGAGTGATCATATAATGCTCCACCCCATGATCAGCTACAGCAGCAGAAAATGTAAGGACAGTTAAGGAAGGAAACTCTGCTAAAAGTCCCTGTTGGACCTTTCTGCTCTGAGGGGCCACATTGTCCTCTTGACATGTTTGAAATGACATCATTTAATGAACCGCGGTCACAGAGTTCAGTCACTAATAAAAGGTACGTCTGATTGGTTTACTTTCTTCTTGTGTGTGTTTGTGAGGTGAGCAGCACAGTGGAGGTGGACATGGACACAGCAGAGTCGAGAGGTCTGCAGGACGGACTTCACTGACGCGCAGAACAATGACATCAAACCTGTAAGTTACACTGCTGCACTCATCGCATACACGTGAAATGCACTCATCATTTATTCATAGAACAAAGTAAAAACTTTAAAGGCAAGCATTCTAGCAATTCATTTACATATTTATACCTTCAGATGTTTGGCCCCAACCAAGAATACTACGTGAGCTACATCATGAATGGCATAATTGTGTCTGAGGTCTTAGAGGTCGGGAAGTGCAGCAGATAAAGAAGAGCGAGCGCACTCCTCTGGTGTCTGTGCTTTTGGAAGGTAACGACAAACTTCACTCCACAAAAGCACAAGACGTAATGTCCAACTTCTGCTGGTCAAACACATTTAGGAGAGATAAAAACATGTTCTTAATTCTTTTGTTTATCTTATACAGGCCCCACCCAAGAGTGGTAAAACTGCCCTGGCAGCAAAGATATCAGAGGAGTCACTCTGACTCCCCTTTATAAAGATCTGTTCCCCGGACAAGATGATTGGACCATCTGAGCTAAATGTCAAGCCATTAAAAAGGTAAACATGCTCTGCAAAAATAAGAGTGTATTTTCAATTTAAAAACACAAACAAATAAAACAGTCCATCTTCTTTGTTTCAGATCTTTTACAAATCACCACTGAGTTGTGTTGTTTTGGATAATATTGGACGATTGCTGGGTCAATCGTTTCTACCAGTTACAAGCCTGTTTCAGATTGAATTCACTGATGTGAAACTTGTATTCTTCTTATTTAGACTCTTTTCCCATTGGACCAAGTGTTTCAAACTTCAAATGTTACTGTTGCTCCTGGAGAAACCTCCACCAAAGGTACAAACTGTGTGTTCCATTGTAAAAGGTGAAGGTCGCGTGTCCTCAAAGCTTGAGTGCTTACGCGTTTTGTTTGTTTTTGTGTGTTTCATTAAATAAAAATCTTATGAGGAAGAAAATGGTTAAAAGAACAGGACGTAAGATCATAATTTTAATTGTTATAAACAAGTCTTCTGTGTCTCCAGGCACAAGGTAAAAATGCTCAAATCAAATACAGCTTTCACTGATCCACTTGTCCATTATGTGCAATGTTTTTGTAACTAAGAATAAATCGGCGTTACAAGTTGTTTGTTATAATTTGGTGTTTTAGTTTCCGATCAGAAAGCAGAATGAGCCTTTCTCATGCTTTATTAAGGCTTTAAATGGTTATTGTAAAGTAGCAAATGCAATGGCACAACAGCAGAACCATCAGCATCTCCTCATCTTCACCATCAGACAAACTCGAAGTTGACTACATTTACTTTTAGAGACAAAATCTATCCCAAACCGTTTATTTATTTTAATTTTTTACTGTATTTTCATTTATTTCCCAAAATCGTAAAGGGTAAGGAACCTTTTAAACGTTTTTTTTTATAATTAACTTGTCAGTTTTCTTAGTCAATAACATTTCAGCGGGATAAGATGAAATGTGTATGTGGTTGTGACGCATTTTAAACGTGGATTCAGACAATGTTCAATTCCTCCAGTTGAATTCTGGGCGACACCGGGTCGATGGAAGGCTGTATACCTGCTCCTCGTCTGGCTCCGCGCTACACAAAGCTTTTTATAGTCTATTGTATTTCCATTCTGCCGCCTGGACCCAGACAAAGCACTGAAATGGAAACACAACAAACATTAAATTCAATCAATGGACATTTCCTCGAGTTTAATGACTTGTGTTCAATGTAAATAACTATGATTAGGGCCATTAAGTTCTGTATTTAAAAGCATTATATTGCTCGTGTAGCCACTTCGCTGGTAACGATTATTTACACTTCTTACCTTTTTAAATGCATTTTTATAAACGTACACACGATATATTTAGTAACGAGCTATAAATATTCCGTAGTTTCATCAGAACGTGTTTCAAAATCAACACGTTTTCAATGCTCACCGGAAATTTCAAAATGAAGATGGACCAAAAATGTTTCAAGATAGCTTCTAAATAAGTTAGCTTCCATAGATGTTAAACCTTTGGCTGAAAGGTTCCGCAGTATAGCATTTAACTCTATCTAACATGTATTCAATTGGGTTAAAATATTCTTTGCACTCATTTTGTACGTGTTATTTTACCTTCAGTTCCTTTTGAATGCCCCGTTATGCTAATGTCGCTAATGTGGCTAATGTGGCTAATGTCGACAACAAAAGCAAAAATCACAGTCAAATGTTGCTTATAAACTGTAAATTTAACATTAATATACGGGATAACACAAAATTAACTGCATTTTGACTGATTGAGCAGTTTCCTTATTTCTAACACTTTATTGAGTCGTGAAAACACAGCGTAATAATAACCACCGAAGAGTACGGCGCGAAGAAATAACGTACAGACTTATGTAAAGCATTTTCTGGCAACGTTCTACTGAATAAATGACTGAAGAATTAGGTAAACGATTTGTCGCCGTTTCATACCGAGCGAAAGTGCGTAACTCGCCGCTTCACTCCCGCACGATACATCCGATGCACAATAACGCGACTCCCTTAAATGGCGACGGTGCCATGTGTTCAGACTGGGGGGACACGCATGACCGAACTGATCTGCATATCTGCTCGCGCACAGCCCCGTTCTGTGGGTCACCTTGTCTGAGCGTCTGCTGCTGGGAAAGAGAGAGGAGGGCTTCGCACATAATCCCCCCCATTTAGGCCGCGCTGAAAACACAAGATTATTCGCGCAAAGAGCAACCAGGCGTTCACTCGCACGTGTTTGTACGCTCTGCCTTTCTTTTTCGTACGGTTCCCTTTGAACCTGAAGCCCCCCGCAGAGTGCAGCAAGCCGAGACCCCGGGTCACGGAGCAGCGCCGTTCACACTTTGTAGTCAGAACGTGAAGGAATGTATCATCAAATTGACACACTTTGGTTTTATGTATTGTATTTTATGGACTATAAGTGGCACCTTTTCTCATCGTTTTGACCCGGGTGCGACTTATACTCCAGCGCGACTTATATGTGATATTATTTGTTATTTTCACACTGACAACCACAAGAGGGCGCTCTAGGCTCTAAGCGACACAGAAGAAGAATCTGCACTTCCTCTTCCTCTGGAGTTTGTGGAGTTGTTTAGAAGTGACACAGAGGAAGAAGAATTCAATGGATTTAGTGATTTGGGGTAAAACTGATGCTTTGGTAAACTTGTTAGCATGTTCTTTATGCTATAGTTATCTGAATAACTGTGAATATGTTACGTTAACATACCAGACACTTACCACAGTTCTGTCAGTGCCTCATGTAGCTGAAGGTGTTAGCGTTAGCATACGTCATGTAGCTGAAGGTGTTAGCGTTAGCATACGTCATGTAGCTGAAGGTGTTAGCGTTAGCATACGTCATGTAGCTGAAGGTGTTAGCATTAGCATACGTCATGTAGCTGAAGGTGTTAGCGTTAGCATACGTTCAATACTCCAGTGCGACTTATGTTTTTTTCTTCTTTATTAGGCATTTTTTGGCTGGTGCGACTTATATTTTGACTGGACATTGTTATTTAGTTTAAAGTCAAAATCGAATGGTTGTTAAATGATCCATTATGACTTACTAATTAGCAGGTGGAACGCAACATTACACACATTGATTAATTTGATAAATATTTGGAGGGAAATTGTATTTTTGTGCACGAATGGATTTAAAAACTTGCACTTTTCTCATGCGCGCTTTTTACATCTTTTCATTCATTCACTTTGGCAGCTGAAAGTTTTAGCCTTGTAACTGTACTTTACTCAAGTACTACCCTTTAGGTCTTGAATTTGGTACAAAACAATTTGCTGCACTACCTGCTAAAATATTGAACAAACAAACTTGTTATTGAGCAGAATTCTTGCTATGTAATTAAAATGCTGCCATAACAACCAGAGCTCAAACAACTGAAAGAATTGAAGTTTAAAACAACAAAACGACCTTTATGCTGTTAATTATTCATGTTTTGCAAGTAACACCAGTACAATGAGTAGTATTTTACATGCATTCCTTTGACTTAAGTTTAAATTTAGCAGCAGTACTTGTATTTGTAATGGCGCACATTGTTATACATGTAACTAAAGAAGCCATACCAGAATGTCCCGTATATTTTATATTAAAAAAACAACATAATAATAAACAAATAAAGATCAAAATCAAAGATAATCCTCACTTTCTCTCGTAATCTGAGCGGCAAAGGTAACAACAACTGGCATGCTAACAGCGCGCTTCCTGGTTCTTGGACAATAAAAAGCCTTATAATTAGCCGCAGACAGTGCACAGCGGTCTCATTTAGCCCCTAAGAGCATCTTGTGGAATATAATCTGTACTGAGGGGGAAAAATAGTGAGTACAGCTTTTTTAAGTACACATTTTCAGTACTCGTTCGATAACTGCTCGTTAGCCTCACGTCACATCATAAAACCATACAAAAGATGTTTTATTGGTATTTTAGGAGGTAATTTAAACAGTGACCCAAGCGTGCAGCAACTTATTCTGTAATTCAGTCATTTATTTCCCCCGCTCACCATTATTGGCCCAGCTAAAATGTTTTGGTTTCGCACAACCTTGAATTAAAAGGCAATTACCATAAAAACCCATGTTGCTAGCGCGCACATGCAACTCGGTTTCAATTAGACTCTTATAATAAGCATGATTTAACGGCGCGGGGTAAACAGCTGCGGAGGTCGGAGGGATTAATGCGCTTTTTACTGCGGCGCCGCTTTTCCGGACCCACCCAAAAAACTTTTACTTCCGCTCGGCGCTCTCCAGATGGAGCTTTTGATCGTCCGGGGAAGAAACCATCGTCTGTAATTACTTTCTCCAGACCAGACAGATTCCTCATGATTAAGGACAAATGTGGATAGATTCGCGTTGTCGCTCGGTAAATTGTCCTTTCAATTATTTACGGTATCTAAAAAAATGTTTGTTTATTTATATGTTGTGTACGTACAGTGGCTTGGAGTGTTTCCACGAGCACAAACTGGCACACAAAGTTAAATAGAGTGAAAAGTGGCATTTCAAGAAGATTTCCAGGTAAAAATATATATAGATATGAAAAGTGCAGGGCGCAAATGTCAATACTTTATGGAACGGCCCTTCTCTGCAGTGACGGCTGAAAGTCTGTCCGGGTTTGTCAAATTTTTCCCCTTCTTCTGTAAAAACAGCTCCAGCTCAGTCAGATCTGATGGAGAACGTCTAAGAACAGTAGTTTTCTGGATTGGATATAGGTCGGGACTTTGGGCCGTTTTAACACATGAATATGTTTAGTTTGAAGCTGTTCCATTGTAGCTCTACTTTATGTTCAGGCTCGTTGTCCTGCTGGAGGAGAAGCTCCGCCCCCAAGTCTTTTACAAACAGGCTTTATTCAAACATTGACCTGTATTTATCTCCATCTTCTTCCCATCAGCTCTGAACAGCTTCTCTGTCCACACGTGATGGTGCAGCTCCACACGTGATGGTGCAGCTCCACACGTGATGGTGCAGCTCCACACGTGATGGTGCAGCTCCACACGTGATGGTGCAGCTCCACACGTGATGGTGCAGCTCCACACGTGATGGTGGATGCCGCAGCTCCACACGTGATGGTGCAGCTCCACACGTGATGTTGCAGCTCCACACGTGATGGTACAGCTCCACACCATGGTGCGGCTCCACACGTGATGGTGCAGCTCCACACGTGATGCCCCAGCTCCACACGTGATGGTGCAGCTCCACACGTGATGGTGCAGCTCCACACGTGATGGTGCAGCTCCACACGTGATGGTGCAGCTCCACACGTGATGCCGCAGCTCCACACGTGATGGTGCAGCTCCACACGTGATGGTGCAGCTCCACACGTGATGGTGCAGCTCCACACGTGATGCCGCAGCTCCACACGTGATGGTGCAGCTCCACACGTGATGGTGGATGCCGCAGCTCCACACGTGATGGTACAGCTCCACACCATGGTGCAGCTCCACACGTGATGGTGCAGCTCCACATGTGATGGTGGATGGTGCGGCTCCACACGTGATGCCGCGGCTCCACACGTGATGGTGCAGCTCCACACGTGATGGTGGATGCCGCAGCTCCACGCGTGATGCCGCAGCTCCACACGTGATGGTGCAGCTCCACACGTGATGGTGCAGCTCCACACGTGATGGTGCAGCTCCACACGTGATGCCGCAGCTCCACACGTGATGCCGCAGCTCCACACGTGATGGTGCAGCTCCACGCGTGATGCCGCAGCTCCACACGTGATGGTGCAGCTCCACGCGTGATGGTGCAGCTCCACATGTGATGGTGGATGCCGCGGCTCCACACGTGATGCCGCAGCTCCACACGTGATGGTGCAGCTCCACACGTGATGGTGCAGCTCCACATGTGATGGTGGATGGTGCGGCTCCACACGTGATGCCGCAGCTCCACACGTGATGGTGCAGCTCCACACGTGATGGTGCAGCTCCACACGTGATGCCGTGGCTCCACACGTGATGGTGGATGGTGCAGCTCCACACGTGATGGTGCGGCTCCACACGTGACGGTGCGGCTCCACACGTGACGGTGCAGCTCCACACGTGATGGTGCAGCTCCACACGTGATGGTGGATGGTGCGGCTCCACACGTGATGGTGCGGCTCCACACGTGATGGTGCGGCTCCACACGTGACGGTGCGGCTCCACACGTGACGGTGCAGCTCCACGCGTGATGGTGCAGCTCCACGCGTGATGCCGCAGCTCCACACGTGATGCCGCAGCTCCACACGTGATGCCGCAGCTCCACACGTGATGGTGCGGCTCCACACGTGATGGTGCGGCTCCACGCGTGATGGTGCGGCTCCACGCGTGATGGTGCAGCTCCACGCGTGATGCCGCAGCTCCACGCGTGATGCCGCAGCTCCACACGTGATGGTGCGGCTCCACACGTGATGGTGCGGCTCCACACGTGATGGTGCGGCTCCACGCGTGATGGTGCAGCTCCACTCGTGATGGTGCAGCTCCACACGTGATGGTGCAGCTCCACACGTGATGGTGCAGCTCCACACGTGATGGTGCAGCTCCACGCGTCATGCTGCGGCTCCACACGTGATGGTGCAGCTCCACGCGTCATGCTGCGGCTCCACACCATGGTGCAGCTCCACACGTGATGGTGCAGCTCCACATGTGATGGTGGATGGTGCGGCTCCACACGTGATGCCGCGGCTCCACACGTGATGGTGCAGCTCCACACGTAATGGTGGATGCCGCAGCTCCACGCGTGATGCCGCAGCTCCACACGTGATGGTGCAGCTCCACACGTGATGGTGCGGCTCCACACGTGACGGTGCGGCTCCACACGTGACGGTGCAGCTCCACACGTGATGGTGCAGCTCCACAAGTGATGGTGGATGGTGCTGCTCCACACGTGATGCCGCAGCTCCACGCGTGATGCCCCAGCTCCACACGTGATGGTGCAGCTCCACACGTGATGCCGCAGCTCCACACGTGATGCCGCAGCTCCACACGTGATGGTGCAGCTCCACACGTGACGGTGCGGCTCCACACGTGATGGTGCAGCTCCACGCGTGATGCCGCAGCTCCACACGTGATGGTGCAGCTCCACACGTGATGGTGGATGCCGCAGCTCCACGCGTGATGCCGCAGCTCCACACGTGATGGTGCAGCTCCACACGTGATGGTACAGCTCCACACCATGGTGCAGCTCCACACGTGATGGTGCAGCTCCACATGTAATGGTGGATGGTGCGGCTCCACACGTGATGCCGCGGCTCCACACGTGATGGTGCAGCTCCACACGTGATGGTGGATGCCGCAGCTCCACGCGTGATGCCGCAGCTCCACACGTGATGGTGCAGCTCCACACGTGATGCCGTGGCTCCACACGTGATGGTGGATGGTGCAGCTCCATACGTGATGGTGCGGCTCCACACGTGACGGTGCAGCTCCACACGTGACGGTGCAGCTCCACACGTGATGGTGCAGCTCCACACGTGATGGTGGATGGTGCAGCTCCACACGTGATGCCGCAGCTCCACGCGTGATGCCCCAGCTCCACACGTGATGGTGCAGCTCCACACGTGATGCCGCAGCTCCACACGTGACGGTGCAGCTCCACACGTGGCGGTGCGGCTCCACACGTGGCGGTGCGGCTCCACGCGTGACGGTGCGGCTCCACGCGTGATGCCGCAGCTCCACGCGTGATGCCGCAGCTCCACGCGTGATGGTGCAGCTCCACGCGTGATGGTGCAGCTCCACACGTGATGGTGCAGCTCCACACGTGATGGTGCAGCTCCACACGTGATGCCGCAGCTCCACACGTGATGCTTCAGCTCCACGCGTGATGGTGCAGCTCCACTCGTGATGGTGCAGCTCCACGCGTGATGCCGCAGCTCCACACGTGATGCCGCAGCTCCACACGTGATGCCGCAGCTCCACACGTGATGCCGCAGCTCCACACGTGACAGTGAATGGTGCAGCTCCACGCGTCATGCTGCAGCTCCACACGTGATGGTGCAGCTCCACACGTGATGCCGTGGCTCCACACGTGATGGTGGATGGTGCAGCTCCACACGTGATGGTGTGGCTCCACACGTGATGGTGTGGCTCCACACGTGACGGTGCAGCTCCACACGTGACGGTGCAGCTCCACACGTGACGGTGCAGCTCCACACGTGATGGTGGATGGTGCGGCTCCACACGTGACGGTGCAGCTCCACACGTGACAGTGCGGCTTCACACGTGACGGTGCGGCTCCACACGTGACGGTGCGGCTCCACACGTGATGCCGCAGCTCCACACGTGATGGTGGATGGTGCAGCTCCACACGTGACGGTGCGGCTCCACACGTGACGGTGCGGCTCCACACGTGACGGTGCGGCTCCACACGTGACGGTGCGGCTCGACACGTGACGGTGCAGCTCCACACGTGACGGTGCAGCTCCACACGTGACGGTGCAGCTCCTCCAGAGTGACCAGAGTGACCATGGGCCTCTCGGCTGCATCTTTGTTCAGAACTCTCCTTGTTCGTCTGTAAATGTTGGTGGACGGCCATGTTTTGATAGGTTTGTAGTTGTGCCAGACTCTTTCAATTGCTTTGCAATTTTCTCTGAGACGTTCAGATTTTGGAAGTTTGGGAAATCCTTGTACAACCTAACACTGCTTTAACCTTCTCCCCACCGTCTCCTTGACCTGTCTGCTGTGTTCTTTGGACTTTATGATGCCGTTTGCTCATTGTGTCTTTGTGTCCATGTTTGCCGGTGTATGAATGTGTGATAGTGAACGCAGGCTGTGACTAGACAGACAGAGTTAAAGGTGTTAGAACGTGTGGATTAAGAGCCCGTGAAGAGTCCTTTTATTGGCCCCTGTTGCCATTTTCAACACCTGCACAACCACCAAAATCACACACCCTGAGACCACCAGGATTAGGCCTTAAATAGACACACCTGCCCACACAGAGAACAAGCGCAGACAAGCTACAGCGCCATCCAGTGGCTGGTGGTACAACCCTGCGTGTTTACGGCATGTGTATCACATATGTTCATTAACACGCACTGTCCCAACCAAATAATAAGTATTTCATTATTTCAGATACATTTTCAGAAATCATCAGGCAAAGAGTACCTTTACTTTGTACGTACTGAAAACTACACCTTACTATCTCGTTCCCTCAACAGGATTTGGTGCGGCCCACCTACTGGCAGCAGAGGGATTTACCATGGGGAAACAAACAGAAGCTAGCCAACATGCTTATGTAAACAGGCCGATGAAATGGTTTTGATTGGACGACTGAGTTGCTCAGTACAAATCTGGCGATGATTTATGGACTTTAGAATAGGATCTCTACCTTTAACGGCACAAAGCTGGGACATCTGAAGTGTTTTTGTCAGGCTCAGAAAAGGAGCAGAGAAGACGAGCCTGTAAACAGGATTAATAAAACTAAATACAACTCCAGGTATGTTTTTGATGAGATTATAGGTTAAAACCAAAGGCAATTTCACAAAAGTACAAATACATGCACTGTCCATGTTTTTATGAATATTTATTTAGACGAATAGTTAAATTAAATAGTCCCTTTTACCTGTTCTAACCCACGCATTCTTAAGAAGGCTTTTGAAAATAACACACGGCAGAACAAGGCTTTTCCTGTTCCAGATTAATCAAAGCTAACCTGTAAAACCAGTGACGTTTCAATGGACTTTGATTAAAAACCCACTTTGCCTTTCTCATTCATAAACGCTGCTGTGGCCTAATTACCCACTCATTAGACCCATTTTCAGATGGACGTCCCAAGACTTTTGACCCAGTCTGGCCCCTCCGTACCCCCACCCACTGGCCCATTTAAGAGCCCCACATACACATGCAGGACAAGCAAACGCACTCAGGGAACAGCTATTTTTAAACCGTTTATGATTAATCGCTTAAAAACAAGTAGCAGACCATTCCGAGCTATCCCCAAATGGCCCGCTTGACCTAAGAACTGCCTAAAAATAAAGAGCCGGGACGCTTTGGACGGGTGAAAACAACAGAGTCATTTGTGAATATGTCTGACGCTCGGTGAGATTGAGCCGTCTAAAAGCAGACGAGTGTGTATTTGTTCGATTGGCGGCGGAAAGGGGAAGAGGCGCCGCCAACGCGTCTTTGATCACGGTTCTTTTGGTGAGGCACTTTGTGAATCCATAACTCACTGAAGCCGCGACCCATCAATCAAGCCCCTTTTGGATCCTACATGAACGTCGCAGTATTTCAGGTACTTTGTCACCGTCCTCTTGCATGTTATTTGAGAGTTGTCAGACAGGTATGTGTGTACTGTACGCTGATGCTACACATGAAATACTGCTGTTAGTTTACACCCAGAACATGCGATTTTCCCCAAAAAAACGCCATAAGAACCAATTACCTCTGAAACTTTTTCTACCATTACTGTAAGGCTTCGAGTAATGGGAGAAAATGTTTCAAATGTAGTTATCTGAGCTCTGTTTTAGAAAAAGTATTTTATCGAAAAGAAACATTTTAAAATGGAAATGGTCCCGCCCAAAGGGGAGGAGTCACAACAGAAACTTTCCCTGAGACGCTGTTTTCGAGACAGTTCTGTTCTGACAGTTTCATATTGTCAAGTACGTCACTGGCATTTTACCAGTTTGATTTCGGCCCAGGTTTAGCGAGGCTATTGTAGACTGAAGGATGATGATTGTATCTCAGACCAGACCAGACCATTCCTATTTAAAGAATGGTTTTATTTCTTTAAAATTGGCACTTTTAGCTCTCCTCCGAAACCCCGACCAGTGTCATGTTCCATTTCTTCTTCAATCACACAAACTACAGGACGTTTATGGACTACAAACAGGAAAAAAACAACAAAGCTCTGGCCTTGTCCGATTCGTCCAATTCAGACAAGAACGTCTAACATGCATCCAAATTTTAATCCCCCACATCGCATAAACGCATCCGGAGAACTCTTAAAATCAACTGCACGCACACAAACATCGTCAGGTAAATGATAAACGCGTGCTTTTCGATCACGAGCGCAGTAGAAACGCAGAGTGACAGACGCTTCTCGTGCAATCTAAGTGAATTCTGATTGAAATGTTTGTGTGTGCTTTTTTCCCCTTCCCCATTTCAAGCCTTCTACTTAGTTCAGACGTGTCACATGTTCAAAAGGTTTCGACCTCCTTCATCACTCCATCGCAGAGGAAGGAGTTACGTTGCCTGGAAACTGGGCTGGCTCGGCGCTCTTCCGCACACTCTCGCTCGCTCTAACCTGTGTGGCCGTATCAAAGACAACATCTCACTCTGAAGTCAGTGCTCGCCGACACGGATAAACCGCAGCAGAGTGAGTGTTCGCCGCCAGAAAGATCAGCCCAAGTCACGAGTCCATGTGATTAGATTCTACTAGATTATTGCATTATTATCTCAGGCGATGATTGCAGGTTTTAACAACATAACAGTAATGTAATAAATGCATAATCATGTGCAATACTGTCTTATTCATGTGTAATACTGTCATTTTCATGTGTAATACTGTCTTATTCATGTGTAATACTGTCATATTCATGTGCAATACTGTCTTATTCATGTGTAATACTGTCATTTTCATGTGTAATACTGTCTCATTCATGTGTAATACTGTCATAATCATGTGCAATACTGTCTTATTCATGTGTAATACTGTCATTTTCATGTGTAATACTGTCTTATTCATGTGTAATACTGTCATATTCATGTGCAATACTGTCTTATTCATGTGTAATACTGTCATTTTCATGTGTAATACTGTCTCATTCATGTGTAATACTGTCATATTCATGTGCAATACTGTCTTATTCATGTGTAATACTGTCATATTCATGTGTAATACTGTCTTATTCATGTGCAGTACTGTCATAAACATGTGCATTAATTCATATGCAGTACTGTTTGGCGCAATATTCTCTGTCCATATAACAGCTGTAAATAAGAATGTCACTATTGTTATCATTATATAGTATAAGAGATAGGTTTTATAAGAGCTTTTATATAGCTATCTGTTTTTTATTATCTATTTCTGTACCTACTTTGTGTTGCACAACAGTGAAATTTCAAAGCAACAACATCTTCTTGACAAAAAACAAAAACAGAAAAGTTAGACATGCACCGTTAATAAAGATCAATATTCTGAATTTAGCAAATTTAGTATATATGTTTTCTTGTGGCTTTTTGTCTTGGAATAGGTGAATATGGACAAGATAAGATAAGATAAGCCTTTATTTGTCCCACAATGGGGAGATTTCAGTGTTCAAATCAAATCAAATCAATTTATTTTTGTAAGGCCCAAAATCACAACAACAGTTGCCTCTGAGGGCCACAGGGAGAAATGAATCAACAATGTCTGTGGTGGCGATGAAGTCAGACAATGTCTGTGGTGGCGAGGGACGATGTCCCATGGTCCTCTGTCCTTAGACTCTCCTTCTCGGCCAGGAAAAACTACAAAAAAAAACTCTTTAGGAAAAACTACAAAAAAAAACTCTTTGGGAAAAAAGCGTAGAAACCTGGAGGAGTTCCAGTGAAGGAGAGATCCGACTCTCACAGACGGACAGACGGACACAAGGAGACTGGAGCTGGACCCACTCTTCAGGCAGATGAGGGACCGTCTGAGTCGAGCTGGACCCACTCTTCAGGCAGATGAGGGACCGACTGAGTCGAGCTGGACCCACTCTTCAGGTAGATGAGGCACCGTCGGAGGCGAGCTGGACCCACTCTTCAGGCAGATGAGGGACCGTCTGAGGCGAACTGGAGCCACTCTTCAGGCAGATGAGGGACCGTCCACACAGGGCAGGGACCACTTCACCAGGAGAGGGGCATCTGGGTCCACAGGTCCTCAGGAGTGAGAGAAAGAAAAAGAAGGCGGTGAACAGTTTGCAAGTGGAATTAAAAAATAAATTTTGTTTGATAGCATAAGTAGTCAGAAGAAGAGGATACTGCTCAAGCTGTCATACTTCCCCCAGCATAGTTACTCCTAGGGCAGCGTAGCTAAAGCTGTGGGTTTATGTTTCTGTTCCTAACTACTCTGACCATAAGCGATTTCGAAGAGGAACGTTTTAAGCCTGGACTTAAATGAAGAGACTGTGTCAGCATATTTAACATGGACAGGAGCTGATTCCATAACACAGGAGCTTGGTAGCTAAACGCTCTACCTCCTACTGTACTTTTAGAGACTCTTGGGACCACCAGAAGGCCGGCATTCTGAGAGCGAAGAGCTCTGTTTGGATGATATGGTTCTATAGCATCTTTGAGGTAGGATGGGGCCATGTCATTTATGGCTTTGTAGGTCAAGAGTAGAATTTTAAATTTGATTCTAGACTTGACGGGGAGCCAGTGAAGAGACTCCAGCACTGGTGTAATGTGCTCTCTTCTTTTTGTTCCTGTTAGTAATCTTGCTGCTGCATTTTGAACCAGTTGAAAGCTTTTTATGGAGCTTTTAGGACACGCTGCAAGCAGGGAATTACAGTAGTCTAATCTAGTCGTTACAAATGCATGGATAAGTTTTTCGGCATCACTTTTAGGCAGGATTTTTCTGATTTTGGCTCTTGTTGCGCAAATGGAAATAGGCTGTTTTACAAGCTTGATTTATATGAGCTTTAAATGAGAGCTCCTGGTCAAATAAGACTCCAAGGTTTCTTACAGTAGAACTGGAGGCTACACTGACATTGTCCAGTGTGACTATCTGCTCAGATAGAGCGTCTCGTAGATGCTTAGGGCCTAGCACAATGACCTCGGTTTTTTCAGGGTTAAGAAGCATGTAGTTTAGTGTCATCCAGGTTTTTATTTTTTTATTTTTTTAGTGTTGCAATACAAAGTAAGTCCAGAAGTAAATTTAAAAAAAAAAAACTCTTGTAGAAAAATTCTTACAAAACTCTTAGAAAAAACCTTATACTCTTGATAAAAAACTGAAATAAATAATAACAATAGTAACACTCTTATTTACAGCTGTTTTAAACAGAGAGTATTGCACAAAGATGATTGACATTATGTCAAAGTGTTGCACATGAATATGACAGTACTGCACATGAATATGACAGTATTGCACATGGATATGACAGTATTGCACATGAATGACAGTATTGCACATGAATATGACAGTACTGCACATGAATATGGCAGTATTGCACATGAATATGGCAGTATTGCACATGAATATGGCAGTATTGCACATGAATATGACAGTGTTGCACATGAATATGACAGTATTGCACATGAATATGACAGTATTGCACATGAATATGGCAGTATTGCACATGAATGACAGTGTTGCACATGAATATGACAGTATTGCACATGGATATGACAGTATTCCACATGAATATGGCAGTATTGCACATGAATATAACAGTATTGCACATGAATATGACAGTGTTGCACATGAATATGACAGTATTGCACATGAATATGACAGTATTGCACATGAATATAACAGTATTGCACATGAATATGGCAGTATTGCACATTAATGACAGTATTGCACATGGATATGACAGTATTCCACATGAATATTGCAGTATTGCACATGAATATGGCAGTATTGCACATGAATATGACAGTGTTGCACATGAATATGACAGTATTGCACATGAATATGGCAGTATTGCACATCAATGACAGTGTTGCACATGAATATGACAGTATTACACATGGATATGACAGTATTGCACATGGATATGACAGTATTGCACATGAATATGACAGTATTGCACATGAATATGGCAGTATTGCACATGAATATGAGTGTTGCACATGAATATGACAGTATTGCACATGAATATGACAGTATTGCACATGAATATGGCAGTATTGCACATGAATATGACAGTGTTGCACATGAATATGACAGTGTTGCACATGAATATGACAGTATTGCACATGAATATGACAGTGTTGCACATGAATATGACAGTGTTGCACATGAATATGACAGTATTGCACATGAATATGACAGTATTGCACATGAATATAACAGTGTTGGGCATGAATATGACAGTATTGCACATGAATATAACAGTATTGCACATGAATATGACAGTATTGCACATGAATATAACAGTGTTGTGCATGAATATGACAGTGTTGCACATGAATATGACAGTGTTGCACATGAATATAACAGTGTTGCACATGAATATGACAGTGTTGCACATGAATATGACAGTGTTGCACATGAATATAACAGTGTTGCACATGAATATGACAGTGTTGCACATGAATATGACAGTGTTGCACATGAATATGACAGTATTGCACATGAATATAACAGTGTTGCACATGAATATGACAGTGTTGCACATGAATATGACAGTGTTGCACATGAATATAACAGTGTTGCACATGAATATGACAGTGTTGTGCATGAATATGACAGTGTTGCACATGAATATGACAGTATTGCACATGAATATAACAGTGTTGCACATGAATATGACAGTGTTGCACATGAATATGACAGTGTTGCACATGAATATGACAGTATTGCACATGAATATGATGAATATGACAGTATTGCACATGAATATAACAGTACTGCACATGAATATGACAGTATTGCACATACATATGACAGTATTGCACATACATATGACAGTATTGCACATGAATATGACAGTATTGCACATGATCCTCCCCATGTTTGCAGAGAACATCGACATGGATGGACGTTCAATCATTATGGCAGAGAAGGCGGTTTCCACGTCTATAATTTCATAGTTTGGAAAAATTCACGTTCAGAATTGTATGGATTTCAATGAAGGTCAGTGAAAGGGTTAACGACTGTTTTGAATATGTTGGAGTCAAAATGCATGTAGTTTGAATGAATTACACTCAAAGCACATTTTAATTCAGTCATATTTCTATTTCTCGCTGGATTGTGCGTTGCATTATAATCGTGAGTGTAGCGGGGCTCTCCCTCAAAACAATGGCGAAGTCAGATTTCAAGTGCTCAGGTGGATTTATTGTGCCAAAACCGAAGTGCAAAAATAGTGCAACAGTGCAAAAATATATACAGTGAGCAAAAAGGTCCAAAAATTCAAAAACATATATTTACAGAGTTCCAACTATGAGTTCAACTTTAACTCGTTCTCTCTCTTCACTCTCTCTCTTTTACTCTCTCTCTCTCACACTGTTTCCTTCTCTGTTGTTGGAGACAGACTCACCCCCCAGCCAAGAGCGGCTCGCCTTTATTCCTCACTTGCCCCTCCCACTGAGCAAAATAACTATATAATTCAAATCCCAAATGAACTGACAATAAACTGTTGTGGCCTCTTCCTACAACATAATACATCATTAATTATATACACATGTTCAAAATAAAGCAATATAAACACATAGAATACCCGGTGTCACATGGTCAGCACCACGGCGCGAACAACGCGCATTTAAACTTCCAGGAAGTCCTGGCTCGGTTTTGACCCAACGCGACGCATCGGCGGAGCGCGGCTTCGTGACAAAACAGGTAACAATTGACGTGTGTGTGCTTAGACTTAACCTAACGCGCGCAAGTGTGCACCCTTGGCGGATTAGTGACGGAGGAGTGCGGGGAAAGATGCGTGTGTAGCGTCTGATGCGAATGAATGAAACAGAGGGAAACGCGGGGAGCGGGGAATGAATGAGTGTGTGTTGGAAAGTGCGCGCGGGCATGAAGGGCCGCGCGGTTGCTCAGCAAATAAGCGCCGACACCAGTTAAAGACGGACTGGCTCCGTCACAGTGAGACATTTCAACATTGATATTTGGCTGAAATAAAATGCTCTTTGGCCTTCTTTTCAAAATAGTTTAGCGGGCGCCTGAAGCCTTGCAAAATCTTATATAAAGTACTGTGAGAAACAGTCTTTTATTGTCAATCTGTTCTTTCAGGAGAATAAAACTATTTCTAAAGGAATGGTTTCATAATGGAAGGATGGTTCTTTGATTTGGTAATAAGTGAATTAGTTTCCTTTTCGGCTACGACTTGAACAGAATCAAGAGTAACATAAAGGTTTGTGTATTTCCTTAAATCTAATCCAACACAACTGTATTTGTACTGCACTTTAAAACCTACACGCTCGACCGATAACACGCTTAACACTCAAATGAAAGGAAAAACAGAACAGAAAAACAACAGCGCATTTAAATCTAAAACAAAAATCAACCTCTTAAACTGTGGGAGAAGCCAAATAATCAAGGTCAGTTTTTAAAGAAGCCAAGAAATCAGAAGCTACGAAATGAAAAAAATACATTCCCAAAAACATATTTTAACATTTGAGCCGGTGCACTGATTCATATGAGGGTGAAATGCTCTAGATTGTTTCAAATTTAACCTTTTTTCCTGTTGCCGAAACCTCATTCCAAAATGTATCCATCTATTGTTTCCATTGCAGGAGCTTCTAGTCCCAGATGAAAAAAATGTAAGGTTGAAAATAATCAGCAGTACTTTATTAATATGGTTCTAACGTTCTGTCAATTTAAATGTATTTGAGCGACTAAACAACTAATTGAATAACTGCTAAACCGATATATCCGACGGCGTTCTATGGAGACGAGCAATTACGCAGTGCACCATTAAACATTCTCGCTTCTCTTTGTTTGTTCCTCACGGACGGCGGAGGAATTGGGAGATTGCGTTCTTTGATTAGTATGTAGATTAGACCTGGAGAATTAGCCCCCGCCTCCTCCTCTACTCCGCTGATTACACGGAGCCCCTCGTGCAAAGCCCAATCACACTGTAAATATCGGCTCTTACGCCTGAACGCGACGCCCCGTTTCCCCCCCCCCGCTCCATCCCGTCGGCGGCCGGTGCGTTTTGGAGTGGTGCGCCTCTCATCAGTGGACAAAACTGACTTGTGTAATGAGTTTCCCCATTTACTCTTGGCCACTGTCTGTTTTCCGAAATGGAGGTGCTTTTGGCAAAGTCATTAGGCTTTGGCTGGCTTCTGTCGGCTCAGATTCCCCCCCGACTGTTTGACTCTCTGCGATCGCACACACTCCAGCACGCGTGACAATTATTGCAATAATCCTCGGCGAGTTTCCTCCCAAATTAAATGAGACGCCGGTGGAAACGGATAATTATGTGCTGCAATTAAATACTATTATTATTCAATTTTCCCCCCCAAAATGTCTCTCCAAATGAATCTGTCAGAGAACATTTTTCAGATGGTACAATAAACACAAAGTCACAACAAATGTTTTATTCAAACTATGCAGAAGGAATACCCAAGTCCACATTGGACATTACTGTGAACAGAAACAATACCGTAGTTTGCGCACTATAAGGCGCACTTAAAAGCCTTTAATTTCCCCAAAAATATAATCCAGTGCGCTTTCTATATGGATTAATTCTGGTTGTACTTTTTGACCTCAAAGCGATTTTGTGTGGTTTTGTTTCGCTTCTAGTTTTATACATGAAAAATGATTGAAAATAGACGATTCATTGACAGTGCGCCTTATAATCCAAGTGCGCCTAATAGAGCGGAAAATACGGTAAATCAAACTTGCATGTTGGCAGCAGTTGCATAGTCGGACGAAAATCATCCATCCCGCTTATCCGGGGTCGCGGGGGCAGCAGTCTAAGCAGGGACTCCCAGACTTCCCTTTCCCCAGACACTTCATCCTCAACTCCTCCAGGGGGGGATCCCGAGGCGTTTCTGGGTCTTCCCCGGGGCCTCTTCCCGGTGGGAACGACAATCAGCAACAATCAAACAAGATGGAGGTGTGACTGTTAGGTAGACGCAGCATGGCAGCCCTTCTTGCCACCGTCAGTCCCCCAGGCAGCTGTGGCCACAACCGTTCCTTACCTCCATCGAGACCGGTAACGAGTGATTTGAATCAATAACTCGATCATCTAATGCGAGTCTGGTATGATGAGACTTCAAAATGACTAAAATCGATGAAGGGTCCGTGGAAGGTGCAGGTCTGCGGGAAATAAATCCACAAAGAGTCCGTTTTCCCCCAGACAGCAGTGGTCTGGAGCGGTTTTCAGGTCATTATCCACGTTCACCTGCGCTGCGTTCGTCAAATACACACCGCTCGACGCCGTAGTTGATGTAACAGACATCAAGGAGCAGAACCCGGCCCTGGAGAGTATACATCTGAAGTTGTTTATTTCTTTTTGTAAAAAGTTAGACGGTTGTCAGTGCTGGAATAGCCGTGGTAACAGAGGTCAAAGTTTGTTGCAATTAACTGGCCTAAGGTTTCTGCTACGTGTTCACTTTCCCATGTTAAGATTACCATAATGTTCCGGATGATAAGTCGCACCGGAGTATAAGTCGCACCAGCCAAAAAATGCATAATAGAGAAGAGAAAAAAAAACATAAGTCGCACCGGAGGATGACATGCAGTTGCAAGTGTGAAAATAACAAATAATATCATATATAAGTCGCTCCGGAGTATAAGTATATAAGTATAAATATGAGTATGAGTTGCACCCCGGCCAAAACTATGAAAAAAGGTGCGACTTATAGTCCGGAAAATACGGTAGCTATTTTTCTAACACATGAACTGTAAGGCAAACTATTTTTAAACTGTTTCTAAACTCAACCAAAAATCAACTATAGCCAATTTCCTAACCTTAATTACAAGTATGTAACGTAAAATGTGTATATAGATATTTTTGGAATTTTTATCTTGATTTTTTGGGCAATAACAAACAATATTTTAACAAAACCTCTTTCAGCATGACTCAGCGAACGCTCAAACCATTGTGGTATAATATTTGCACATCTTCAGCGCGCATGAACGGATAACGCTAACAAAATCCTTGACATTTACAAGTGTTAAACAAATCAAATGTTTCGAACGGCGCCGTCCCATATTGAAGGCTGAAGACATAATTACAGTTATTAATACGCGTGGAGGCTTTGAACGTCACATGTCAGTGCAGAGCTGCACACACGGCATAAACGCTAACCTGTCACGTCTTTGAATGGAGCTTACAGAGGCGGCGGCCATTAGCCACGGAACGTACCAGCAACACAAACCGCTTCTATCGGGCTCTTGAATACATTTGCATCAACCAATCGCGCTGCGGTCATGGCAAACGCACACGCAACGTTTCAGCAGATATTGGAGTCATCAACAGTCGGAAGGGAGAATTGATTCAAGTTGGTTTGCGGTCTTTTCTCTCACTTCATACGATAAAGCTCAAACTAGCGCGCGCCTGGAAAAAAAAGCAATCTTTGAGACAGCGCTGGCAAATCACTGCCTTTCGGAACGCCTGAATGAGTATCTGACCCAGTGGCTAACGGGTAGTAAACTAAGGAGAACTTTAACTGGCACGCTGCAAATCGATGCTTTATCGCGGAGCCAATTCAAGCGGTCGGATGATAAGAATGAGTCTTGTGAACTCTATGGATTTCAGTTGGACAGTTGCTTTGACGTGTAGCAAAGACAGCCCTCTAAATATGCCGTTTGTTAACCCTGCTGCTGTCGACTGTAGGAAGCGGCAACGATACCCGCTACTGCTACTGCTACTGCTGCTATAACTGGCATTGTATTGGCTTCAGTCGAGTAGGTGGACGACCATCACTCAGTGCACAATATACATCAACTTTATCAGAGGAGATGCATCGTAACAGGTTGTAGCTCAAGTGCTAACGGTAGCGCAGCGGTGAGTGCCCGTCTGTGTGGCGTTTGCATGTTCTTTCCGCGTCTGCGCCGGTTTCCCCAACCACGAAAACCATTTACTGCATTTTCGGGAGTATAAGTCGCACCAGCCAAAAAATGCATAATAGTGAAGAAAAAAAACATATATAAGTCACACTGGAGTATGAAATAAGGTTGGAAGTGTGAAACTAAGAAATAATATCACATATAAGTCGCTCCAAAGTATAAGTATATAAGTATAAGTCGCACCCCGGGCCAAAACTATGAAAAACGGTGCGACTTATAGTCCGGAAAATACGGTACTATAATACACTAGTGTATGAATGAGAGTGTGTTGTGGGAGTGAAGGCAGATTGAAATGAATCCATGGTTATTATCTACTGCATGTATATGTTTACTGCATGTATATGTTAACTGCATGTATATGTTTACTGCGTATATGTTTACTGCATGTATATCACGAATATGCACCATGCCAACCGAAAAAAACAAAACATAACACGCATGAATCATGAGGCCATATACACACATAGGCGAGTATTTTTATAAACGCATATCCACCGCCCTTTGTTTTATAAAAAGTATTGCGTATATACATAATCCTTTCAAATATATGTCCATCCACACAAACACGTATAATTGCGCTGGAGCGTGGTCATAAACATGTCATACCGATAGTTGGCGGTGTTTGCCTTAAAGCTAGACCCGATCTATCCAATGAGAGCGAGCCTTTTCTGGCACGGCGCCGGGTCGTTCGTTCGCGAGGACCGACAAAGAGGTGAAAACACACTTCTCACAGGAGTTTTCAGAGAGCCGGCTGCGTGCGGACATGGCCTGAATGTGGTAACCTGGCTCACATATTGCACTCTGAATCCAGCTCTGCATATTCATAGATCTGGGAAGGCTCTCGCTGAAAGCAAATCAGCAAAAGGCGGAAATACATGAGGAACTTCTGAAGCTAGAAAAGCACATGCATCTTTCCCATCAACAAATGAACAAAGCACTTCCCTCTGATTAAAAAAAGCCTGTGATTCCGCTAAAACAGGCCGACGTCTGTTTGGTTTTCGGGTGCTTCACCTTTTGACTTCCACAAAAACCACAATGCTGCGCTGTGATTGGTCCAGCCTCCCCTCCACTGGTGGTTCAGGCCCACTCACAACAGGAGCGGGGCCAGATGGATTCTCAAGAGCTTGTGAACTCATATCACACTCTTCTGTCATTTTCCTTGGGCAGACTGACAATCTGCTAATTGGTGACTAGTACGACCCATGAAACCAGTAATCACACATCCGGACTGTGATTGGATGACAGAAATAGGGTAAAAACTGGTGTGACTGAACCTTCAGCCTTTGTGTCGGTGGATGAGAGCTCTTACCATAGGCTAGTTAACATCTTGCTTTAAATATTGTGTAAATATAACGATAGTCCTGCCTTTCCAAGTACCAAAAGTGCAAGGTTAAATAAATCTGTATGTTTAAAATGGCATTTGATGCAGGAAAGAAATCTGTGTACAACCTTTATGCTTCAAATCCCATTCAAAGTGACAGGTAGACAGACATAAATATTAACTTTAGCCTGATATCCACTGCTGGAGGCAGGCAGGTGGTGATGTAACTCTTAAAGACGCCATGGCGGCTTATCGCAGCTGTCAAAACTGAAAGGAAACATATTTTTATTTGACAGATGAGGGAAAAAAATGCCGGCTACAGTGTGAATGGGTTTATGTTCAGAGCTGGTTTGTACCCGGGCTTTGTAGTACAATACATCTGACTCATCTGACATTTCTAATAGTTCACTTCTTCTGTGTCTAATTAAAATCATGAATCCATCTTGTGTAAGTTGCTTTCACATAAGGGCTGCGACTTGTTCACTTTCTCATGCGGCGTAAGGATATTTGATAAATAATACCTGCATGGTCTTTGTCAGTCCACAGAACAGATAGATGCTCATCTCAGAATGGCAAGACTTCAGCCATCTTACCCATGGGTCAGTTGCCCGGTGACTTTATGGTGGGCGAGCAGACTTGTTGTGTTCATCAATTTTTAGTAAATAACTAAATAAAACTAAATAAAAGTGAAAAATAAAGTCAGTCTCAAACCCCGGTCTCCCACATGACGGCTGACAATATTTCCTACTGATCTAAACTAACTTACCTGGTTAAACTGCTGGATGGATCGAATAGTCTCACTTCATCGTTCAACATCAATCAATTACACCAAATAACACGAAATATTAAAATACTGGCTGTATTTCTAATTAACGTCTGCTCATTAGAAACATGAACGGCGGCTTAGCTACAAACAAAGACTTCAGTTTGTTGGAACGTGTCGCTGCTGTTGCTTCTTCTCCTCTGCACATGCTCAGTTTGGCACAACCTGCAAACATCCCTGATTCACACCTGTTTATTCAGCAGGTTTGAGCTCAGATCCATGTGTTTGAGGCTGTGTGGTCCTCAGAGCATGTGCAGAGCTCTAACAGAAGCTGCTGTCCGCTCTGGGTCTAAAGCTCATGTTAGAGAGCAGGAGAAGAAGAACCAAGGTTCCCGTCATACAGCTCAGCTCCCTGTAGAGGCCACTAAAAAACAGTGACTACTTGGATATATTTTGGAACAATTTAAATATAGTTGTGACACACGGTATCGCACGCCATTGTCAAAAAGGTTCTAACTTGTGACGGTTTGCAGCATGTGTCCTCTCAAATATTCTCCTAACAATCAGAACTTCATTTATCTCAGATTTGTAGTGCTTCTTGGGTTGACACTGCAGAAATCCTCCATCTTTTCTCCCCCATACGCCAACATGTTTGCTTGGACACGAAGGGCGCATGCGATTCTCTGATTGGTTAATCCACCTGGCAATCACACCCTTTGGAAATCGGGGAGACAATATATAATTCCAGACCGAAACGTCTTTGTAAAGTACTTGCAAACAGTCAGAATTTCCTGCTTGGTTGTCGGATCCGGCCGGGCACTTATTCTCTCAATTGAACTATAAAAACTCAGGTTACTCAACTTAAATCTGGTTCTTTGTGCGCGTGGCCTGGGTCAGCTCGGCCCCGGACGTGACGATCGATTCTCGTAATAGCTCAACTTACTGTGCCACTATTGCCAATGAAGTCAAGAAGTCAGAACAGATCCATTTTACACATTCAGTGAGGTAAGCTCACAGTGGGATGAACATGACTGGCGTTTGACGTAGCTAACTCTAGGGGGGAAATAAAAGTTTGAATGTATTTTTTGTTCATGTGCACTGCTCAGTCTCCGCAACCAGCTTATCTCCATGGGGGACATTATTACTTGGCCTTGAATTTTCAACAGTATCGCATTTAAGAGCTGTGTGGGCGGCCGTGCTTTTTCAATGTGTTTTAGAGCAATAAAAACACCTGTAATTAGGTGAATGCCAGACAGAGGAGTTTAAGTCAGACCGTGCACATTTAATGGTCACACTGAAGCGATTGTAACCCCTGGACGTTAATGTAACCTTTGTGCCGACGTTGTTTGCTGGTGAATTAAACCGTGCAGCTCCTATGTTGTTTTGGCATTTAAAGTTTAATGTGTTTACCGCGCCCGCACGTGGCCCGGAGCGGCCATACCAGCCTCGGCCGTCTGCGTGAGGTTCACAGGTGAAGGCAATGAACCAAAAGCACGGCATGTCAAACAATGATCTGTATTATTAAAAAGCAAAGTCAAATCATTGTAGCGTGTTTGTTGTTAGCATGTGTTGGGAGGAATGGGAGTATTGGAAAACAGCTTTTATTTAAACAATTTTCTCTCCTTTCCTACAGGGCAAAGAACAGGAGTCAAGAACAAGCGTCGAAATACACATTATTGACTATTTCAACTATTATAAAAGGTCAATGCCTGAGTGGAATGTATGTCATTTCTTTTAACATTTTGCCAAATTCAATCTTTTGCTAACATTTTGGGATAATTTATTACCATTTATGTTGTTTCGATTAGAGCCCAGGGGTCCAATTTATTTTTTTAAAGTGTGTACGTACAAAAATGTTAGGTCCGTGACTTCCAACGTTAAGTTTGAGATCAATAAAAAGATGACTTGACATGGAAATGAGCAGTCATGGGTCCAGTTTAGTGCATAAACAAATAACTAGTGCTAATGAATAGCTTATAAATAGTTTACTTAACTAAGTGTTACCCATTCATTCTATTTGAATGTTTTTTTATTTACAACTGGAGAAGTTAGCGGCGTAGAAACATTGCAATGAATTAAAATAGATGCTTCCAATATCCCTTAAAGAGATACCAGACAAAAACAATACATGCAATTCATTAGCACATGTTGGCATTAATGAGGTGCTCTGAACGCCTTATATGACACAATACCTCCTGCGTCTTAACTTTCAGTCAAACTAATTGTTGACGCACATAGACTAGTTATGTTAATTAGTTAAATGTGCCTTATTGGTACGGCACAACACTTGCTTTCAGCTTTAGAGGTACTTAGTGTTTTAGCTAATTATCCAACATCATGTGCTTTTTCCCGCTTTGTTTGTTTACATGTCACCGCCTCGACACGACTGCATATACTCCCGTTACTACTGCATAATGAACTGCTTTGGAGGTGCTCGTAGTAATACAAAGCGTACATGCTAATAGTTTGGACATGTTAGCAGGAGAATCGGCGATGGCAGCGAGACTTCCAGTTTCATTAACACACCTCTGATGGCATACGCAACATTGTAAAGGAACCGGGAATCAAACTGGACACCCGCTGGTTCATGACTGCTCAATTACAGCATGTTTGTCCTTGACTCGGCAAGTACTGATTAAAAAGTATTAAAATGTGAAAAATACATACGGTGAAGCAGAGCCGGCGAATTGATCATCAACAGCGCATAACGTCAAAAATATATATATATATTTATTTTTTTGACGTTATGCGCTGTATATATATATATATATATATATATATATATATATATATATATATATATATATATAAGAATACATTTTATTTGAATCCCATTGCAGATTTAAATTGTTTTTCTTTGATTTTATATAGGTTGTTTTATCATTGTTCATAGGTCCTATCTGGAAGACAGGAAGTACTTTGTTGAAATTGGTAGCTGTGTCTCAGACCACATGACCCTGACCTGTGGAGTGCCCCAAGGGTCAGTCCTGGGTCCCCTTCTGTTCAACCTCTACATGCTGCCGTTAGGTCAGTTGATACGCAGTGAAAATGTGTCCTATCACAATTATGCAGACGACACTCAGATCTATGTTTCACTATCGGCAGGTGACTATGGACCAGTAGATTCACTCTGTCACTGCATCCAACAGATCAGTTTGTGGATGCAAAACAACTTTCTCCAGCTGAACTCAGACAAGACTGAAATAATCGTTTTTGGCCCACAGAAACAAAGAGAAAGTGTTAGCGGTCACCTCCAGAGTCTCGCTCTAAAACCCACAAACCAAATCAGAAATCTGGGGGTAATAATGGACTCAGACTTGAACTTTAATAGCCACGTCAAATCAATAACATCAGCAGCTTTTTACCATCTAAAAAACATTGCCAAAATCAAAAATATAGTGTCAAAACCAGAGAGACTTATCCATGCGTTTGTCTCCAGTAGATTAGACTACTGTAACGGCCTGCTCACTGGCCTCTCCAAACGAGTTGTAAAACAGCTGCAGTACATCCAGAACGCTGCTGCTCGGGTCCTGACCAGAACCAGGAAGTACCATCACATTAGTCCTGTTCTCAGGTCTCTGCACTGGCTCCCTGTGGCTCAGAGAATAGACTTTAAAGCAGCTCTGCTTGTGTACAAGTCTCTCCATGGCCTAGCACCAAAGTACATCTTGGATATGTTAGTGCCATATGAACCATCTCGGACTCTGAGGACCTCAGGGACCGGCCTCCTGCTGGTGCCAGAGTCAGGACTAAACATGGGGAATCTGCATTTCAGTTTTATGCAGCTAAAATCTGGAACAGTCTTCCTGAAGATGTGAGACAGGCTTCTACTCTGACAATGTTCAAATCTAAGCTAAAAACAGTTTTGTTTAGCTGTGCATACGACTGAAAGGATTTTTTCTTTGCACTCTTCTCTTTTGTTTGTGATTTTATAAGTTTAGACAATCAGTTGGATTGATAATTTTTAATTTAGTTAATTTTATTGTATTTCTGTTTCTGTAATTTCTTTGTGATTTGAATGCATTTTTCCTGCTGTGTGAAGCACTTTGAATTGCCTTGTGTATGAAATGTGCTCTACAAATAAACTTGCCTTGCCTTGCCATTGTTTTATGTTGCACCGAATCACCAAAGCAATTTCCTATGTTTGTGAATTCTGTTCATTGGAAACAAACCTTTTCTGATTCTGAGACGTCTGTGTTTTTCTTTCGACTGGATTTAAGCACAGTTTGGTTTCTCTGCTTGCTCCGTCGTTGTGACCCTTCGTCCAATCAGCTTCAAATACTCATCATGATATCTTGGCTTTTTCCAACGGCTTTCGCGGAGAGCCGCTCCAGATTGATACATGTGGAGAAGTCGGAGTGATGCACTTATCAGTCTGGTGTGAGGCAGGTCATCTTCTGTCAGCAGTGGGAATGAACACTGAACAGATAAATAAATGAAGCCCTCGGGTGGTTTTGGGTAATGCCGTGCTGCTGACAAGGTTGTTCCTGAGAGCTCCTCCGAAAACACCTAACAAAGCAACGTTTGTTATAAGATCTGACGGCTAAAGTTAGATGCATGTCGTCTAAAACACAAACTGGCAGACTGACTACACGATCGGCGACAGCTGCTGATAATGGGGATGACGCGGGCCCCAAGGAGAAAGGCTCAGCTTCTAGTGAAATGCCCTCCAACAGGGATTTAATGGGGTCTTAAAAGTACTACACCAAGAAATGAATTTGCACTCCGATGCTACGCTGCTGGCAATTAAGGATCTAAAATCAGGCCGCAAAGTAAGAGTGGAGGAGGCGGAAGCGAGAATAAGACAAAAAGAAGACAACATGTTGACACTTCAAAATTAAGTGGAAAAACTGCAGAGCGCCGTGGACTTATTACAGTTAAATCGTTAAAAAAGGCGCTGGAATGTGAGGATGGTTGGCCTGCCTGAAGCGGTCGAGGGTTTGGATATGTGCTCATGGAGTCAGCCTTCCCACTCAGGCCATTGAGAGAACCGGGCACCAGGGCAACAGGGCAACAGGGCAGCAGGGCACCAGGGCAACAGGGCACCATGGCACCATGGCACCAGGGCACCAGGGCACCAGGGCAGCAGGGCACCAGGGCAACAGGGCACCAGGGCAGCAGGGCACCAGGGCACCAGGGCACCAGGGCACCGAGCCAAGGGTCATCGTGATGAAGCTGCTACGTTATCAAGATCGAGTCAAGATATTAAACGCTGCGCGAAGATTTAACGTGGTTAAGTATGAATCCCATCTATTCGGCTTTTACATGAAACACGAGATTCCACGGAGTAAAAGGCTGTTTCCGTGCTTTGGGGGATCGATGTGGAATATTGTATCCAGCTAAACTTTTGGTTATGCACGATGGCCAACAGAACTCTTTTAACCCCGCCTCTTGTGGGGAGAAGAAATACAAGATGCTCCAAGCTCTCAGATGATGAACTCCAAATGATGCTTGAACAACACTTCAACACAACACAATATGATTTTAATTTTGAATACAGAACACAAAAAGGCTATTTTTTTCTTTATTTTCTTAATAAACTGGCTAAATTAGCCTGTGGTCAATACTAAGTGTTGAGAAGAGCCCTGGGGGAGGAAGGAAAACAAAGAGTCAGCGTTTACATCATGTTGCCTGAATAACCAGGGAAACAAACAACCAGAAGGCTTTTTTTTAAACTTTGAAAATGGTTTTCCCTCCACCTTTTGATCCTTCTTTGGATCGATCAGTTTGCTCCTCACATGTTTTTGGCAGGAGCTCTTTTTTATGCAGTTAGTTTGTTTCATTATGTTCTGTTGTAATTCCTATGTTTGTGTGTTGGGCTCGAATAGAGTTTTGTACCAAAATCAGATTAGCCTTAATCATTTCAATATGTTTAACAAAAGGGCATTTGAAAAGGTAAGAATATCATCCCTTAATGTTAATGGCATACTGAGCCCAATTAAGCAGTCAAAGATACTACCAAAGATGAGAAAAAATGTAAAACGATATTATACATCTACAAGAAACCCATTTAAATGACCTAGAACTTAAAAAATAACTAAAACTTGGTTACAATAAACAGTTTTTCATACAGGCACAAACATAAGAAGGGAGTGGCCATAGTCCCAAGCAGAATAACCTTTAAACAGAGTTTTGAACACAAAAATAAAGATTGATTGATTGATTGACCTCATGTTCTGATTGCAAACCACTCTGAGAGAACCCTCGTCTGTGGCAGGAACTGGAACTTAACACATAAGGGCTGACATTAGAGGTTTCAAACTTATAAGGTACTAATGAATCTATAAATAAGACATTTGGGAAAATAATATATAACATATATAACATATATAATTGATATCTGGAGAGAGATTAATCCCAATTTACACCAATATACAAATGTGTCCAATACACATACACTAGAATAGACAATTTTTTTATTTTTTTAATTTTAACAAAGATTGGACAATAATTACCGAGGTAGACATAGGTACAATAGTTGATTCAACCCTTTATTTACATCACTGTAGATTTGGAACAGAAATGGAAAAACACACACTGGGCATTTAATGATAGTTTACTTAATGACCCCCAGTTTAAAAAATATAAATCAAATGACATTGAGACTTATATAAACTATACTTTTATCCTCTGTAATGAAAAACCCTGAAAAAGTTAGACTGAAATATGGAATAAGGTTAAGTCAAAGGATTAAACTACTACAATGAATGGCTTGCCCAGATTTCTCCGTCTATTCCAGTCTTAATTTCCATCCCCAGCCGGATATTTGATGAGCCGTATAAAACCACCTCTGGATTTATATGGCATGGTAAAAAACCTCATGTCCGATTTAAGACCCTACAACTACCAAAAGAAAAAAAATACTTTGCTCAGCTCATATCAGAGCCTTGCTGTTCTGATGTGACCCAGAATATGAAGCGCAGTGGGAAATGATTGAGTGTAATGTTGTGCCAGAGGTCCCTGGAGGAAGTGGAGAATCCCTGGGTAAAACCTGTGCTCACGACATCAAAAAAGCGAATCAAAATGTTAAAATCTTAAACTGGTTGACTTATGAAGTATTACGCTACGAAATAGCACAAACCTGTGATTCAAGATCCTGATAACAAAAGGTAAAAGAGTTATTTTATTTTTTTAACAATTACAATTACTGTAAAAGAACATCTAATCGTCAGAAGAAAGAACGTGTTAATGTTGTTACAATCAAGAAATAAAACAAAGCAATGATTATTATAACTCTCTAACTGGAATCTTTATTAAAGCAAATAAATCAGAACTTTCAAGAAGAAGAATATCAAAAGGCTATAAATACATCAATAACCTGGACAGCCAATCTACTAAATATATTAAAACTAAACTGGGAAAAACAGGATTATTTTGTTTTGATGGACAAAGAATGAGAAAACGTACGTTCGTCACAACGGAGAACCAAAAAGATGTCAGGAAGGAATTTGGTTGTAAAACTCTCATTATTCACAGGGAGGGGCTGAATGTCATCACCACTCAATTTCAGAACTACGTATTTGGGCCTTAAATCTCCTGCCATGGAAACAATAAATGGACATCTTTGGAACATACTTCTGGCAGCAGGGGAAAAGGCCATCACAAAACTGTGCTGACGATTATGGACTGGACATCATAGAAATTTAAAAATAAATAAAAAAATCTGGTTCTTTACTTGAAACATTTTTTTTGACTACATTTGACTGTAATTTAGGACTCTTTGTACCTTAAATTTGTTGGCCCTGCGACGAGCTGGTCACTGTCCAGGGTGCACCCCGCCTAAGGCCCAAAGTCACTGGGATAGGCTCCAGTCACCCGCGGCCCCGAAAGGGAACAAGCGGTAGAAAATGAATGAATGAATGAAAATTGAAAAAAAAAAAAAAAAAACACATGGACTCAACTTGAAATTGTTATTTTTTAATTAAATTTGAGTGTAATTTAGGACTTTTTGTACCTTAAATTTGTTTTTTGTTTGATGCCCCACCTTATTTATTTATTTTTATTTTTTATTTTTTTATGAACGGCACAATATGAGCGTAGAACGAGCTATGAATGTGCCTTTTACACAATACAAGTGAATGGAGGTGATTAAAGTAGCCAACTATGTACACGAAGTGGAGAGGCGTTCGTGGCCACCTTCATTAAGATCTCTTTGTGCATTTCCATGAGCAATAACGCTGCGACAGATCCATTACTGTGGGTCGTGTGCTCATTTATTCCAGTCCAAGCCAACAATAGCCACGACACCGGAGGAGTTTCCGAAGGCGCATCGACACATCCTCTTTTGTTGTTATTGTCGAACGTGACAGCGTATCGAACGTCGCAAACACTGCAATTCACGAGAAAACAATGCGTGATAATGCCAAACGTTAGCTTGGTACGCCGCGTTTTAAATAGAACGAGACGCTTACGGTGCACGCTCAAAAAGTCATTTTAGGCAAGGCAAGTTTATTTGTAGAGCACATTTCATACACAAGGCAATTCAAAGTGCTTCACACAACAGGAAAAATGCATTAAAATCATAAAGAAATGACAGATCACATACAGAGCATTCCAAACACTCTTTCCCATATTTATTTGACGTTGCAGCATGACGGGCGTCTCCGGGACGGACACATCACTTTTAGATTGATTCTTTCCCATATCAGCGCGCTATCTGCAAACTACACACGTCTTTTAGCTGTTTCGCCAGCTTTTTTAAGGAATTACTATTGCTCTGCCACAATTGTTCACATTTCCAGGTACAATGTTGGCCGCTTAGGCTCTTGTATGAGAAAGAACACAACTGGAGAAGAGGGAGAGAGTTGTAAGATAAAAATGTCTGATGCCGTCAAACTTCAAATGCCCAGAGTGACAGTGACCTGCGAATGCACCGCGGCTCGAGGCTCATAGCGGTGACAATAACGCCTCACGCACGTCTGAAAGTGGACAGCGCTGGAGAGTCGGAGAGAGCAGAGTAAACATCGGGCTGAGTGCACAGAGGGGTGAGGACGGTCCGAGTGCACAGAGGGGTGAGGACGGTCCGAGTGCACAGAGGGGTGAGGACGGTCCGGCGTAAACAGCATCAACGCCATCACTTCTGCCGCCTCCGCCGCACGGGTCAGCTATAAGGGCCGGCTTATTGCTTTTTCTCGGTTTGCTTCGGGACAATACAAGAATTCTTATATTTTCTCTTATACTTTTCGGTTTTGTCTTGTTCGTCAAATTCACTTCCGTTTATCGCTCCAGTTCGGACGATATACACGACTTGACTGCGGCGTGTACTGCTTAACGTGTGATGGAGACGGGGAGCGTTCCAAAGAGAGGGGTTTGGTCCTCGTTACCTCCAGGTACTTTGTGTTTGTGTGACAACAAACAAACTGGACGGACAGAGGACGTAAGAGAGTCTAGAGATGGGGGCATATTTGGAGGTCGGTGTGACGCTCGTTTTGGGCTCAGTAACGAGACTTGGTTCTTATCCCAAGGTGTAAATTAAAAACGTATCTACCACTATTGTAGTTAGCACGTTTTGAATATCAATGGGAAATGTAACGTTCAGGAACATAAAATTCCGGATAAGGGAAATCACTTTGAGTACATGGAATAGACATGTAAACAAACAGTTCGTCCTCCACAGTGTCGGTGAGCTCGCCATCTGGTGGAGAGTTAGAGTTTATTTTGGGTGGATCCCGTCCATTACAAAATAATAATAATAATAATGATCTCGTTCTAAATAAGTAACCCAACAAAATTAAATCAAATCAATAAATGTATAACTTACATGAACAAACTGCCAATATGGAATTACCCAATTAAATTATAGTTTGGTCAATTAATAAAGACTCAAGAATGAAATTAATTAATTTGACATCGAGTCATCAATAAATCAAAATGACTATTGCAAACCATAAGTGTCCTTTCAGTGTAAATGAATCTCATTGGCTCTTTTAGTATTCATATTGTCCCCCTCCATCCCTTCTCTTCTCTCTCCCTCTCCATCCCTTCTCTCTCCCTCTACATCCCTTCTCTCTCCCCCTTCATCCCTTCTCTCTCCCCCTTCATCCCTTCTCTCTCCCTCTCCATCCCTTCTCTCTCCCTCTGCATCCCTTCTCTCTCCCTCTCCATCCCTTCTCTCTCCCCCTTCATCCCTTCTCTCTTCCTCTCCATCCCTTCTCTCTCCCTCTCCATCCCTTCTCTCTCCCCCTTCATCCCTTCTCTCTCCCTCTACATCCCTTCTCTCTCCCCCTTCATCCCTTCTCTCTCCCTCTCCATCCCTTCTCTCTCCCTCTGCATCCCTTCTCTCTCCCTCTCCATCCCTTCTCTCTCCCCCTTCATCCCTTCTCTCTTCCTCTCCATCCCTTCTCTCTCCCTCTCCATCCCTTCTCTCTCCCCCTTCATCCCTTCTCTCTCCCTCTGCATCCCTTCTCTCTCCCTCTACATCCCTTCTCTCTCCCTCTCCATCCCTTCTCTCTCCCCCTTCATCCCTTCTCTCTCCCTCTGCATCCCTTCTCTCTCCCTCTCCATCCCTTCTCTCTCCCCCTTCATCCCTTCTCTCTTCCTCTCCATCCCTTCTCTCTCCCTCTGCATCCCTTCTCTCTCCCTCTCCATCCCTTCTCTCTCCCCCTTCATCCCTTCTCTCTTCCTCTCCATCCCTTCTCTCTCCCTCTGCATCCCTTCTCTCTCCCTCTACATCCCTTCTCTCTCCCTCTCCATCCCTTCTCTCTCCCCCTTCATCCCTTCTCTCTCCCTCTGCATCCCTTCTCTCTCCCCCTTCATCCCTTCTCTCTCCCCCTTCATCCCTTCTCTCTCCCTCTCCATCCCTTCTCTCTCCCCCTTCATCCCTTCTCTCTCCCTCTACATCCCTTCTCTCTCCCTCTCCATCCCTTCTCTCTCCCTCTCCATCCCTTCTCTCTCCCCCTTCATCCCTTCTCTCTCCCTCTACATCCCTTCTCTCTCCCTCTACATCCCTTCTCTCTCCCCCTTCATCCCTTCTCTCTCCCCCTTCATCCCTTCTCTCTCCCTCTCCATCCCTTCTCTCTCCCCCTTCATCCCTTCTCTCTCCCTCTACATCCCTTCTCTCTCCCTCTCCATCCCTTCTCTCTCCCTCTACATCCCTTCTCTCTCCCTCTCCATCCCTTCTCTCTCCCCCTTCATCCCTTCTCTCTTCCTCTCCATCCCTTCTCTCTCCCTCTACATCCCTTCTCTCTCCCTCTCCATCCCTTCTCTCTCCCCCTTCATCCCTTCTCTCTCCCCCTTCATCCCTTCTCTCTCCCTCTACATCCCTTCTCTCTCCCTCTACATCCCTTCTCTCTCCCCCTTCATCCCTTCTCTCTCCCTCTCCATCCCTTCTCTCTCCCCCTTCATCCCTTCTCTCTTCCTCTCCATCCCTTCTCTCTCCCTCTACATCCCTTCTCTCTCCCTCTCCATCCCTTCTCTCTCCCCCTTCATCCCTTCTCTCTCCCCCTTCATCCCTTCTCTCTCCCTCTACATCCCTTCTCTCTCCCCCTTCATCCCTTCTCTCTCCCTCTACATCCCTTTTCTCTCCCTCTACATCCCTTCTCTCTCCCCCTTCATCCCTTCTCTCTCCCCCTTCATCCCTTCTCCATTTCCAATCTGATGTTTGTGTTTAGTCTGCGTGTCGCCGTCACCGGGCGTCCCCAGACACACTGTGACTCAGGGGAAATTGAAATGGCCGTTTTGCGTTGCGCTCCTCTTGAACATGAAAACGATGCTGGGGCTGACTGCACATTATCACTCCGTCGTGGTGCTGATGACTTCATGTTAGACGTCTGGCGGGTTTAGTCTGAGTTATTGAAAGAGGCGGAACTGACAGTGATGGATTAGGCAAGTGTCGGGCTTTCTGTGTTTGCATAAAACGTTCTGTTGGCAGTTGGCGTTAGAGATATTTAAATTGAAAAAAACAACAACAATTGGTTAAATTAAAGTCATTTAAATGTCCCTAAACCCTCATTCACCACATATTTTGCTAAAGCTATAGAGTCCTCATTCACTCAGCTCATAACTGTCGCCGCAAGTCACGTGAATCAGGTAAAAGTGTATTTCTGCAGTAAATTATTAAATGGATTTATGGGTTGATAATAATCATACAAGTTTTAAAATAGAGCTCGTGTTGAATCTCAAAACAAAATCAGTGTTTTGACAGAGAAACTATCGCTCAAGCTAAATTAGCAACTCAACGCTGTAACCGTTTATTTACGAACAGTTTCTTTATAATTAATTTTATTGTGAGTGTGATTTGTTGTTTGTAAAATGTTGTTTGTACATGCCTGTTACAAAAATAATTTCCCCGTTGAATAAAAGTAACTCTGATTTTGATAAACATCTTTTCTATTTATTTATTTATTATTTTTCTTTATTTTTTTCTTTAATATTTGTTTATTTGATTCTTTTTATTTTTTTTAGATAACCTTATTTCTTCTTGGCTACATGTTTGTTACAAAAATAATTTCCCCGTTGAATAAAAGTAACTCTTTTGATAAACATCTTTTCTGTCGCGTTACGTACACTAAAACACACTCGCTCGCAATGCATTGTGGTCTATACTGACTCCAAGTGACCATCGCTGGATACTAAATTTCATGGTGCATTGTGGGACACTTCGGGTGCACTACCTTTTCACCTGCTGGACATTCGGATACTTACTTAACGTATCTATGAATTAATACATTAATAATCGTGGTTATTGAGGTCACAGTATCAAACTGTCATTTCAATCTATGCACCTAAAAGGTAAGCCTAAAGGTAAAGTGCATTTTACTTCAGGAACACATACGTAAACTAGCAACAAGCGACACCTCAAAGTACTTTGCGTTAAAGGAAGATATTTAGATTGTGTATGAGGCATTCACTTGATCAACATTGGCCAGAACGTCAAACACACAGTAGGATCCAATGAGCAGCACTTTGGTTCAGCCGGGTGAAATAAATATGCACTTCAGCGTGAGAGGCTGAGAGGGATTCACTTACTGTCCATCACTGACTCGCAGCTGACACTGACCGCTCTGGAGTACGTCCGGTATGACACTGACCGCTCTGGAGTGCGTCCGGTATGACACTGACCGCTCTGGAGTGCGTCCGGTATGACACTGACCGCTCTGGAGTGCGTCCGGTATGACACTGACCGCTCTGGAGTGCGTCCGGTATGACACTGACCGCTCTGGAGTACGTCCGGTATGACACTGACCGCTCTGGAGTGCGTCCGGTATGACACTGACCGCTCTGGAGTGCGTCCGGTATGACACTGACCGCTCTGGAGTACGTCCGGTATGACACTGACCGCTCTGGAGTGCGTCCGGTATGACACTGACCGCTCTGGAGTGCGTCCGGTATGACACAGACCGCTCTGGAGTGCGTCCGGTATGACACTGACCGCTCTGGAGTACGTCCGGTATGACACTGACCGCTCTGGAGTGCGTCCGGTATGACACTGACCGCTCTGGAGTACGTCCGGTATGACACTGACCGCTCTGGAGTGCGTCCGGTATGACACTGACCGCTCTGGAGTGCGTCCGGTATGACACAGACCGCTCTGGAGTGCGTCCGGTATGACACTGACCGCTCTGGAGTGCGTCCGGTATGACACTGACCGCTCTGGAGTGCGTCCGGTATGACACAGACCGCTCTGGAGTGCGTCCGGTATGACACTGACCGCTCTGGAGTGCGTCCGGTATGACACTGACCGCTCTGGAGTACGTCCGGTATGACACTGACCGCTCTGGAGTGCGTCCGGTATGACACTGACCGCTCTGGAGTGCGTCCGGTATGACACTGACCGCTCTGGAGTACGTCCGGTATGACACTGACCGCTCTGGAGTGCGTCCGGTATTACACTGACCGCTCTGGAGTGCGTCCGGTATGACACTGACCGCTCTGGAGTGCGTCCGGTATTACACTGACCGCTCTGGAGTACGTCCGGTATGACACTGACCGCTCTGGAGTGCGTCCGGTATGACACTGACCGCTCTGAGTACGTCCGGTATTACACTGACCGCTCTGGCGTACGTCCGGTATTACACTGACCGCTCTGGCGTACGTCCGGTATGACACTGACCGCTCTGGCGTACGTCCGGTATTACACTGACCGTTCTGGCGTACGTCCGGTATTACACTGACCGCTCTGGCGTACGTCCGGTATTACACTGACCGCTCTGGCGTACGTCCGGTATGACACTGACCGCTCTGGCGTACGTCCGGTATTACACTGACCGCTCTGGCGTACGTCCAGTATGACACTGACCGCTCTGGCGTACGTCCGGTATTACACTGACCGCTCTGGCGTACGTCCGGTATTACACTGACCGCTCTGGCGTACGTCCGGTATGACACTGACCGCTCTGGCGTACGTCCGGTATTACACTGACCGCTCTGGCGTACGTCCGGTATTACACTGACCGCTCTGGCGTACGTCCGGTATGACACTGACCGCTCTGGCGTACGTCAGAGGGGCAGATGCTGCAGACACATCAAAGGCTTTATGAGAATCACAGGTCTGAGAGGTCGAAGGGCAGGGCACTGTGAGCGAGTGACACCGATGCCCTTCCTGACAGAGCGAAAGCAGCGGGTGAGAGATGGATGGATCAGCAGCAGAGGGACTAATCCTGCTGCCGAGACCAACGCAGCAAGAACACCGAACAAAAGCATGAACAGGAGGAGCTCTTATTCTGATAATAACGCGTGGAACGTAAAAACATGGGTTACTTCTGTGAGCGTGATGGTTTAATCTATGTTTCTATGCTATAATCTAAATAATTGCATGCTTTGCTTTTTGATAATTGCAATTTTCACACCAGAAAAGTCCCATATGTGTCAATACCTGAGGTGAATGTGTCCTTCATTTGACCCGTCCTTCAACAGCCAGGGCCGTAGGCAGCAGCACATAAACCCACCGCACGAGCCCCCGTTGCCAGGACGCCCATTTGTATTTATATATTTCAGTGATAAGTGTTTGAATCTTTTGTTTTCCACGCGCTTCGACTCGTTTCGTTTATGCAAAACGCCGTCAAAGCCGCGACAAGTTCAATTCCCCGTAACATCCCGCGCAAAGTCTCTAATCCCTTTGCCGTGCGAGATTATAAACGGCCGTCGATGGAAAAAGTCAGAAATAATTGGGGAAAAGTGTTTCGCATTTGAGGAGGTGAATTATTTATCGCTTTGATCGCCGTGAAGAAAATACGAGGGGAATTCAAACGCTTAGTCTCGTCTAGACTAAAGCGATCCGCGGAATTGGATTTTATTGGCGGCGCTTCGAAACTTTTTAACGTTTCGCCGGCCGTGTCGCGTACATCAAAGGTTGTTGCAATACGGTCGTGAATAGCCGTTGTAGGCGCTTGAAAGAGGTCACGGATTGGCTGCTTCCCGAGGTCAGAGTAAGGTGGAAAAACGCTCGTCTCTTGTATTCATCTTAACGTCACGGAAAGCGTTCACTTCCACAAACGAACAAGGCTAATAAAGACAAACGGTATGAAAAGGGACGTAAAGGAATGTAAAATGAATGTTGATTGTAGCAGCTGTTTATGTCATTCAGTCATAATTCAAGAAGCAGAATCAGGGTTTTTTATTGCCCGGATTCCAAAAACTAGGAACTTGCTTTTGGCGTGAACTTAAACGCCTCGAGCAAAACAGAAGCGTGCAGTCAGACTCGTTTATTTCAGTCTCTCATATCGCCAAGAGTTTCCAGGCGTTTTCCAGGGCCTTAGGTGTGTACAAATGATACAAATATACATAAAAAATCCTCAAACACGGAGAAACAATCACAACAAAAGCGTTTTACTGTTGATTTTGCATAATATGTCGCCAATAAAATGGCTAACTAAGCTAACCGAAGAACAGAAAAATCATAAATATCAGAATTCTTATTTATAGCAGCAATTACCAATCGCAAATATACAAAATAACAGATTTAAACACATTTTAAATCAGCAAAACAATGTCTCCAAAAGCAATATGAACCAGTGGAGCAGTTAAGTTACAGTTGTGTAACTATTATGCTAATATACTATGCTGCTGAACATATGAACTGTTACACGTGTAGAAATCGACTCTGCTTGATCATTGTAATAACAGTTAATTGCCCAGTATCAGTTTACCATAAATCAAACTTTACGCTAATGTAACCACAATTATGCCTCATTAAAATCCCCCCGTGTGGAGCAAACCCACTGACAGGTGATAAACATCTGGCTCCGGGGTCTCTCGTGCAACATAACGACGTGTTTGATAATGAAGGCTTATGAGGGATCAATACGCAGCCCTGCCAGCGTGGGACGTCCCGGGAAACCACGCCACAATGCGGGAAATGCCCCGTTTGATGCAGTAATATGTGGATTTGTGGAGCTGCTTTGCATATTCCAGCGTCAGCCTTTCCTGTGGTGTCAAACGGACTAATTTATGTCTTTTAACACAAGGTTATGTTTGTGTTTTTTAGAAATAGATAGTGGAATCTCTGTATTTGACAGCTATTTTAACAATTCTGGAGTATGAGTTGATTTAGAAAATGTCTGGAAATATCTCTTTACACTCCAGGGCTGTTTTATACGGTCAAAGTTAAAGTGGGACTAAAAATCAGTTCAAACGGACAAACGAGGGACAGTTTGTGGTCGAGTTGGTTCATGTTGAGTGTAGTTCATTGATTATTAGTTCAAATACATTTAGATTTTCAGCTTCTTTGTATTTATTTACAGTTATGAGTCTAAAATAGTCTAAGTAAAAAAAATAAAAGCCTGTTTTTGGCTTTGTTTGTATGCGTCATCACAACATCATAAAAACAATATTACAGTTAAATTAACGGCAATGGGGTCATACAAATAAATATAAAAAATAAACAAAAACTATGAATATATATATGGGGGGAAAAAACATGATTACCGTATTTTCCGATATATATATTTTCCAGTATATGCAAAAAATGCATAATAGAGATGAAAAAAAACATACATAAGTCGCACTGGAGTATGAAATGTGGTTGCAAGTAAGATAAGACAAGATATAAGATAAGATAAGATATAAGATAAGATAAGATATTCCTTTATTGTCCCACATGGGGAAATTTCACTGATGCAACGCAGGAAGATACAGAAGAAAAGAACAGATCACTTATAGGAAGTCTGAAAAACACTCTCAATAGAAGATCTCCTATAAACAAAAACTCCTATAGACAAACCCCAACAAGGGATGGAGGGGAAAAATAACAAAGACAAAAATAAAGTATAAGTCGCACCCCGGCCAAAACTATGAAAAAAGGACTTATAGTCCGAAAAATACGGTATTTTCCTCATGCCTTTCAGGAAATACCTTAAAGTGTAGTATGTGGGACAATGCCTGTATCAGCTGACATACTGAAAACAGAAGTTGTTTGGTCTTTAAAAAAGAGGAGGAGCTTCAAAGTGAACAACATTTTGAGCCTTGTAGAGTTGTCCAAAGTATCTAAAGCCAGAAAAATCTAAACTAAAACAAGCATCAAAACTAGTCACTCATTTAAACACGTATTGATAAAACAAGACACATTACATACCTATTTATAACATGGTATTATTGAAGAACATACTATTATTTTTTCTTTAGATGTCTTGTTTATGCTAATATTGTCTGTTATGTTCTCTCTCTCTCTGTCATGTTCAGTATTTTACCTTTAGTTTTTTATAAATTCAAAACCTGAAAAGAAGAAAAGAAACCGGTCTCGAGTTTACAAATGTCATAGCTTAAAATAGGGCCTTACAAAAAAACAATAAAGGGATTAAACGTGCCACGCTGTAGGACTTCATTTGTGGAGGTGGATCTGCACAACCCGAGCGGGGCCCGGCCGGCTCCTGGCACCGCGGACGCAGACCGTGACACGCTATAAGCACGAGCGGGCAACGTCGGCCCCTAAGAGCCACTGCCAGGACAAACGAGGAACATCTGTGGAGCCG
Organism: Eucyclogobius newberryi; assembly: GCF_026437365.1. NCBI lineage: Eukaryota > Metazoa > Chordata > Actinopteri > Gobiiformes > Gobiidae > Eucyclogobius > Eucyclogobius newberryi. The sequence continues at coordinate 8,190,329 of NW_027315812.1, forward strand.
AAGGGAGCGAGTCAAAGGAATGGGAGGTATAGTTGAACTTGGATCCCAGTCTGTAGAAAGGATAACACCATATGGCAAACTATATGCACCAATAAACCACCAGGAACATGTCAGGCTTTCAGAATCCACACGGAATTCTAACTGGGAAAACAATAACCAGGGAATATATAGTGTCTGACAATGTTTAAAGCTGCACGGTGTAGCTTTTCTGGTCTCCATGACGATGCTAATGGCAATAAACCCATGAGATAGAATCAAGCTAGGTTAAAGCGATAACACGTGCAAATAAATCAATGCAAATTAAAATATATGTTTAGATGATCTGTTTAAAATATGTACGTTCATTGAACATACAATAATTAAAAATGGTGACATAATATGTTAGACATCGGGTCAAGATTTAGTGTGCATATAATCAAACATTTTAACCAGAAAAGTCTCATAATTAATTTAGATTTAACCAATTCAAGTCATATTCTGAATGAATGCCCTTTTCACTCACTTAAATCTGGGAGATTGGCTGAATTTTACATTTTGTGAAGTACCGTATTTTCCGGACTATAAGTCGCTTTTTTCATAGTTTTGGTACGACTTACAGTATACTTATATACTTATACTTATGCTCCGGAGCGACTTATATGTGATACTATTGTTTATTTTCACACTTGCAACCGCATTTCATACTCCAGTGCAACTTATATATGTTTTTTTCTTCTCTATTATGCATTTTTTGGCTGGTGCGACTTATAGTCCAGAAAATACGGTAACATTTATTGCTTTGGGTGAAATCAATAATCTTCACATTATATCTTATGCATAAAATGTCAAGGAAAAAATCATATTAACAAACGCCAGCTTAATCTAACATATTTCAATTTACATTTTGTCAAATACTTCACTTTGTTGCGTTCATATAAAGAATTGTAGAAACCTCATCGAAAGTACAACAGAGCACAATTCAAGCCTGGGACTCGTTCTTCCTTTGACAGTTGTATTTTTCATAAATCCACGGTTGCATTTCACCCGGCGACACCTGAACACACCCCTCCGCGCTCCGTGCCAGTGGAGCCGGGGGGATCATTTCCTTCACTTTCCTAATGTCAGGCTGCCAGGGCGACTCCGATCGGCGGGATGCGTTCGAGCGCCGCGCCCGCTCCATCCATCAAACGCCGCTGTAATCAAACTGTGGAATTATGAAAAATGGCGCTGTCATAACAAGCTGCCTGTGCGCGGCGCGCCTCAGTCAAAACGCTGCGCCCACCAGCACTTTATCACCCTCTGCCTCAGACCTCAGCCGCGCTAAAGTGGTTTGGATGCAAATTCTTCCCAGGTGCGTCGCCCGTCGTGGACAGACGTGTCGGCGGACGGAGGAGATAAAGTAAGAACGTGTACACCAGTAAAAAGGGTTTGGATTGAGGGTATCAAAGCTGAGGTGCAAGAGGACGTTAGTTTTGAGTTCTGACTGTAATGAACAAAAACTCAGGTGGGCGTTTACTCGTTAACTCGAAGGGCGTGGTCTCTGGTGCACGTCGGCTACGTTCACTTTGCAGAGATGTGAGCGCGCTATCAAACCAAGCCAAATGATCTTTCTACGGGGTAAGAAAATGTATTGTAGTATAAGAAAGTCACGCATCAGGGGCCTTACATCAGGGGCCTCACTTCAGGGGCCTCACATCAGGGGCCTCACATCAGGGGCCTCATTTATTAAAGAGTGTGTCAAATTGTACTGGAAAGCGTGCGAACCTGAACGTAAAAATGTCACAACCGCAAAAGAAAAGTCTCGCCTTGCTTCTGTGCTGCGCCAATTCCTCATGAGTTTCCGCCCAGAACCCGCCCTAATATACCATATATGGCTATGCAAATCACCAAATTAACATATTTGGCATATTCATAAGGGTGGCGACGAAAGAAGAGGTGGAAACACGGCGGTGCATGTGCATGCTTCTGGCCTCATAAAGACATAGCACATTTTATTGAATTAACCTTTTTGTTCATGGTCCCATTTGTCCATCCTGCGACCAACCATCAGCTCTCGTGTGTGGGCGTGTAGTTTTGTGCCTTTTAAATGAGGGCCCAGGTTCGCTTGAAACATGTCACAAAAACGATGAACGCGCCTCATCACAGAAGGAAGTATCTAGTGTGTGATTTTTGTTTTTAATCACTGACAATGGCAATAAACCTTTTTAAAATAAACCTGATTCCCAAAGACTCTCACTGGGGTTCAGATCTGCAGTAGATTAGTTTCTGCTTCTCCTCTGATGTTTTCTCTGCTCGATGCCAATGATTTGACCCTTCTCAAACACACTGACATCTGTTCCATGACCACGGGATTCGTCTTTCCACGTGGTTGTTTCGGAAACGAGAGGCCGCTCACTGCATCGCTTGGACCGGCGGTGTTTTACTAGTTGGATTGTGTTCAAAGTGCACATTTTAAACCCGTCCAGAAGCAGAAACATTTGAGAGAAGACTGAAAATGCAAGAATCCCATGTGGTTCAGATGTGTTTGTAGAGGCCCAACTACAGGGACTTAGATGATTGTTGTTTTTGCAATATGTCAATCGTGACCATTATTATTACTGTTTAGTAGTGTTAAAAGATCATTAGAACTCGTACTTTTCCCCTGGATCAACTGCTGCTTTGTCCGTCCGCTGAACTAAGCGTGCCTGTGTGAAGCCCAGCCCTCCCAATAAAATTAGCGAGACATAATCGCATAAATGTAATGATTTTTTCAAGTCAAGTGGACAGAAATGCTGCAACGGCCAATTAGGCTTAAAAACATTTAGATGATTAATTACTTTTATGAGCTGCTTCTCTCTCAGAGGAGACACAGACGCTGAATTAAACACAGTTTCAAGCTGTTTAGTAATGGAAATGTGAAATATTGACTACATATAAAAGTTAAACAAACACATATTTAGTGAAACTTGGGAAATAAGTGAAGATTCTGAAGTTATTTGAGAAAATTAGGTTATGCATTTGACTAAAGGTTTTACATAACAAAAATATATATTCCTGTGTTGAAATGGTACTGAGCCATACAAAATACTGACGACCACAGGCACCACTTTGGCCTTGCACACCTTCTCCAGCTCCTCTCTGAGACCTTAGTACTGCTCCAGTTTCTCATGCTCCTTTTTCCTGACGTTGCCTTCACTTGGTATCGCCACATCAACCACAACGGCTTTATTCTGCTGTTGATCCACCACAAAGTCCGGTTGGTTCTCCATTACCATTATTCTGTCAGTCTGTATCTGGAAGTCCCACAGGATCCTGGCTCAGTCCTTCTCCACCATCTTCGGAGGTGTTTCCCACTTGGACCTCGGGGGTTCCAGTCCATAGTCCGCACAGATGTTCCTGTCCACTATGTCAGCCTCTTGGTCATGGCGCTCCATGTGCACTTTCCCTGCCAGCATCTCACACCCTGCAGTTATGTGTGTGAATATATATGCTGTGTATATACAGTCCTGGCAGCAGCACAAATCTTTCACATTCTCTCACAGTCACTCAGCTTAAAGTGACAAATAAAAACGCATTTGCAGTCTTTTGTCCATAGGGTTGACCACCTGGACACTGGTACACCTATATCAGTATCACTCTATTTTTTATGATGTATCGCATAATGATTGTTGACTGGATTTAGTTTGGTTTCGTTGTCAATAACTGGTCTGAATTGTTTACTTCTGCCATGACAGTAGAGGGCAGACCTGAGCCTCTAAACGCACACAAAATGCTCAGAATTAAGATTTATGATTTATCGACTTCAGTGAGTCATTCATTCAGGGAAAATGAAAACCAAATGATTTCTGGGTAAATGTGTTGAAACGTGAATGAAGCTAAATACAACCTTAGCTATGGTTTTGATGAGAAAACAACATTAAATATATGGTTAAAATCTCAATCTCAAGACAATTTTGCATAATATGTGCCCTTAAAATACTATGTTAAGCCACATTAACATTAAATAGAGACAATAATTGACTGTGTTGGATGAAACATGACAAAGATTATAAAGATAACAAAGAAGACACAAGTGACTTATTTTATTCTCACAAACACTGCAATTTGAAGCCTAAACCACGTGATCGAGTACCACTATGTACTCCTTTGATTTCAGGAATACATTTGCTCAGTATTTGTATTCTGTGTGTATTTTCGGTGAACCACCTGCTCCACGGGTTTCATCATTTCCACCTGCGCCCAGCACGTCACCACGTCTCCGAGCTCCCGCCTCGCCCTCCCGCCTCACCCTCCCGCCTCACCCTCCCGCCTCCTCCGCCCTCCAGATACACTTCCTTTCAATATTTTAGCATCCATATCTCCTCCAACTCCCTTCGCTCATCGTTCCCAATTACCACTTCACTGTGTGCCTTCTCAAAAAAATAAAAGGCCCCGAAAGAGGACATATTGTTTAAAAAATATAGAGCGTTTTTATGTTGAAAGCTCGAGTGAACCGCACTAATGCGCCGAGCAACGTGCTACGAAGAGCCCGGAGCCATCAGGGAAAAGGAATTTACAGTGGCAGCCGAGTCATTTGTGAAATAGATTTGTCATTGTTTAAGAATACATCAGCTGATATGACATTGTGTTGGCCTAATCACACTCTGCATCATTTGCTTTATAACATCCTATATTCATCCTGTACGGGGTGTACTGTCTCTTTGCAGCAAACTTAAGTGTCCAGGATGTGATGACCTGTGAGAAGTTCGAAGGGTTCTCACAGCTCATTATCAGAGATTAGAACCTGAAAAATCCGAGAACCTGAGAAGAAAAACGTGAGGCAGAGACGAGTTCGGGCGACGACGACGTCCAAAGCCTGAGACGGCGAATGGTTCTGCTGCGGCGGTAAAGACGGGCGGGGTGAAAGTGAGGAGAGGTAATGGGATATATGATGGAGAGAAGAAGCTAGCGGGCTTTGGCGAGCTACAACCTCATCTCGAAACATCCCCCGCGGCGTTTCAGCTCCAATCCACAATAACCCAAAAGTACGACACAACAAACGGATCTGGCGCCAAAGACGTACTATAAGTGCAAATAGTCTGTTTTGTTCTAGGAAAAAGAGAAGAGGAACAGGATTTGTGCTTTTACGGCTGGGAACGATGTCTGTGCACTCTCCTGCTCAAAGTATTTGACTGAACATTCCAACTTTTTCCCAATCTTTTGCGCAAATACTAGAATTCAGGAAAAGTTCAAGCAAAAACCCGAGTTGAGCCTTTTCCCCTTTTCCTGACATAACCTAATTGAGGACACCTTCCCCATCGCGGGTCGTCCGGTCGGGTTCAAGGCGGTTCCCTGGAAGCACAGAGATCTGGATAGCTTTCAGATAAGAGCGCGCATTTGAAGTTTTTGTGGAAAGGGCACTCGAAAGATTAAAAAAAAACAGCATTTCTATTAATTCTCGGTCCAAATTCTTGCCCGGACCTCTTCAAAGACTCCTCTCCCCCATATTTTTGCTCACAGTACAACACGCTTGGCCCAGATTAGAGTGGCTTTCACACAGCCTACTTCAAAGTCGGCATAAGGAGGAATATAACAGGAAGTGCGCTCTAAAGCCGGTATTAGTTTACAAGTTGTAGAGCTCCGAGAGCGTTTTGGGCTGATGAAAATCCACTCTCCTGTATTTAAATCAATGCCCCGTGGTATTTATGCATGTGTGATCACGGAGAATTTCAAAATACAAGGAACGTTTCAGAGCAAAATGGATCAGGATGGTGAAAAAATACAGCTTTGCATTGATCATTCTCTTTCACACAGAAATTGTCTTCAGATTTTCAGCATTTTAATTGTGTTCGGTCGCTTGTGCGTCAAGAGTCCGCCGCCTGAATCCGTGCGTGGAATGTATTTCCTACAGTTTTTCACAGCGTCATCTATTTCCGTGGAAAGAAGCAGGTGACACCATCAGTCTCACGCGACTCTCTACGGTCAAACACTCCCCAAAACGTGCTCATTTCTCGTGTCTCTGAACACAAATTGCCTTCCGTCTCATCTCTGAACGCCCCAACGCACAAAGTTCTGAATTTATGGACCTGTCGAGTTTATTTAGGTTTATTTGAAAGGGACAAGATGGTTTCAGGTTTCAAGTCACACACTGCAAGCGTTTACCCGATCTCGATGTTTGGCTTTCACACAAAAAGACACAGAAACAACACAATGGAACACAAAAGAGACATCGGAGATTCAAAAAATTAGGTCAAAGATTCGAACCCCCATTAAAGAATCCTTGAGTTCTTGTCTGAAAAGCACCCAGTTTGTTTCTCCCTTTTTGATGTATTTTAGTGATCACAAAGTCGCTTGAATAAACGTTTTGTACATATACATGCCTTATAAGTAAGACCTCACAGTTTATCCCACTCACAGTAAGAATACAAGTTTGTTAAGGTATTTCTGAGCGATAAAAACAGCTGAAACTGGAAAAAAAAGCTAAATTGTTCCGTTTAATCCCCTGGAGACAAGCGGGAACGTTACACCTTTCATCCTTTGCTGCCAAAATATCTCGTCCATTCGATTTACTCTTTATTTTCTTCTTCCGTACTCCATTCAGCTCACATTGTATCACAGATTTCTTGCGCGTACAGTGCCGTGGTGATGTCGGGGCAGAGGAGGCATTTCGCTGGCTCACTGTTCTCCTCCCCGTGGGCGTCCAGTGATTGACAGTAAACAGAGTGGAACCGAGTGTGTGCTGCGTGTTCGGAGCACTAAACTGAAGGGCACAATGAAACCTCGCACATAAAACAGATGGTAACCAGGCACAGAGAGACATCTTATGGACAATATCCAGAGCTAAAGATATATGCGACATTGTGTGGATAAAAAAATAAAGGGAGTTGCGACTTGTCTGTGTACGCAGCCACTGTCCGGGCGATGGGAGAGTGTTTCAAAGCTGTGGCGTGCAGTGACTTTTATGGGTGGCAAAAGCAGACTCGGGGTGGTCATCAATATTTAGTGGATTAGGCAAAAATGGAAGAGGAAAACAACATAAAAACAACTAACTTAAATGCAAAAGTGAGTTTCAAAGCCCGGCCTACCACATAAAGAGCGAACGCCTGTCCTAACCCTTCTCCTCTGCACATGCTCAGTTAGAGCTTCTCTTCTCCTCTGCACATGCTCAGTTAGAGCTTCTCTTCTCCTCTGCACATGCTCAGTTAGAGCTTCTAATCTCCTCTGCACATGCTCAGTTAGGGCTTCACTTCTCGCTTCTCCTCTGCACATGCTCAGTTAGAGCTTCACTTCTCCTCTGCACATGCTCAGTTAGGGCTTCGCTTCTCCTCTGCACATGCTCAGTTAGGGCTTCGCTTCTCCTCTGCACATGCTCAGTTAGGCCTTCGCTTCTCTCTTCTCTGCACGTGCTCAGTTAGAGCTTCACTTCTCTCTTCTCTGCACGTGCTCAGTTAGGGCTTCTCTTCTCCTCTGCACATGCTCAGTTAGAGCTTCTCTTCTCCTCTGCACATGCTCAGTTAGAGCTTCTCTTCTCCTCTGCACATGCTCAGTTGAGGCTTCTCTTCTCCTCTGCACATGCTCAGTTAGAGCTTCTCTTCTCCTCTGCACATGCTCAGTTAGAGCTTCTCTTCTCCTCTGCACATGCTCAGTTAGGGCTTCTCTTCTCTGCACATGCTCAGTTAGGCACAACCTGTAAACATCCTTGACAGGTTCATTCAGCAGGTCTGAGGCTCTAAACCAGTGTTTCCCAAACTTTTTTTCTGGGGACCCATATTTTAAAAGTCACAAGCCCTCGCGACCCAAGCCAATTGACATTATGCGTGAATCACAAAATAAAGGTGGATTTGACCTTTATTGAACATCCATGAGGATATTTTATTGTTATTTTATTAATATGTTATTGTTATTTCAGAACTTGTATGCCTTCTGCCATTGTTAAGAGGTAAGAATTCTGTGATAATTTGTCTCTGAACAATCAGTACAATTTTAAACAATGCAATTGAACCAGCTATTCTAAAAGGAGGTAAGCAATAAGTGCCTATTTGGACATTAAATAGCCATATAGTCCATTTCTTCTTCTTTTCAATATTCATTTGGCTCCTGACTTTCCTCAATTTCCTGCAGTGCACTGACCTTTGCAGATGTATCATCGTTCCCCTTCTTTTTGGAGAACCATTTCTGAACTTATTTAAACCTGGCTGCAGGCGCACGCGTTCAGGGCCGGCAGATACGACTCGCTGACTCACCAGCACCCTCATGTGGCAGATCGTTCCAATGAGACCCCAAAAAAATCTCATGCGACCCAGCTAAGGGTCGCGACCCAGTCTTTGGGAAACAATGCTCTAAACTTCTAAAAGAAGCTGCTGTCCGCACTGGGTCTAAAGAGGCTTCTGAACACGGCCCTCTGAACACGGGCCTCTGAACACGGCCCTCTGAACACGGGCCTCTGAACACGGCCTCTGAACACGGCTCTGAACACGGGCCTCTGAACACGGCTCTGAACACGGGCCTCTGAACACGGGCCTCTGAACACGGGCCTCTGAACACGGGCCTCTGAACACGGCTCTGAACACGAGCCTCTTTCATTATCAGAAAGCATGACATTAACTTCCACTGCTATGCAGACGACACTCAGCTGTATTTATCAATGAAACCTGATCAGAGCGATCAAGTAGACAGACTTAGTACTTGTGTGAAGGAGATAAAAACCTGGATGACACTAAACTACCTGCTTCTTAACCCTGAAAAAACCGAGGTCATTGTGCTTGGCCGTAAGCATCTACGAGACTCTCTATCTGAGCAGATAGTCACACTGGACAATGTCAGTGTAGCCTCCAGTTCTACTGTAAGAAACCTTGGAGTCTTATTTGACCAGGAGCTCTCATTTAAAGCTCATATAAATCAAGCCTGTAAAACAGCCTATTTCCATTTGCGCAACAAGAGCCAAAATCAGAAGAATCCTGCCTAAAAGCGATGCCGAAAAACTTATCCATGCATTTGTAACGACTAGATTAGACTACTGTAACTCCCTGCTTGCAGCGTGTCCTAAAAGCTCCATAAAAAGCTTTCAACTGGTTCAAAATGCAGCAGCAAGATTACTAACAGGAACAAAAAGAAGAGAGCACATTACGCCAGTGCTGAAGTCTCTTCACTGGCTCCCTGTCCAGTTTAGAATCAAATTCAAAATTCTACTCTTGACCTACAAAGCCATAAATGACATGGCCCCATCCTACCTCAAAGATGCTATAGAACCATATCATCCAAACAGAGCTCTTCGCTCTCAGAATGCCGGCCTTCTGGTGGTGCCAAGAGTCTCTAAAAGTACAGTAGGAGGTAGAGCGTTTAGCTCCCAAGCTCCTGTGTTATGGAATCAGCTCCTGTCCATGTTAAATATGCTGACACAGTCTCTTCATTTAAGTCCAGGCTTAAAACGTTCCTCTTCGAAATCGCTTATGGTCAGACTAGTTAGGAACAGAAACATAAACCCACAGCTTTAGCTACGCTGCCCTAGGAGTAACTGTGCTGGGGGAAGTATGACAGCTTGAGCACTATCCTCTTCTTCTTCTGACTACTTATGCTATCAAACAATATTTATTTTTTGATTCCACTTGCAAACTGTTCACCGCCTTCTTTTCTTTCTCTCACTCCTGAGGACCTGTGGACCCAGATGCCCCTCCCCTGGTGAAGTGGTCCCTGCCCTGTGTGGACGGTCCCTCATCTGCCTGAGGAGTGGGTCCAGCTCGCCCCCGACGGTCCCTCATCTGCCTGAGGAGTGGGTCCAGCTCGCCTCCGACGGTCCCTCATCTGCCTGAAGAGTGGGCCCAGTTCGCCTCAGTCGGTCCCTCATCTGCCTGAAGAGTGGGTCCAGTTCGCCTCAGTCGGTCCCTCATCTGCCTGAAGAGTGGGTCCAGTTCGCCTCAGTCGGTCCCTCATCTGACTGAAGAGTGGGCCCAGTTCGACTCAGACGGTCCCTCATCTGCCTGAAGAGTGGGTCCAGTTCGCCTCAGTCGGTCCCTCATCTGCCTGAAGAGTGGGTCCAGCTCGCCTCCGACGGTCCCTCTTCTGCTTGAAGAGTGGGTCCAGCTCGCCTCCGACGGTCCCTCATCTGCCTGAAGAGTGGGTCCAGCTCGCCTCTAGACTGTCCCTCTTCTGCCTGAAGAGTGGGTCCAGCTCGACTCAGACGGTCCCTCATCTGCCTGAAGAGTGGGTCCAGCTCCAGTCTCCCTCGTGTCCCTCGTGTCCATCTGTGAGAGTCGGATCTCTCCTTCACTGGAACTCCTCCAGGTTTCTACGCTTTTTTCCCAAAGAGGTTTTTTTTGTAGTTTTTCCTGGCCGAGAAGGAGAGTCTAAGGACAGAGGACCCTGGGACATCGTCCCTCGCCACCACAGACATTGTCTGACTTCATCGCCACCACAGACATTGTTGATTCATTTCTCCCTGTGGCCCTCAGAGGCAACTGTTGTTGTGATTTTGGGCCTTACAAAAATAAATTGATTTGATTTGATTTGAACACGGGCCACTGAACACGGCCTCTGAACACGGGCCTCTGAACACGGCTCTGAACACGGGCCTCTGAACACGGGCCTCTGAACACGGCTCTGAACACGGGCCTCTGAACACGGGCCTCTGAACACGGGCCTCTGAACATGGCCTACTGAACACGGCCTCTGAACACGGCTCTGAACACGGCCACAGACTGAGCAGCTGCAGGAGAAGAAGAATCAAGCTTTCCGCACAGTAACACCCAGCGGCCTGTAGAGGGCACTAAAAACATTGTACTATATTGATAATTACAGGCTGTAGCTCACAAATTACAATATAAAAAACACGCAAAAAATGAAAAAAGTCAGCAGTGTGGGAACTAATTAGCATAAAACCTACTTAAATTATATTTCTAAAAGAATATAAACCACTGTGTTTTTAAAAAGTTTTACCAAGTTTGAAGCTTTAAATGTGTTTTAGGAATGAAAACGACCACAGACATGACTTAGCTGCTCAGCCTCTGTCGTGCCTTTAAACTCCTAATATTTGTATTTATCTACAAGTCTATCGCAAAACTGAATGAAAAGTTTAGGTAGAAACAAAAAATCCTAATCCTATGTCATGTTACGTTGTATAAAATCCCTCAATAGGATATAAAAACATAAAAAACGTACAGGAGAAGTTCAAAAACAACCTTAAAAGCGGCGATAACGCAACATGTCATCACTTGTAGATGATAATCCACCAACAGCCTCGGGTTCTAATGTAATAAATCCTCGTTAGTCTAATCCATAACGTGTGTCTGAACCTCTATCTGCAGGACATGCCCTCTGTGCCCCCGTGAACCCATGAACCCGCTCTTACTCAGCGCTAATCCTCTGTGTCGGCTCGCGTTGGAATGTTGTTGTCCGCATTTACATACTGTCAGAGAGAATCTCCGTCAGCGCCGCAGTCTTGATTAGCTCATTAACATGGGCTCGCTCGGATGGGAGGCAGCTGCTCTGGACCCCGTGCAAGCCTGGAGAGGAGCGGGGTCCAACAGGCACTGCAAAAACCCACGCTGCAGCTCAGAGTACTTTAAAACGTTATGTGGCATTTGTAACTTATGTATTGAGAACGTCCCTGGACCCTGGTGGGCACTCGTGGAGCATGCGTGTCCTTCCTGCGTCTCACTGAGGGTCCTTAAGGTGCTCTGGTCTATCACATCGACCTAAAGTCAGTGTCAAATGTTAAGAACGCAGGTGATTTGAAGGTCATACGTGAATAAAGTCGAGAGATGGCCAGGTCAGTGGAGCGTGGATGATAGTGATGACAGTCAAGTTGTTGGTTTAACTCCAATTAAACTGTTCTTTTATTTGCTATGTGCTGAATGTGCTGATGTGTGACCTTTGCGTGACCTTTGTGTGTTTTGTCCTGTTTATACTTCGACATCAGCCTGCCAAGGGACTGAAGATGGATATTCACCAGGTTGGCTATAATATTTACATGTATATTGTTCATTAATATGTGTTGAGCTCCAATCCAGCTCCGACATTTTCCTGCATGTCCTTCCCGCTCTCATTCCCATCTCACACTACACTGTAAATAAAGCCTACATCACATCATGCTAGCATCACGATAACATTCAGCCCGCAGCTACCACTAATATTCTTGTATATATATATACTTTTTTACAATTTGGAGCCGTTCGACAGCAACATTAAACACGGACAACAACAAAACAAGAACATCTGCGGAGAAGCACCGAAGTGACATTCTGCACCTTTTAAGTGGAACGATATCACACGCAGCCAGTTCAAATCTGTTTACTTCTTATGTACATTTTGTTTTTTGCAGTGTGGCTGAGGATGTCGGCGTCTGGGACAGGGGCCAGAGCTCTGAGGCCCCCAGCTGCTCCCTCATACACACACACACACACACACACACAGGCAGGTCGGTGGTACTGTACCTGCCCACTTAGCACCATCAGGCTGGCACGGGGCGGCTGCAGCCATTAGGAAACGGGACAACTCTACTCGCCCGGAATCCAATTTAGGCTCGGTGATTTATCGGTTCGGACTAATGAATCGAAGCTGGAAACAGATGCACAGGCTCAGATCTGTGCAGCGCGGCTCAAACCCGAGGGCACCTTGAGGCACCTGCGACTTCCAACGCGATCTCCACCACGCCACGAAGGAAACGACGCTCGCAAGAAAGAAAGGGAAATCGGATTGGAAAGTAGAGTGCATTAAAACAGAAAAACTAAACTGATTCTAAATTCTAGCCTTAAACTAATGAAGATCAAGGTTCAGATGTTATTTTACCCAAGGGAAGCAGTATTTTTGCACACTAATGGAGTAAATAAATGCATGTCTGAGTAAAGATTAACAAACAATGACCTGCAAACCACAAAGGAAAATATATATATATATATAATGCTAAAATCAACTTTTATTTTTCTATTCATGAGTGTTTAACCATATTATGTTTTTTCTTCATCATTATTAGTTTAAATTAAAGTTGTATTTTCCTGCATTCGACGCTCCAGCCTTCAAAGTGCAGCCCCAAAAATGTCTGTTTTCACCTACCCCCAATCCCCGCCCATTTGAAAAGCTCAGACCCAAACAAAAATAAAAAAAATAAAAATTGCAAAATGTAAACACATACAAGATAAGGCGAGTTTATTTATAGAACACAAAGCAATTCAAAGTAAACTGTGCAAAACAAGCAAATGCGCACTAGAAAATGACAAAGCAAACATTTTTAAGAATTGTAAAATGTACCAATTACACAAAAACCTTAACCTGGTGTTCTTTGTTCAAATGCTACTTGTTTAAATCCATACCTTTTACGACACAGCTCATTGAACACATTTCAAAGCCGTTACGTTTGTATTCTGTGCTCATTGTTCGAGGGAAGCGCTCCGGCTCGTCTCCACGGCGCCACATTTGGCCTCGGCGTGTAGCATATAAATTCGAACACGCCGTACATGCACCGGGTCTATTCAGCGCACACGGGACACATGTTCACTGCGAGCGCGGCCCATTCTTCCATCAGCACATTCTCCACACAAAGGCCGGTCCCGTGAGCAGCTGTACCTCCCAACGCAGAGACACGGGCCCCCGATCCACCAAGGAAACCCTCGACCGTCCGCCCATTATGCTCCCGGTTTGTGAGGACGCATATATTAAATCTGTCTTCACTGGACACACATGGCGAGGGAAATGCCAGCTGTGCCCTCTGCATCTGCTGCAGGAGACGCCGCGGCGAGAGGGGAAATCAAGGACAAAAAGGCAGATATTAAAGCTGCACTGTGTCACTTTTCCAGATCCTGTCTGTGTCCAACGTTTGCTGGCATCGACCCAAAGACAACTCTCCTGAGAAACCCTGGCTCGGTTTTATATTTGGCAATGTGACATGTTTTTGTATGTGATTATAGTGTCTTATTATGAGAAAGAAAGACATAGAAATACAGTGACTTAGTTCTGCTTTAAGGGGAGGCAGGGCTGGCACTGCTGAAGTATTAAATATATTGTAATTATTCAAAATATTGTAAGAAGGAACAAAAGCATGAATTAAGCTTTTCATTATGTCGCGACTATAACTCTGTCAAGTCTCTTCACACACAACCTGGGACTGACTTTTTATTATTATCAAAACTGTTTCATGCAAAAAGTGTTCAAGTTTTCACCCATGACCGGGTGGGGTTGGTGTGTATATAACCTGTTTAATGCACACGCGGGGCCACAATGGGTCGAGGCCACAATGGGTCGAGGCCACAATGGGTCGGGGCACCTGGACCCACCCACTTCTGTTCAAGGTCCAGCCGGTCGTCGAGGCTTCAGGGACAGAAACGCAACATAATTGTGAAGTAATTGTATGTTACTCGACCTGTCCTGCACATGGGCACTGTGCACATGCAACACTGGCACCTCCTCCTAAACGCATGTGGCACCTCCTCCTAAACGCACGTGGCACCTTCTCCTAAACGCATGTGGCACCTCCTCCTAAACGCACGTGGCACCTCCTCCTAAACGCACGTGGCACCTCCTCCTAAACGCACGTGGCACCTCCTCCTAAACGCACGTGGCACCTCCTCCTAAACGCACGTGGCACCCCCTCCTAAACGCGCGTGGCACCTCCTCCTAAACGCACGTGGCACCTCCTCCTAAACGCATGTGGCACCTCCTCCTAAACGCACGTGGCACCTCCTCCTAAACGCACGTGGCACCTCCTCCTAAACGCACGTGGCACCTCCTCCTAAACGCACGTGGCACCTCCTCCTAAACGCACGTGGCACCCCCTCCTAAACGCACGTGGCACCTCCTCCTAAACGCACGTGGCACCTCCTCCTAAACGCACGTGGCACCTCCTCCTAAACGCACGTGGCACCCCCTCCTAAACGCGCGTGGCACCTCCTCCTAAACGCATGTGGCACCTCCTCCTAAACGCATGTGCCACCTCCTCTTAAACGCACGTGGCACCTCCTCCTAAACGCATGTGGCACCTCCTCCTAAACGCATGTGGCACGGTTCTCCTTTGAGCGCACAGAACATCCCGAGTGCTCCTGTAAAAACGATCAGCTCGGTTTGAAATGCTCATATGTCTCGGTGATTAAAGACCACGATGTTCACTGTGTCCACAATATAAAAGACGCACTCGGACGATCCCATCTTCCCCGATCTGAACCTTCTCCTGAAACTGCTGCTCTGCACTCGGAGCACAGCTGTGAACAGGAGAATGAGACACACTGTCTGAGCAGCTGAGGCGGGGGAACTGCACAGAGGGAAGCTCATATCGTAACACACCCAGGTCTCCATTGTCCATTGTCCGTTTCAAATCACACAGTATTTACATCGACGTGGTGTGATTTGTGAAGGACGACGGATGAGCGGATGGATTCCATTTTTGCCTCTAATTCAACTTTAATTACACAACATCTTGCCTCTCCCACAGAGTTAGTCAGCGCTCGCCCCGTTTATTGATTGATTTAAGTTCCCTGCGTGTAACGTAGGTGTTTTGGACCCAAGCGCCGGGGGCCTCTCGCAGCGACACGCTTCAAAACCGTTGCTATCGCTGGAGGAAGCATGTGTTGGCTTTGATCATAGATAGTGGACATGAAGGGCAGCCTCCAGGCCAAAAGAGCGAGGATAGAGGAGTTTGCAACAACACGCCAAAGAACTTCACTGAAAACTTACCTCTGCGAAGGCCAAACGGAGGAGACCAGATTATGCCGTTTCGTGCACGTTAAAGTGTTACGAGAACACAATCCCGGGATGCAGTAATGACGCCGAGAACACCGTGTTTTGATCCCCATTTGTGCTCAAAACATATGCAGCAAGATAACGCCTGCGCGGCTCATACTTATACATTCCAGAGTCCAATTCTGTGGCATAAACATGACACTTGGGAAGACGGTATCTTTCCTCTTCATCTCCCCCAAAACAACAAGGAAAGAAAAACATGAAAATCCCTCATGTGCCTGATTTAAGCAACGCGTTAAGAGCTTTATGAATAATGCAACCTCATAAAGTCCACCTGCTTTTGCCCCCCATTGACCGGACCCGCCGTATATTTACCGAGCAAGAAGCGCGTTGGGCTTTGTTGTGCAAGCGCAGCCGTTCAGTCTGGGAGAAATATTTCCGAGGCTTTGAACTCTGACAGCTGACACGGAAGAAATAACAGAGGAAGTTATGACTATGTATGAGGCGCAGCCCGACGAGGATTACAATGGGCTCCTGAAAACAGTCCGACGCTCGTGTTTAGGATTGTGGGTTTTTTTTGCACAAAGAAAGGCGGTTATCACGCAGCCTGAACGCACGATGTGGAGGTTTAAATCAATCAGGATTTCCGTATCTTGTAAGGCCACAGTTATTTTATGACTTGGTTTACGGATCCGCCGCACTTAGATGATTGATTTCTACAATATAAATAAAATAAATTATTATCCTTTTTTTTTTTATAAAGTACCTCCGAAAACGCAAAATAGCAATCAATGAAATATAAATTGCGGTATTAAGTCAAAAGATAAGAGCGCGTGAAGCGATTTTTCGTCAAAATCCTGCGTGCCGCCCCCTCCCTCCCCCTCCTTCCGTGGTGCCTTTTGGGAAAACCCGGAAGAAAAAATCTTTTGAAATTGAAATTATATTTATATTTCGCCCGCCTGTTCAATATATTTCATTTAAAAATCCGTAAACCAAGTAATAAAATAACTGTGGCCTAACAAACTGTAAGATGGAGTTGGACTTTTGGAAAAATGTGTAAATGTTCTGTCCACTGAAGTTTATTTATGTTTAACTTTGCCAAACGTGGCATATTCTACTCGTTTTTTCAACAGGAAATGGTTGAAATGACACTTCACTTCTCCACGGGGCCGAGTTACAGGTCAGATCTGCGCAACAGCAAGAATGCGTGTGTTTATGAGCGATAAAAATGACCCGTAGTGAAATACTGTGAAACGTCTCGTCTTAAAGTGAGAAAAGCCTGCACTTGGACATTGTTACAAACGTGTACTTGAGAGCAGAAAAGGCTGTCTCAGACACGCAGTTCTGGGCCGTTATTTCCAACTATAACGCAGCAAATACCAGTCGTGTTTATATTTTGTATTTCAGAAACATGGTCGTGAGTGGGACCTTCCGCTGCAACTTCGACCTCTGTCAAATGTGTGGCCAATAGGGGGAAAAGAGAGTAAATCAGTAAAAAAAAAACTACATAAAATGACAAGGAGCTTATGCTGATGGCCTGAGGCTCTCTAACCAATCACAGAGCAGAGAAACAGATAAAACAAATACAGTGACGTACAAAAGACGTAAAACTTATTTTAGCAGGAAAAAAGACTATTGTTTTTATTTTCTTTCACATTCAAATATTGCTCGTGATGTTCAAAGTTCTACACATATTACTCTGGTGTTGCCCTGGTGATGAGGAGCTACTCAGAGACTAGATTATGCAAAGACAGTTTATATATTTGTTGATCTACATTTATTGTGCCCTTTTCACAATCGTTTTAAGGCTGGTCGCCGTCGCTTTAAAACTGCGGAGCTCCACTTCCTGCTCCATTCATTCCTTATGGAGACTTAGCCTGAGTCTAACTAAAATAAATCAATAACTAATTCACACGAAGCAGAGAGCTTTGTAACATACAATACATGTAATCAATCATGTTCAAACAACACCACAAACTGAACTAACTCGTTTAAAAACACTCCACTTTTCTGTTCCATGTGCTTCTATCAATGTGCAATACCGTCATATTCATGTGCAATTACTGTCATACTCACACGCAATAATGTCATATTCATGTGCAATTACTTTCATACTCACACGCAATAATGTCATATTCATGTGCAATTACTGTCATACTCACGCGCAATAATGTTACATTCATGTGCAATTACTGTCATACTCACGCGCAATAATGTCATATTCATGTGCAATTACTGTCATACTCACGCGCAATAATGTCATATTCATGTGCAATTACTGTCATACTCACGCGCAATAATGTCATATCCATGTGCAATTACTGTCATACTCACGCGCAATAATGTCATATCCATGTGCAATTACTGTCATACTCACGCGCAATAATGTCATATTCATGTGCAATTACTGTCATACTCACGCGCAATAATGTCATAATCATGTGCAATTACTGTCATACTCACGCGCAATAATGTCATATTCATGTGCAATTACTGTCATACTCACGCGCAATAATGTCATATTCATGTGCAATTACTGTCATACTCACGCGCAATAATGTCATATTCATGTGCAATTACTGTCATACTCACGCGCAATAATGTCATATTCATGTGCAATTACTTTCATACTCACGCGCAATAATGTTACATTCATGTGCAATTACTGTCATACTCACGCGCAATAATGTCATATTCATGTGCAATTACTTTCATACTCACGCGCAATAATGTTACATTCATGTGCAATTACTGTCATACTCACGCGCAATAATGTCATATTCATGTGCAATTACTGTCATACACACGCGCAATAATGTCATATTCATGTGCAATTACTGTCATACACACGCACAATAATGTCATATTCATGTGCATATAAATGATGAAAATAGAGTGTTTATTTTACCATTATTATTAGTATTATTTTGTCTTATGCTAGCTATTTTTTATTTTATCTTTATTTTTACCCTCCTCCTTACAAAGAAACAAGGTTTTGTCAATAGGAGTTTATGTTTATAAGAGTTTTTGTTTATAAGAGTTCTTCTATTAAGAGAAACTTCCTGTAAGTTATCTGTCCTTTTCCTCTGTATCTACTGCGTTGCAACAATGAAATTTTCCCATGTGTGGACAATAAAGGAATATCTTATCTATCAAGTTTGTCTGTTTTATATTGAAGTGAATGTATCTTAGCCTTTAGCTTTGACACAAACACATTGTACGTGAAAGTCTGAACGTGCTGCAGTGATGATCCATCTGTAACTCGCCCTCTGCGAGTTACAGATGGACACAGAGAAGTGAAGAGCTGCACTTTTTACCCCAACCGGAGCGGGAAAAGGGCCTATACGCAGTGCGCCCTGATCTACCTGCGTTGCATCAATGGAATTTCCCCATGTGGGACAATAAAGGATTATCTTATCTTATCTTAGAGCACCCCTTGTGGCTGGAGGCAGTATTTCCTTCATTTTAAACAGCACGCACATCTACATCATTATTCAACACGGTGTCGATGTCCATGAAGAGCGCCCTTTGACCACATTTCATTCGTCCTTTTAATTTCCGCTCTTCAGTCATGAGCCTGTTTTTCTTCCTTTCTTTTTCTTTCTTTTCCCCCTCAGAGAATGAAGTTATGCTAATTCCCCTTCATATCATGCGCCCGTTCAAACCACGCCAGGCCTATCGGGCGCTCGCCAAAAGAAAGACACAACGCACGTGCAGCGCTGGCCGATTGGCATGCTTATCTCGTCCAAAGGCGAGATCATGCATTTTACATGTGCCGCTTTCTCCACGGCGAGCTCCACGTGCGCGGCGGGCCCCCGTGTGCGCGCGCCGGCCCCCGGGCACGTCCGCCGCCCTATCGCAAGTCAAACGCGCACATGCTACCACGCGATCCGCTACAGAGGCCGACGGCAGATGGGGAATGTGCTTCTCAACTCGCCTGAACTCGAATAACGGATGGAAGAGTGGGGAGAATCGGCGGCGTTAGCATTCAGGGGGCCGCGGCGGAGGGGGGAGGGGCTTTGAAGAGGGGTGTTTTTATTATCAGTCAGAGAGATTGCAGCCGAAACAATGCGGAGGAGGAAAAACAGCAGCAGTTTATCTGACAAATGAATTAAACGGCTCAAACTGTGGAACGGTGAAAACTGTGGCGCGAGAAGCAGAGAAAACAGAGAAAACAGAGAGGTCAAAGCGTCACAAATATGTCGTCCTCTTCAAACACGGGGGCGGAGACGGATCGGCTTCTCAAAAAGGATAATGTCATAGAGTGCAACTAACGCGATGCACCGTTTGTCTTTGCTTTATTTTGAATTGTCGACTGTCCCGAGTGGCGGTTCTTTCAGCATCACGTACGATTATTTTATTCTATTTATTTGTTCGTTTGGATTTGTATGTGTTTTAACCGCACCGTAAGAACTTTTCAGGTCTAACACAGGACTGTTCTAGATCTAAACTAGGGCTAAACAAGATGTATTTTAACTGCTTTAGTTTTTCTCAAGGTCTGAATCGCGTGGAGAAAAACTGAATTAAAACATTGGATTAAAATGACTGTAAACTCAACAAGAAACGTCAGAACTTCAGTGGTGTACAGTACGGTACACCACAGTTTGAGAAGCACCTGCTGCACGGTATTTCACGTTTACAATTAATGTAGACAATAAAGAGGTTTAGAAGTCCAATCTGTCCGTTCGCAGTAAGAATGCAGGTTTTTTTAAAAGGTATTTCTGAGAGATGGACCAACACATCAGGCCAATATTTGCACGTTTAGCGTTGGCGATCGGCTTTGAATCTCAAACCGAGGCCAATATTTAGTTTGTGCCACGTAAAGAAGATATGCAAAGCTTTATTTGAAGACTCGAGTGCAAAGAAAGCTCAGCGCAAAACCTGACTAAACTGCTCTTTTAGTCAGTTTGTTGGAAAACACATTTGTGGATGAGTTTGCCGTCGATTAAGAATAAATGTATAAAATGGGGACAAATAACAGAGATCTTCCCTAAAATAATGGTCTGTGACTAAAAACTGCACCTTTAAGCATTGAATTGATTAATTAGTTATTCTTAGACAAATATAAGCTCTTTATCATCCCCATTTCTCATCATTTACTATAATTTCCTCATCAAAACTGTGCTTCACTTCTCCCCGCGATTAGTCCAGGTTTTGTCCATAATAACTCCCCAGTATTTGCTTTGAAATGCCTTTTTTACGGCTTTATAACCTCTAAAAACTCTGTTGTGCAAGTATTTGTTTTGTCAGCTTCTGTGCTAAACTTATATAAACTCTTAACAATGTAAACAGCTTTATCAGCGCGTAATACATTTCTTGTGCTCGGTTCGTGATCAGGAAAAAGCATAATGAAAAATGCCATATCATTTCCATAGTTCAGTAGAGACTAATTTAATTCCGCACCTCAACTTTAATGGCATTTTATTTCTCTAAGGGGGAAATCTGTGTCCAATAGTAGCAGTTTGTTTCTGGCGAAAAACTGTATTTCCACTATTTCTCGTTAATTAGCTGCGTGCCTAATTTTCGTTGTCCTCATTTTACTCCGTTTGCGTTTAAACCTGCCTCAAGATTCAGTCGAGAAAAAGGCCAAACACTTTTAGAGTTTGGAGTGAACTTTTCCGCCGCCCACGCCGCGATGATGTGGATGACGGTTTTATTCGACGCGTCTAAAGTCGTGAAGCAGATGAAGGACGAGCAGAGGAAGACGAGGAGCGGCCGAGGAACCCGAGCCACGCGACGAGCCGTTTGATCTGAGGCTTCAAATGAAATTACTCCCTCTAATTAGACTTACAGGAAGTTAACTAACGAGGAATCACCAGCTCCGGTTCAGACAGCGGAGCGCGCTTTGCATCGGGACGTCGTCTGACCGAGTCTGGAGGTAATTCAGTCCAGGAAAGGCTCAAACTGATGTATTTATCGTTTGTATCTTGAATCGTGTTCAGTGTAGACGATTGTAACCAATACTGCAGCTCAAAGTCGTGGATCTGTAAAAAAATTGCATGTGTATTTTGACTGCTGTTAAAGAAAAAAGAAGAAAAAAAGGAGAATGGTCAATGCAGGGTGTCTCCAAATACAAGGAAGTGATTTAGTGTTTTATTCTTATTTATTTTTTAATTTTTTTTATTCTATTTTTTTCATTTTTTTGTAGCTTTTTTATTTTTTTATTTAGTAGTGAAAATTAAAATTGGGTGCAAAGTAATACATTTGTTAATACCGTATATTCTGGATTATAAATTGCACCCCGGCAAAATGTATAGTCTGGAAAACACGGTAATGGTCATTTTTATCATGAAGCAAGATGGAGCGTGTTTTATTACAGGACAAAATAAAAGTTTTGGGCAATTTTAAGACATTTTTTAAGTCTTTGGAAGGTTTGATGCCGAACATTCATTTGAGCGTGGTATTGTTTTAATATTAAGGCGTGTGATTGGCTAAACTCTGCTTAGCCCCTCCTCTTCGCAACCGACACAACGTTGTTCATATCGCGGTGTTGTCCAGGTTACCAATGTCGCAGATCATAAAACACCATCGAACGTGTTTGTGTGGAGACTTTAAAACACGTGTAAATATATATTTGTGGCTCGGAAAAACGACAATGTTAGCATCGTGTCGCTAAAAGCTGTGCAGCTCTTTTAGCCTTCCATTACTGTTACCAGCAGGGGGCAATACACACCTGATCCGAGTGTTCTCAGGCAAAGTGAAACAAAGAATAAGATCCTACTGCACGAGGTGTATTAAACAATGGAAAAATGTTGTAAAAGCATAATTATTTAAAGTATAGAAGAATACTCTTGTCACTTTACATATTTAGTCTGGTAAAACCTACTACATTGTTCTAATACGATGTAACACTGAATGTAGCACTTATAAATGACTGCTAAAATGGTTATTTATATCTTTATTTGTACAAAGTGCACGCAGAATGAACAATTTCACACTGGTACATAAAAGCTGCAGCCTTGTCGACTTTATCCCCTTTACCAAACGTGTTAATTAAAGCTGCCGGCTCATTACAGTCACAAATGCATGTTCACGTTGGTTTACTTCAAGTACTGCACATTACATTTAACGCCAGTGCTAATTAGAACAGGCTACAGTCGTTTCTATGGCGAGTACGGCGCGACAAGCACGTGTCGACCAATTACACTGACCCCGCCCGCATTCCTCGTGCGG
Organism: Eucyclogobius newberryi; assembly: GCF_026437365.1. Classification (NCBI taxonomy): domain Eukaryota; kingdom Metazoa; phylum Chordata; class Actinopteri; order Gobiiformes; family Gobiidae; genus Eucyclogobius; species Eucyclogobius newberryi. The sequence continues at coordinate 8,213,102 of NW_027315812.1, forward strand.
ATTTCATTTTTCTGTGAACACTGTTTATTCACCTTCTGCAGCTCGACTGAAGGAAAAACAAGAGAAACAGCCACGAAAGGGTCATTAACGGCAAGAAAACGACCTGAACAGGAGTTTGTGACGTGCAGTTATATCATATGTAGGTTTTTATGCCCAACACGGTCTTCTTATGAATAGCTCAGATAAATAAAATAAATACAATTATAAAATAAAAAAAATAAAAAAAAAAATATATATATATATATATATATATATATATATATATATATATATATATATATATAACAACAAAAAAAACATCTGAAACTATCCAAAAGGACTAAACCTGGGACTAAACCGGGGCAAGACCAGGACTAAAATTGGGCAAGGTACGTCTGGACTAAATGCAGGTCAAATGAGGACTAAATTGGACTTAGATTATAAAATTGGATTGACTAATATGATCGTTGACATCATTCAGCTCAGATCCACAAATTGAATTACCTGTAGGACTTAAATGTATGAAAAACCTAATTCCAGACAAACCCAACTGATAAAAAGTTGACATGAATCTAACAAATCATTAATTTAGTAAATGTGATTTTAATATTTACTCTATAATCTGACTGAGTTTGCTGTTAAATCGTCTGATTGCATTGTTTCTGGTTCATATCTCTGTACCACTACTGAACCTATCCACAATCCACATTAAATGATGCAGGAAGTCTCCGTAAACACATTTTACTTGGAAAATAGCTATTATTATACACACTTTTTACCCTGCGGCAGCTCTTTCAAAGCCAAATGGCAACACTGTTTGAAGACATAAGATTAATAATATGTTGCGTCCGTGGAGTTTCTGTTTGATTATTTCTTTCAAAAAACTACATTTGGATAATTCATTCTGTCTTCTTTCAAATTAAATCTCACCTTTTCCCCTAATAAGACAGTGGTGTACAAGTGGGAGCTCATTTACCCGGCACGTTTGGCAGATATTATTGACCGCGTCTGAGAACAACGTCTGATCAAAGACACGTCACAACATCAGACGAAAACGTGAGAGGTCAATGAGCCTTCGATTGAGCACCACCGTCTTATTAGAAGAAAAGTTGAATTAAATCTTTAAAAATCTCGGCGACATGCCGTAGATTCTTGAACGTGGTGAACGCGGCTCGCAGACGGTTGGTTCAGTTTGCGCCTCACTTGTGTTGAGCTCTGTGCGGAAGGACGGATGTAGAAAGGAGAATAAACAGGAGCTGGAGACAGCTGGGCCGACAGCCTGGTCCCGCAGCTCCGACTGGAGACCGACGGTGTTTAATGGGAGCGCTCAAAGACGGTTTCTCCACCAAAAAAAAGACGGTACAAGATGTTAAAATAGTCAAACCAATCCATGGTCGCTAAAACAATCTTACTGCAAACTCCTCATATGTTACTTTCAGTGATTACGCCTGTAGTTTTCAGCGATGTTTGGCGAATGCACATCTTGTTTTTTATTATGTGCTCAAAATACTCCTTTCCGCCAACTTGAGGATTCATTTAGGATGCGTTTCTCACCATTTCAGAGCTAAAACTGCCTTTATTCAAACGCAGTCACTTAAACGGCCTTGACCTTTAACCGAGCTCTTGAACATCTGCTTTGGCTCATGTTTTAGGACTTATAATATTCATGTACATACTGAAAACGTTACTTTATATCAGAGAGTTCCCTCATTGCGTTGGCACTCCGTCTAACTAGCAAACATTCCCCGACATGCTAATGTAGGCAAACAGATGATTTAACTGGGGAAATGCTCATAACGAGTCTGAAAATGAGTTCTGGACTTAAAAACTGCACAGGAGACCTCCGGGGCTTTACATATGGCATCGTAAGTATGGAAAAGTGAAACCGAGTGTTGTCTGAGGCTCAGCGGAAGAGGTTTTTGATGAGGGAACAATGTTATAAGCGCAAAAAAGTTGCGTAATATATTTTCTTCAAAATCTCGGCAACTTTAACTTTTGTAAAAAAATTGAGAAAAAAATAGGAAAACAGATCTACTGAATCAGAACCATGTCATAACCAGTTACCGTATTTTCCGGACTATAAGTCGCTCCCGAGTCGCACCAGCCAAAAAATGCCTAATAGAGAATAAAAAAACATTTATTTGTTAAAATCCAAGACCAGGAACAGACATTTCATCTTGAAATGCAGTTTAAAATAATAACAGGTTAGAGAACATGGTGAATAGGTGTAGGTATGCTAACGCTAACACCTTCAGCTACATGACGTATGCTAACGCTAACACCTTCAGCTACATGACGTATGCTAACGCTAACACCTTCAGCTACATGAGGCACAGACAGAACTGTGGTAAGTGTCTGGTATGTTAACGTAACATATTAACAGTTATTCAGATAACTATAGCATAAAGAACATGCTAACAAGTTTACCAAAGCATCAGTTTTACCCCAAATCACTAAATCCATTGAATTCTTCTTCCTCTGTGTCACTTCTAAACAACTCCACAAACTCCAGAGGAAGTGCAGATTCTTCTTCTGCGTCACTTAGAGCCTAGAGCGCCCTCTTGTGGTTGTCATGTGAAGATAACGAATCATATCACATACAAGTCGCTTCGTAGTACAAGTCAAATCTATGAAAACTTCTGACTTAAAGTCCGGAAAATACGGTCGTTCTTAGCTTCAAACGAGGCCTACAATTATAAATGACAATTAGGTCCATTCTCTCATTATCCCACCGTAAACACAGATAATCACACACTGAACTGACCTGCCTCCGTCTCAGGCCGACAGAAGGAAGCGCCGCCGTGCCGTGTACGTCGTGCCCTTCAAGCTCTTCATTATTAGCGGCTTTTATTGCCCCAGCTGGATCGTGTATGCAAATCGCGGGCTTTTTCCGCTCCTCACCGTTGTTTTTAATAAGATGCCTTCAGACGCTTTTCCCGCGCTCACCTGTCAGTCGCACCTCCGCCGCGCCGCCGGACCCGCCGCGCAGCCGGAGACGGGAGGGCATATTAAAAAGGTCATATCCTTTGAAATTCGAGGGCCTCGTCGAAAAAGCGGCGCGAGGAGAAGAACCCATTTATCCGCCCGCCGCCCGCCCTCGTGACGGAAGAGCAAGAGCGAGCGAGCAGAACCTTCATAATCCCATATCATTTGGCCGAAGCGAACTGATAGAAAAAGTAAATTGGGACAGAGTCAAAGCGAAGGGGTGCGAGCGGCGCTTCGTGGGTTTCTTTTATAGAACGTGATGGACGGCAGATGTGCGAGAAAGAGAGCGTTACTTGAAATAGAAATGCGGTAGTGGTCGGAGGGCACATTAGCGCTGCTCCTTGGAGACAAGGACGTTATTACCGAGCGAGCGTAAAGAGAAGAGCACTCATTTCCTCTGTACCAGCTCTAATATCCTCTGTACGTTTCACAGTGACAGAAGTACGTGGAAAACAGCAGGCGCGACAGGCAAAACGAGTGTGAACATCCTGTCATTAGCTTGGAATAATGTGTTTTAATCCGCTCCCCGCTAGTTTTGTTTTATCTTTCTTTAATTAACTAAATTAATAAAGATGAAATGAAATAGAATAGATAAGAGTGGCCGATATTATGTATGTTGCATCGTAATAACATAAAAGTAACTTGATATTGTGTGGGAAAATCAAATCTATGAAGCTAATTTGACGGGATGACTTGTCAAACTGTGCCTTGTGTTGACTTTAAAAACATAGAGGAGCTGCATGGATGGCCTAAATATTATATATATGTGCATTTTAAAAACATACTGGACCTGGATTTGTCAGTAAATCTCAAATAACCCTCATTATGACTGCGTGTTTATAACATAAAACATAAAAAACACAGGTTTATAACAGTTGAACTTTCATAGAGTATTAGTATGTAATTGTAAGACATGTAAATTTATTATTTTTAATCTTTATTGCAGCAAAGAAGGAAGAAGACTACATTTCCCAGCGAAAGTATGAAAAAACTATAAATCTAACCAAGATTTATCCAGTTAAATCAAGACAAAAACGCGGCCTTATCTTGTTTTAAGACATGAATAAATATGATTATTAATTCACTTACAGATAACTGCACTTATTTCAAGGACATTTTTGCCTAATACAAGTGTATTTTTCTCATTTCTAGTGCAATCGTGCGGCGACCCTTTCCTTTCGGCTGCTGTGAAGTTACGCGTTGCTCCTTGGACGTGTTGTGAAGTGGCATCCTTTGGCTCGCGGCCGGCGCCCGTCAAAGCCTGGCCCGCGGAGGGAGGCACTCGACTGGGGGAAGGCTGCAGCTGATTTGCCCCTCTCTGCTCCGCTGCCTCCTGGTTTGACCGTGAAGCCCGAACCGGAGCCTGATAAAGCTCCGACGAGATCCTCACCCGGGGATAAATCACCGCTCCCTCCTCTTTACCCCCCGCGGACAACCCTGGGCCTTACCTCTGGCTGAACCTTCAGGCTGGAAGCAATTTGTCAGGATCTCATCTGCATTCGAGGCATAAGAAGAAGAAGAAGAAGAAGGAGATGGACGGCTTCGACCGAGCGTTCAGCAGGAGCGTGTTCAGAGAGGAGGAGGATCAAACTGGAGCGTTGTGTCGAGGTGGGACGAGCGGCCAAAAGAGTAATAGTGCTCAAGTGCAAAGTAGTGGGTCAAGAAATGAATCCAAGTATTGAGTACTTGGGGAAACTACTCAAGTAAGAGTAACTGTAAGAGTAACTGTCTGGGCGTAACATCTGAAGAGCGGCCAAACGTCGGCTCACGAAAGAGTGACGCTTTCCTCAGAATAATAGTGCAAAGTAGTGGTCCAAGTAATGTATCAAGTGTAAGTATCAAGTATTTGTGGAAAGTACTGCTCGAGTAAGAGTCTGACATCTGATTGGGACGTTAAGATTATGCGGTTAATCGATAATCATGATTATTCAGGTCACAATATTATCGTGAGAATAAAAAAAAGTAAGAGAATAAGAGTAATTCAATCTATGGTCCAAAAAATAGACCTAAACATAAAGCAAATTTTATTTGTCGTCACATTCCGTTCATTTTGTCAATTTCATAAAAAAGAGGAATATTGAATTTCAAATTATTGTTTAGTCACGATCTCTGTGATTGTGAATAATTGTTTTTCTCCCACAATAATTGTAACATCAAAATTTGATGTGGTGATGCCCCAACATCTGATCCATATGACAGGTTTTCATGTTCATCGAATTATTACTCATTTGGTGGCGTAATTCCTGCGCTAAATATCGCTAATGGCTAAATAAAAATTGATCTGAAATTCAGAGACAAATTAAACACAACTCAATTATTTTCTGACAGTTTGAACATTAATTTAGGAGAATTAAGGTCTAATTTATTTGTATGTGTAATTTAGATGAGCTTTGGTGCTCACTTCACTAAAATGCTCAAACTAAGGAATTCGAGGCTATATTCTTAGCAAAATCTGAAATATATTATTGTTGTTCAGGACAAACACAAAAAAGAGGAAAAACTAAGTATCTGAAGCTGCAGTGCCAAGAAACAACCGTTGGAATCATTAAATATTGTCAACATTGCGCGTTTACTCACAGTTTACATCACACTTTCACTCAAAAACACAAGAATATTGTTACATCAAACTAAATATTACTCGAGTAGTAAAGGTGTATAGTTGTGTGGCATGTATTTAATGCTAGGAAAGTGCTGCGAATTATTCAAAACTACAAATATCCGCTCCAGTATCCTCACATCGCCTGCTGTTATCATATCATGGACATAAATTGGCAGCAGAACAGAACGTCGGGTCAGTTGCAGTGGACACATTGCGGGAAAGAATAAATTAGGCTTGTATGAACTTAAATTGGCTCAGTTATTCTAAAATGTTTCCTGAATGTGTAACGTTTCTGGCGCCACGCTGAAATACTAACATCTGTGCACCTGCAATATACATCAGAGCGCTGCTTCTGTGGACGCTGGACCGATCTCATTCACTCTGAAGAAAATACACGACAAAACATCCAAGCAACGCCCGGGCTCCTGCGGACGAACAAGTCAACTGTGAGCGGAGGAGGAGGGGGGGAAACACAAAAAAACACAACACATTTCTATTACGCAACCGCAAACTGCGCGGCGGAGATAGGCACGGAAATGGATCACAGCTGTCATAAACACGCTCTCAGAGGAATCCCAGACATCCATCAGCGACTGTCGAGAAAGCCGGAGAACTCAGAAAGACAAAAGGAAAAACATGCGCCGGAGGTGGAAATCCAGCGAGTCCGGACGGAGCCAAAGTTCCTGAGAATCGAGCTCCGGCGGCGTTTAGCAAATCCAATCCAATTAACCAAGTTTGCACGGTTGTATTCATTTATTTGTGGTTGGAAAGATTAACTTGTGGATTAAAAAAAAGCCTCTTGAACGCGCGTCTTTGTCTCTCGCAGCCGAAGACTTCTTCCTGGTGAATCAGTGCGTTATTAAAACCCGCTGTACGTGTGAGCTGCGAGGCGTGAGGCTGTGGCTCTGGATTCATCGTTCAGAACGTTCCGGTAACACCAGCCGTCTCTACGTCCTGAACGACGCTTTTCTTTCAAACCACATCGCCCTCGGTTTTTGGGTTTGACGCGCTCAAAACAGAACATATGGACTGTTATATTTACTACGGATATCTGCAGTGCTCAGCAGGATAGGAACGCACTTTGATCCTTCATGTAGAACGAAGACTGAAAATATATTTTAGGAGCGCCAGGACTAGGCCAGGACTAGGCCAGGTCTGGGCCAGGTCTGGGCCAGGTCTGGGCCAGGTCTGGGCCAGGTCTGGGCCAGGTCTGGGCCAGGTCTGGGCCAGGTCTGGGCCAGGTCTGGGCTTTACATAACAGGCTTTGATCACACGATGATTGGTTCAGAAAATGTTATAAAGTGTATTAAATATCAATCTGTGAATGAAGTCCATCTGTGGCCTCCTGTACTCACACAGAGTCTGCAGTACTGCATGGTAGAGTCAGTACAATTGTATTTAAACTGCAGCTGTGGTGGTCATTCAGTATTGAACTTGTGAATATTTGCCATGACATCACCATGGAGACGAGGCACGCTCAAGAGCCCGTAGAGTCCAGAATGATCCCCCTGTATTTAAAATACAGATCTATATCAGCCCGGTCAGCGTTTTCATCTCCCAGAGTTCAGATGGGCGTGATTGACAGATGGATTAGCCAATCAGAAACACGCCTGCTTTGTCCGTATGAAAACAAACATGGCCGCTTACGAGGGGCAAAAGAACTAAAACAAATACCACACGGGACTGAAAAACTTTTAAGCGGAATCAATGAGTGAATCACAAACTGTGGATCTGAGGTGTTTTTTTTAGATTCTGTTCTAAAGTATAAATGACCAATGAGCTCGCTCGTTTCCCACGTGTCACTGAAATGAACACATCGGATTGCACGGTTCTGTTTGAGTTTGGCTCGCAGTGACGGCGGGAGTGGTGACAAAGTACTGGAGAAGTTCCTTAATCCAATAGTAGTCAAAGTATTTTATGATCATCATTGTACATCTTTACTAACCAGATGATACTTGAACATATGCACGGATTAAATATGATACACAAATTAGATGGCTAGAAAACAGGTGGAGAGGAGCAAGAGTACATTTATATAAAAGTAGAATTCCAAATCCAAGACGCCGTATAAACATATAAACAATTAATGTCTCTTATGAATGATACAGACCAATGTTTAATCCACCACTAATATTTCACTAATAAATAACAACATGTCCATTCTATTCTCAAACGTCTGGCATTAGGTAAAAATACTTAGTTTATTACCGTATTTTCCGGACTAAAAGTCGGAAAATTTCATAGTTTTGGCCGGGGTGCGACTTATACTTATATTTATTCTTATATACTTAGACTCCGGAGCGACTTATGTGATATTATTTGTTATTTTCACACTTGCAAACGCATTTCATACTCCAGTGCGACTTATGTTATGTTTTTTTATTCTCTTTTATGAATTTTTTGGCTGGTGCGACTTATAGTCCAGTGCGACTTATAGTCCGGAAAATACAGTATTTTCTATCATTCGGCTACTCTTTTTCAAAAGCATTAAAAATATTTCACCCTCTTTTGTCGTCCAGATGCAGCAGGTGCACGCCAAAGTTCAAGAGATCATTTCAGCTGCATCTAAAGTCGAGTAAAGGTTTATTTTCGCTGTGATAGCGCGGCGATCTCATATTGTCTCCACGACCTTTCCACGCCGCCGCACACGGGGGGCAGATTCTGTTTGTTATTGAAAAACTTTTGAGTGTAGCTCCTCTCGGGTTTTCTCTGGTCGCCGAGAGCAAAGACGAGCGCTCGCCGGAGAAAGGCGATTGATCCCTTTGCAAACACGCCGGCGTCAATTTCTCTGGATGTCCCGGAGAACGATCGATGCATCGTCAACAACGTCCAAGCTCGAGAAAGAAAGAAAATATATATATATAAAAAAGATTAAAGAATAACGACGCCCAAGGGTGAGGGGTGAGAACGCGTGATGTGTTTGTCGCATTTAATTTGACCACTACGCTTTTATTTTGAAGGACGGTCGTCAGATTGATTCAATGAAAAGATGTTAAGTTCGTCCACATCTGGAAATACTGAAAAAATTTAAACACAAAAAAGCAATTTCCATGTTATTTTCTGAACTATAAATCGCACCAGCCAAAAAATGTATAATAAAGAAAAAAAACATATTTAAGTCGCACTGGAGTATAAGTCGCATTTTTGGGGGAAATTTATTTGATAAAATTTAAGACCAAGAACAGACATTTCATCTTGAAATGCAGTTTAAAATAATAACAGATGAGAGAACATGGTGAATAGGTGTACGTATGCTAACGCTAACACCTTCAGCTACATGACGTATGCTAACGCTAACACCTTCAGCTACATGACGTATGCTAACGCTAACACCTTCAGCTACATGACGTATGCTAATGCTAACACCTTCAGCTACATGAGGCACAGACAGAACTGTGGTAAGTGTCTGGTATGTTCACGTAACATATGAACAGTTCTTCAGATAACTATAGCATAAAGAACATGCTAACAAGTTTACCAAAGCATCAGTTTTACCCCAAATCACTAAATCCAGTGAATTCTTCTTCCTCTGTGTCACTTCTAAACAACTCCACAAACTCCGGAGGTAGAGGAAGTGCAGATTCTTCTTCTGTGACATGCGGTGGCCAGTGTGAAAATAATGAATAATAGTTACAATAGTGCGTTCTGAGGACGATAAAGAACCCAGACTCGGTTCACACGTGGACTAAACCCAGATCTAAACCTGGACTAGACCAGGACAAGACCCCAACCAGGACTGTGATTCCTACTACATTATGAATCTTTCCCACCTTGGATGACAATAAGCACACACTCACCTTAAGCCCTTTTCATTAACATTGACCACGAGGTAAACGCAAACCTTTTGAAATGCTCGCCGCCTCGCGCTCGTCCTTGAACAGTGATCTTTCCCAGGGTGGAGTGACGAGTCGACGGTTAGAGCCGCGCCGTGCGGACCCCCTCCGGGCCTCATATGTCTTATTGCTGTCAGCGGGTGACCTTTCCTTTTCCCCGGCTGCGCGTGTGAGTTTGTAAAGCGCTCGGATCTGCCACACTGCGCCGCAGAAAGGCCAGTCGTCTCCGTGCTAAAGAGGCTCCGCTGACAGCGCCGCCATCACGAGGTTCGGACTACTTTTTACGGCGTGTGAGGAGCTGCGGACGGACGCCATCAACAACAGTACTCTATCCATAACGCTTGTTGAAAAAACACTTTTATATGATAGAAAAAAATGATGGGAGTTGATTAAACTCTGATTATTTGGTTGCCGGCATCAACACAATTTTATTTATTTATTTGAGTTGAGGAGTGCAAATTTTAAACTTTGCTCCACTTTTCTTGTTTGATTAAAAATATATATTACGAATATACACTTATTTACTTTTGAATATTTGCCAAAAGTCCGTTAAAACATGTCTAAAACTAAAACAGATTGTACAGCTACAGTGTTGTGGGATTTCGCTTGGAGCAGATAAATTATATATATTTTACACAAATCAAACTACTTTTTATGTAAGACTTTTTTCTCCTTTCTCCAATGAAATTCATGAAAGCGGGAATGTGAAGTCAGTCAAAGTAAAAGTGGGCAGAATAAGGTGAGTCAAAAGAGTACTGATACCTCAAAACAATATTACTGTCGCAAAAGTACAAAGTAGCAGTCCATGAAAATCCCCAACAAGTAAAAAAGTATTTGGCAAAAATCCAATATTTTCAAAAGGAAGGACCAGGAAAACCATCATATTTGAAGGGGCGATGCAAGAAACACAACAGTTCAAATGATTTCATCTTGTCAACATAAAGCTTCAGTCACTTTGTCACAGAGGAATCAAAACATTGACTCAAATAAGACTATATTCCTCACACGGCGTGAACATAACGGAGACACTCATACAGACACACGTGTGAGAGGCGACCGTCAGGCGCGATAACACTCCCGCGTTGACTGCTTTATCAGGAGGCATTAATCTGTCTCCGCGGTGACTGTACAGGCAGAGGTCAGGGGTCGGGGGGGTCGTGACCTCCGGCGCCCGGCCTCATCCATCACAGGCGGACGTGGCGGAGATGATGGCCGAGAGAAGCGGGCGATCTACATATCAATCAGAGCGCGCACAAGGCTAGAGTCATTTATCAAGTACAGTGAAGAAGAACGCGTGGGCGGAGATAGGAAATGAGCGGTAACGTGAGGGGCGTGTCCACTCGGACCTGCTAATGCTCGGGTGTCAAACTCACTTTGGACGGCGGGATGAATTTAAACGCTCAGGCTGGGGCGTAACATAAGGCAAAAAATAAAACGATAAAAAAAACTATAAGAGATAAATATTGCCCACAAATCTGCAGCAGGTGAAAGAGTCCAAAGTCATGCATCAGCAGCAGGAACAGGAGTATGGACTTATGACAATTCTCTTTGAAAAACTGAAGGTAAATTCACAAAAATGAGTTTTCGGGACTTGTGATAAAGCAAAAATGTCCAGGCGGAATCCATATAAAAGTCATATTCATTTTTCTTTTTATATTAGGGTAATTCTTTTGGGTTTGGAGTACAAACTGAGCCTGATGTTTCCCAGAATGACTGATTTGACTGCAAATAAGAGCTTTATGTTTATGTGCAGCATATCAAGCAGCTGGAGAGTTCCCTTTTATAAACTAGTGGACAAAATGGAATAAAGAAAGAAAAAGTCCAACGTAAGGGGTGTGTTTGGTGGGCTGGATTAAATTGTCTGGGGGGCCGGATGCAACGCCCCTGTGCTGATGGGACATGGACCTGGTCTTAGATGAAGGAAATGGCATAACATAAGCTAGAGCAGTGGCTAAATTTGATCATTTTTTATTCATAATACATCAAACTTAGAGTATATAGTTCTGTTTACATGTGTAACTCTCAGAAATACATGAATTCTGAGTCTAGTTTGTGACAATAATGTACTTTGCTCCTGTTTCCTGCCAACACCTTCCAGACTGCACCCTTTTATGTCTTTGGAATAATGTCTGGAGATATGTGACCAAAATAGACATTTATTTTTGAGACTCAAAGAAACTTTACAATCCAAGAAACAAAGTAAAAAGACAGCAAAGGAGAAAGAATGAAAGAAATGCAAGTTTAAACAGGTTAATTTCGAGCCATAATTTCACGTTTTGTAATGAGTTCCTGAGGCCGTGAGCGTGAGTCCCTCAGTTCTTTGATTCTTTTATTCTCTGGCTGTTCGTGTTCTTTGCGTCTCGACGCTGGAATCGCCGCTTTGTGGTGCAAACACAGGTCCTCGTATCTTCTACGTTTCTGTTTGGAAGTTGCCATTATCCGTGTCCGTGTGTGATTTCGCAAAGTGATGTCGAAAGCAAATAAGTTCTACACAGACTACAAAGCCCTCTTCAGGCCTCCCAGAGAATAAACGCATTTGTGGAGCGGTGTGCGCGTGAACATCGAGCACTTTGCACAACTCAAGCTCAACTTTACACAATACTAAAGCGGAAAGACTTAAGTTCTCCAGTGAAATGATGGAAATGCAAACAGAAGTAACAGTGGGCGGGGCCGACTTCCACGGACAGTACAACAGAATTCTCCTGGCTCCAGTTTGAGACATGAACATTAAAGTGCCTTTGAGGGGTTTTTACAATTTTCTAATTTTTACTTTATTCTGTGTATTTATACCTGTTGTACATATAAATTATAGTTTTACACCGATAGAGCAGGTATTTGTGGAGAAAATGTTGAAAAATCTGTGGAAAATGACAGGAAGTGACATCACGCTAGGAACACTGATTCTTTTTTTACTCTGAACATTAATTCAACAAAATAAAGTCGCTCTTGTATATTTTTAATTGTCAAATAATAAAAAAAGTTAAAATTAGATGCGTTTTGGCCCAGTGTTTGCTGGGTAATTTCCTAGTGTGATGTCATCAATTACAAACAGGAAGTGAAGTGTATAAACCTAAAAAATGTGCTATTCTGTGATAACATTTTTACAATTCTTAGCAAAATTCAAAATACATTTATCTTAACTGCATTTTAGTTCAATGAGCTGTCCAAACTGTAGGGGGCGCTTTAATCTAAAAACAACTAACAGCCGTAACATCTTTTGAATTTTTTTAAAATGAGGTACACTTTAGGCATTTTTATATACTTATAAGCAACAAAAACAAACTGTCCTTAGACACAGCACCTTTTCAGTTCGAGCCCAATGGTCCAATTGCCCTCGTCAGTTCCCCATCACTCACACCATTTTGTGTCCTTGTGCTATGGCTGCATTTCCACTCTTTTCCACTCTTTACCATCAGCAGAACGTGTCAGACTGTGCAAAGTGCTGAGGGCGGAGGCAACGCTTGTGCCCGTCATGTGATATAAAGACAGCGCCTCGGAACGGCTCGCACAAACACACAGATCCTGGAGCCTGTCGGGGGCCGCGGGACTTTTCTGCTCCGTCTCTATCAAATCTAGAGTTTCATGGCCATTGGAGTGTGACTTTCCCTCCGAGGCCTTCTTATTTTCTGGGATTTATAGATGCGCGCTGGAAAAAAGTAGCATCTCGACAACAATAAATCCTCACGTTTATTCTCATCGCGTTTCGATTGGATGTTATTGCTTTGCCCGGTATTAATATTTACTGCTTTTTAAAGAATTACACGACAGTTAAAAGTTATTGTGGCAAATATGTGTTAAAATACTAAAAAAATATGCTGAAAATGGTGGTTCTCGTCCCATCTGGCTTCATTTTATGGTGGATCTAAAACAATGGACTGGTGCAGCTGAGGCTCGGGAGGAAAACATATGGCTCTCGCCGCTTCAGGCCTGATAGAAAGTACAAAAATATATGACATGATTTGAAGAAATCTGCAAGTGAAACGACTTAAGTCTCCTTCTTCTTCCCGTACTCAATTGTAGTACGTTTATTGTGGATCGCCGTCGTTTTCGTCAAGCTGTGGCTGTGTAATTGGGCAAGACACTTCACCCATTTTGCCCGGCGCGTCCCTCCATGCAAACGTGCACGTGTCACGGGGGCGGAGCTTCGGTCGAGCTCAGACGGCCGTGATTGACGAGTAAATAACTCAAAAGTCAAAGCGTGGTCCCTCCCAGTGACGTGTCAATAACTGGGATTGAGAAACACGGCGCCGCTCGGCAAAAGCCATTCATGCTGTAAATGAACTTGAATAAACAGAGCCGATGGTACAGTTCAATACATTACACTTAAATAGTCCTTTTCAAGACTTAGGCAAACGTATGATTAAGTGATTGGAAAGTGGTTCTGAGAGACGGGCTTTGTGCTGTTTGTGTGACACTGACAGTCCAAAACAGAGAAGTTCAGTCTGGATTTACCAGGAAGTCGCCCCGGGGCAGCTGTGGCTACAGTACTTTACCACCCACAAGTTTGGAGTGAAATAATGGAACCTTTAAAATGCAATGACATTAGAAGGTTCAAAATTAGACTTATTTTCAATGATTAACTCACATCAGATCAATTTAAGTCTTTATAAGAGTTTTATAAGAGCTTTTCTATTATCTGTTTTTTATGATTTACTTCTGTACCTATTTTGTTTTGCAACACTGGAATTTCCCCATTGTGGGACACATAAAGGCTTATCTTATCTGATCTTATCTTTACAAGATTAAATAAGCAACAAACACATTTTAATTTCCAGGACAGAAATGTCAGTTTGTTTGCTTGTTTGTTTATTTATTTGTTTGTGTTTGTTTGTTTGTGTTTGTTTGTTTGTTTGCTATTACAAAAGATGGAAAAATACTATTTTCTAGCTTTAGCAACATTTCTGTCAGTATTTGTCAAATCTAAAAGTCATATAATCTATCTGAATAATGTAAAATACTATTATATCTTTAAGTTTTGGTGATTGTTTTTTTCATATTTTGTGATATTCTGTGGTTACTCCCAGTTTGAAATCACGTTTCCCTTTTGCCTCCAGACGCTTCCACACTGGAACGTAGAATGTATTTCTTTACAAACTTTTAAAGGCTTGATAATGCACACAATTGTAAAATGCCATATCATGCTAAATTGTTTTTATTATTATTAGAGAATATACTGCAGAACAATAGGTTTTATCAGAACTGGCCTTATGCTCGCGGCCCCAAACACACTCCACTATAACTCCAAATGAACAATATTACAGTGTCTGATATCAGTTAATGTCCTCCAGCTCTGGTCGAGAGGCTGGATAAAAAGTAAAACTAATATCTTGTGGTAAAGGTGTGCGAGTTATTAAGTTGTAAAGCTGGAGCGCACGGAGGAGCTGATAAGAGCAGCGGCTGGGAGCAAAAGAAGCGTCCAGGCATTTATTAAAAACACAAAAGAGAGAATGAAAGAGGATAGCGCTGCAGTGGAGAGACCTGAATGCTAACATTGGGAGAATGTATAGTGTAAGTGCCTGGTTTATTAATTATTTAAAAGGCAAAGTGACAGCAAATGTGACTGTTACAAAGTGTGAGGTTCAGTTTGGGCAGTTCCTCCCGCTAAATGGGGAAACATACAGTGGATAAAACGTTATTATGAGGCTGCAACGTTTAGCACTTTGAAGTGTTTTGAATTGACAAAACGTCAAGGAAAGTTGAGGGGGCGGAGCCAATGCAACTCAGCATTTTTGGATCACGTTCTCAATTAATCAGTTTGACTCACTTTTTACCAACTCAAAAAGTCAAGTTTACGCAGTATTATTCTTTCATTTAATCATTTCACAATATATTTTTCTCCCAGAGCCATAAAGATCACACCGAACAGGTTTTCACGATTTTCTAATTTTGACTTTATTCGGTGTATTTGTACCTGTTGAACATATAAATGATAGTTTTACACCGATCGAGCAGGTATTTGTTGAGAAAACGTTGAAACATCTGTAGAAAATAACAGGAAGTGACATCACACCAGGGACACTCATTCCAGTCAAAGTTTATGCAGAATTTACACAAAGAAACAACTTTTTTGACATTAATTCAACAAAATAAATTCACTCTCATGTATTTTTCATTCGTCAATTTACAAAAATTGTGACATTAGATGAGTTTTTCCCCAATGTTTGCTGGGTAATTTCCTAGTATGATTTCATCAATTACAAACAGGAAGTGAAATTATAAACCTAAAAAATTTGCTATTCTGTGATAACATTTTTATATTTTTTTACAATACAAATTCAAAATATATTTATCTTAACTGCATTTTAGTTGAGTTGTCCGACCTGTAGGGGGCGCTTTAACAAGATTTAACACACAGAATAGATCAAGTTTGGCGTTGTCCCTTCTTAGCAGACGGAAAAAGCTGAAAATCATAGAAATATCGAAAGCAGTTACCAGACGCTGACGCTTGACATTTGACAGATTTTTGTTATTTGCAGATAGATTTTCCAACATTTAAACTTTGCTCCTCGCTTCGTGAAATCGAAATGTTAGTTCTGAGTGAGCCAAGATTGACGCCGACTCTAAAACCGGAGAGTGGAAAAAAATGCAGGAACGAGAGGGCGAGAAGTTGGCGTGGAGCGGTTTTTAATTTGCAGAGTCTGCGCCCACCGCCAGTTCGATCGCAGGTTAATGAACGGCGTACTCTGATTTGGTCTTTCCTCATTTGCCGCGGCGTAGAGGAGACGGGCGCCCGGGCGAGGCGTTCGAGCGCTCGCCGATAATGGGATGAGTGGTTTGATTTGAACGGAGGAAGAGTTGGAGACTGTGAGTTTTGTGGAAGCTGCTAAAACTGACCCTTGTCCGTCCCGATCCGGTGAATCTAATCTCGCTAATCTATCTAGCTTTTATTCATATATGGCGGTTTTTATAGCTCAATACCATTAAAAAACCTGGCTGTTTATATCGTCGTTACAAAAAAACAGGGTTACTTGTGACTTAAAGCAACAGTACCTAACTTTATGCAGGAAGCGCAAGCATAATGATTAAAATACCTTCTCCTTTTGTCAAAATCATGACATAAGATTAAGAAAGGGTTAGGGTAAAGGGTAAGGTTAAGAAAGGGTTAGGGTAAAGGGAAGAGTAAGGTTAGGAAAGGGTTAGGGTAAAGGGAATGGTAAGGTTAGGAAAGGGTAAGGGTAAAGGGAAGAGTAAGGTTAGGAAAGGGTTAGGGTAAAGGGAAGGGTAAGGTTAGGAAAGGGTTTGGGTAAAGGGTAAGGTTAGGAAAGGGTAAGGGTAAAGGGAAGAGTAAGGTTAGGAAAGGGTTAGGGTAAAGGGTAAGGTTAGGAAAGGGTTTGGGTAAAGGGTAAGGTTAGGAAAGGGTAAGGGTAAAGGGAAGAGTAAGGTTAGGAAAGGGTTAGGGTAAAGGGAAGAGTAAGGTTAGGAAAGGGTTTGGGTAAAGGGTAAGGTTAGGAAAGGGTTTGGGTAAAGGGTAAGGTTAGGAAAGGGTAAGGGTAAAGGGAAGAGTAAGGTTAGGAAAGGGTTTGGGTAAAGGGTAAGGTTAGGAAAGGGTTAGGGTAAAGGGAAGGGTAAGGTTAGGAAAGGGTTAGGGTAAAGGGAAGGGTAAGGTTAGGAAAGGGTTTGGGTAAAGGATAAGGTTAGGAAAGGGTAAGGGTAAAGGGAAGGGTAAGGTTAGGAAAGGGTTTGGGTAAAGGGTAAGGTTAGGAAAGGGTTAGGGTAAAGGGAAGGGTAAGATTAAGAAAGGGTTAGGGTAAAGGGTAAGGTTAAGAAAGGGTTAGGGTAAAGGGAAGAGTAAGGTTAGGAAAGGGTTAGGGTAAAGGGAAGGGTAAGGTTAGGAAAGGGTAAGGGTAAAGGGAAGAGTAAGGTTAGGAAAGGGTTAGGGTAAAGGGAAGGGTAAGGTTAGGAAAGGGTTTGGGTAAAGGGTAAGGTTAGGAAAGGGTAAGGGTAAAGGGAAGAGTAAGGTTAGGAAAGGGTTAGGGTAAAGGGTAAGGTTAGGAAAGGGTTTGGGTAAAGGGTAAGGTTAGGAAAGGGTAAGGGTAAAGGGAAGAGTAAGGTTAGGAAAGGGTTAGGGTAAAGGGTAAGGTTAGGAAAGGGTTTGGGTAAAGGGTAAGGTTAGGAAAGGGTAAGGGTAAAGGGAAGAGTAAGGTTAGGAAAGGGTTAGGGTAAAGGGAAGAGTAAGGTTAGGAAAGGGTTTGGGTAAAGGGTAAGGTTAGGAAAGGGTTTGGGTAAAGGGTAAGGTTAGGTAAGGGTAAGGGTAAAGGGAAGAGTAAGGTTAGGAAAGGGTTTGGGTAAAGGGTAAGGTTAGGAAAGGGCTAGGGTAAAGGGAAGGGTAAGGTTAGGAAAGGGTTAGGGTAAAGGGAAGGGTAAGGTTAGGAAAGGGTTTGGGTAAAGGATAAGGTTAGGAAAGGGTAAGGGTAAAGGGAAGGGTAAGGTTAGGAAAGGGTTTGGGTAAAGGGTAAGGTTAGGAAAGGGTTAGGGTAAAGGGAAGGGTAAGGTTAGGAAAGGGTTTGGGTAAAGGGTAAGGTTAGGAAAGGGTAAGGGTAAAGGGAAGAGTAAGGTTAGGAAAGGGTTAGGGTAAAGGGTAAGGTTAGGAAAGGGTTTGGGTAAAGGGTAAGGTTAGGAAAGGGTAAGGGTAAAGGGAAGAGTAAGGTTAGGAAAGGGTTAGGGTAAAGGGTAAGGTTAGGAAAGGGTTTGGGTAAAGGGTAAGGTTAGGAAAGGGTAAGGGTAAAGGGAAGAGTAAGGTTAGGAAAGGGTTAGGGTAAAGGGTAAGGTTAGGAAAGGGTTTGGGTAAAGGGTAAGGTTAGGAAAGGGTTAGGGTAAAGGGTAAGGTTAGGAAAGGGTTTGGGTAAAGGGTAAGGTTAGGAAAGGGTAAGGGTAAAGGGAAGAGTAAGGTTAGGAAAGGGTAAGGGTAAAGGGAAGAGTAAGGTTAGGAAAGGGTTAGGTTAGGATTTAGGTGAGGAAAATTGGTAAATTGTAAGTACATGTACTCAGCCTAAAACAAATGTGTTGCCTTTAAGCCTCATTTTATGCTATAAAAGATACAAAAAATTAACAGTTTTTGAACGGTTTCACCACCCACTGCAGTTGTACATCTTATTATTTTGATTTAATTCTTTAGCCTTAATCTTTAAAAGATAAGATATGATAGAACAGTTTACCACAGAAGTTAACTCATTACTATGGCAACCAGTTCACTATGGACCCGACAACCTAGCACTAACCTTTTAGCAATCGCGACTTAGAACATGATGTCTTAGTGGTAGTTTTTATTTCGATAGGCCGAGTTATTAACGGAATGTGTCTCGTCTACATTGCATTTGTTTCATGGTTTTTATTGGTTTGTAGAAGCATTCTTAATGTGACCTGACGGTGCCAAAGACTAGTGCCATATATCGTGAAACATTCCAGGCGAGGCAATAACACCCGTGGACCCTAAAACCATTCACAACCGAGCCTCCCCGAACGAAAACCAGCACTAAGACGTCACGTTCAAGAAAGTCCTGACTGCTAAATGGGTCTTGTAAGTTTGGATTCAGATCTGTAGCAGCTCAGGGCCATTTGGAACCTTCACGCCCGCATCCATCAACACTCGAGTCTGAGCGGCCCTATTCCGTGTAATGAGGGTAGAAACGGGCCCTACAGAGTTTGATTGGCAGATAATCAGTGTTTAGCGGCGGCGTACTGAAGGACCACTTCTGCCCGACGCGTTGGAACCGTCATCGCCTCGTTGTTTGTCCCGAGTCTGGAGAGGGCCGAGACATATCTAATGCATTTTAACTCAAACACGATACACTCAAACCACTTTGGGAGCCATTATTACCGGTATCTATGCGATTATAGCAAGGGGTGATGCGTTTTGATAGCAAGCATGCTTTATTTTGGTTTTGCAACGTGATTTTGCGTCGGTAGCCATTTACGGAACAAAATGCTAACAGAACCCAGAATAGTATGAAATATATAGTATGGAGATTGTAACTTACCGGGATATAACATGCTGTGAATGGAAGTGCAGCCATTTTGTTTGTGATTGGCGATAAAACTCTGCAACGGGGAAACATTAGCATTACCTTTTTCAGAAGCATTTGAAGAGATTGCAGCTAAGTATTGATATAATTCAGACACAATTTCAATTTGCAAACAATTCATTTTGGATGTTGTATCACCTGTGGGAATCTAGCTTCCTTTTAGTGTTCTATTCAACTCAAATGAGGTTGAATGCATTGTTTTCGCACGATATTGGCGTTTATCTCCTCCAAAGTGTTCAAACCTACATAAACGAAGCACAAGCAATTAACATTTGACATTTTTGGGGGCAAATTGAGGCAAATTTAGAACGGACAACTTCACCAAAGTTCTAGAATCATTATAGGAATTACATTTTGCCTCTAATCAACGGACCTGAACAAAAAGATCGTCGAAGTCTTGCCTAATTTTGCCCTCGCGACATAGAACCCACGTAACCTTAGCCATACTCAGTCCAGTCCGAGCTTTCCGAGTGCATCTAGTCATCATTATTTATGTCATGTTTGTTATTCACATCCTTTCTTTTTTTTCTCTTTTCAACAGCTTTTTCAACACGCAGTAAAGTATAAACATGTGTACGACGAACTGGCTCGAATTACATCATGCCCGAGTAGCGTCTTGTTAACCTTTGCGGAGCTTCTGGGATAATTATTCAGCGGGAACATCGTATTCGCTCCAGTGTGACATTTACCAGACATTTGTTTTAATAGAAACATGATACAGATGAGTAGATTAACTCTGCAGGTTCGTCACCCTACACTTGATTATTAGTTCTTAGACTACGGCGTAACAACTTCTTGAAAAAAATAAGACAACTTTGTTAAGAATGATTATATTTTGTTGCGTGGAATGCAGAACCAATGCATTACATCGCCGCCGTATCATTATCGTGTACTCTTTGTGCAAGGTAAACAAAGGCAGACAAGAGCTAAATAATTGCACAAGACTTGTCATTGTTGTGGGAAAATGTCTATTTAAAATAAATGTATCAGCATATGATTTACAGTACGCATTCAATGAATAGAACAGACTCATTAGACACGTCCAGGAAAACGCAATCACATTTGCTTTGGCAGCTCATGTTTTAAAACTTCCAATAATGCGGAT